>NC_143021.1:121241068-121548890 GCF_055824585.1 Amblyomma mixtum
TGTTTCACACTTCAAACACAATACACTGCGCAATATCAGGGCGCAGCGCTACCTGAAGTTATCAGCGCCATATCAGCAATCGTGAAATCGTGACTTCTCTGCTATCTATCTGCACACTCGCCGCTAGCTGTCTGACACGCCTTTTCGGGCGCGTCGAAGGCGTGTCTTCTCTTTCAGGCTCTATCTGTCTCTCCATTTTCGAAGACGAACAGTGCGCACTAGGTGCACTCTTGTATCAACCCTTTCTTTTCTCTCGAATACGATAAAAGGCAACAGATAATATTATGAACGTTTTATTAATTTTCAAATGCATTTTCAAATCTGAATCCAATGAAGCGTGGTTGAAAAGCACAGCTTTAGGCAATTAACAAAGATTTGACACTTTCTGCCGCTAGTGGCGATAGTGAGGCCATAGCTTGCAGCGTGGCTCGCATACGAACTAGAGCGGCAGCCCACCGTGCCGAAAAAGAGAGAGCTCCTGCGCTGACACGCCGCCGGTAGCGCTGCCTTCGACTGGAAAGACCAGGCAACTACTACACGCTGAATCTGTCTTATTTTTCGGCCATTGTGATAATATTTTTTATTGTGTCGTATATCAAAATATAACAGCCATGCATCTTTTGGCTTGCATAATACACAAAAGCAAAAAATTGAACTGCAATGCACCCCCGCGTCACTGCTGCTCTCTGCAGCGACCTCAGGTGGAGTTCTCCGCTGCCACGGCCGCTGCCGCACCCCGCTATGGCCAACCATAGCTTTTAGTGCGCTCTTGGCGAGTCTCAGCGGTAGAAATTGGCCGTGCGAGCGGATGTAATGCGGTGTGAGAAAAGAATTGCTGTTTGGCTGTATTCAATTATTCATTACGTATGCCTGTTGTGTGTGACGCCTCTTTAGGGCACTGCGCATGCGAAGAGCGTGCTACCCAGCGACACAACTCATTCTATGTCATCAGACGCTGACTAAAAGTTGTGAAGGTGGTGGCGCGCGTATCTGCGTAGTATTTGTTTACGTCGCGCACTTCAAGGTTTTGCGGACTGGTTTTGTCACTAACGTCGATCGCCGTTGTATACCGCAGTGACATCGCAGTAATATCGTTCGGGCAGATGTGGGATCCTGTTTGTAATGATGGAATCGGACTTATAACAGAGAAAGGTGTTACGGTTGTGAAGTACGCAGTGCTTGCATGCTGGAAATTACACTCTTTATTGCACTGGGTCTAGAGCAGCGACCGTTTGTCGATCCCGGATGTGTTTGACACATTGATGCTGAGCTTTATCACCGATGAAAGGACGGCCAAGCACCGTTTCGTCATCGTGCTCCGTGTTTGACGACTTGCAAGCAGGTGTGACGCGCCGTCAGCGTTGTGCTGTGTCTCACGTGGTTGCAACAGGCTATAGTGTCGTGCAATCTTGTTATGCGAGCGAAGAAATCGGCGGCTGTCGCCACTTTTCGTACCCTTCGCAGAGGTGCTTAGATTAATCAGCGATGACGTCCGTTTTGCCGGTTATATTTCAATGGTCAACACCGTCGATGTCTGTCAGCAATCAGCACAGCCGCGCAGCGTACGTGTAGCCGGCAGGGATGTTGGGAGTGGCCCACCCATA
The DNA here is from genome assembly GCF_055824585.1 of Amblyomma mixtum. NCBI lineage: Eukaryota > Metazoa > Arthropoda > Arachnida > Ixodida > Ixodidae > Amblyomma > Amblyomma mixtum. Next base: position 121,242,673 of record NC_143021.1, read on the forward strand.
GCGCGTACGCCTATAATTTATGTACGGCACGCCGGGGGCGTGACCAATGGTTTTGATTGACAGGTGAACTCGGAGCTAAACTCGTGAACGGTGAAGTGCCCCGAATTCATCTCGGGACTGTCATGGCGGCAGCAGCAGCAGCCTGGGTCATCGCTGCCTCTGACGGCAAATGTCAGTACGGCCGACTGGACCCGTTTACTGCCATGGCCGACGACGAATTCCAGCGATATTTTCGCCTTTCCAAAACATCGGTACGATGCTTGTGTAAAGAGTTAGGCGACGACCCACGCCTCCGGAGAGTGCGTACCGGGCCTCATTCGCTTTCGGTCGAAGAGCAAATCCTCTGCACCCTCCGGTTCTTCGTGACCGGGAGCTTCCAGGGGAGCGTCGGCGCAGACCGCTTTATTGGACGCCACCAAACCACTGTGAGCGGCTGTGTTAGGAAACGTCTCCGACGCACTTATTGACGCGGCTGTGCATAAGTGGTGGCTCGCTTTCCCCATGACTGCAGCCGAGCGTGCCTTTGTTAAGGAGCGTTTTCTTCTGCGCGGCGGCATCACAGAGAACAAGGTGAATGCGTCTACTAGCTGGCAATTAACAGAGAGCAGTGAGTTGTGATTGACCGACTCTCAAATCTTGCGCACAAGTTTCATACAACACTCCCATGACATGCCTGATATTGAGTGCTGCAATGAGACTGCTTGGGTGTTCGACTGGCTGGTCGAGGGCTGTGGCTCCTGCAAAACATTGTGAAAAGAAGTGCGTAAGATGCATAAAGAAAAGCAAATGTAGCAATCTGTTTAAAGTGTATTAAAGCGCTTATTTGATCATACTTTTCTGTTGAGTACAAGCTCTGCAGCGATGCGTTAATTGCTTTCTCATCCCTATATATGTCATTTTGTAGGTGAGTGAAAATGGAAGAGTTTATGCTCTCTATGCACTGTGCCTGCATGGTGAACTTACCCATATGTAACCATTAGGTGGCGACACTACTTCAGCTGAAGCCTGCGTGATGGAAAGCGTTCTTGTTTCAGGAAAGACAACAATGACAGAAATGGATAGGACAAGTGGCAACAGCCAATCATTAATTTGCATGCTGTCCTCACCATGCTTTCAAGCATTGCACTGCTGCCCTTACACTGGTGCTGTCACATCATAACCATCACGTCGTCCTCGTCAAGCCATTTTCATTACGTTGTAATCACGACTTAGCGTCAGTCTCATCCTTGTAGATTGATCGAATTTAGTTCAATGCCTGGCCCAAATAATGCGGTTGAACAGGATAGAGGCCAAATAAATGGGCAAACCCAAAGAGGAGATACAGAAAACCTCACGTGTGCGTGATGGGCACACACACCATGCTAAAGGTGCCTTATTGAATGCCATCAAGTAGAACCTCGAATATGCAGCAAGGTTTCCCAGCATTTGATACAAAGTAGCTTCTCAAGATGCATGTTGACTATCTTTTAATTTCATTCGGGCAGAACTGGTCTACGCTGATATTCAAAAGTTGGATTTCTCTTTACTGGCTGCTTCATGAAAGTGCCTAGATGCCTGGCAAAGAAAACCACTGTGCACTCGGCAACAACACTTAACATTAAAATTGCTGCACACACTGTTCTGCACTCACCAGTGTAGGGTCCTTCAAGAACAGTGAAGGCCCGCAACCCGCCACACATTCAAGGTCAACCAATGCAAGCAACCTTCCCCCAATATTGGGCAGCTTTCCACCACCCGTTTCACTGAAATTGAGAACAAAACGCGTATGAGTGGACGTCATGCAAAAGCAATCCCCAGATGAAAAGTTACCCGTGCAAAATTACTACACGACCACCACTGCTACTATTCCTTCCTATCTACCTACCCGTTTACTCCAGTGCGTTTAAAGTGAACAAAAGTTGCTAAAAATAAAAGTGATAGCGCCGCCTCGCGACTGTATGCTGGCACAGTTAAGGAGTACTACGAATGAAGTGAATTTCATTGCGCACATAACGCAGAATGGCAAAGGAACTGTCGTTTTTTGTTTACAAATAACAACAGCAGTCTAACTTACCTGGTAGCGGCCGACACGACGCTCACGTCTTTCTTAGTTTGTGCGACGAGTTGTGATCAAAATCGTCGCCAACCTGCTGCATCTTTTACTGCGGGCTCCAATTCATTGAGGAGCTCTGCAACTTCTCGCCACAACCGCTCTCTTTCGCACCCCGTAAAAGATGACGATAAGTCGCTGCTCGGTCTTGCTAAACGGGGATGCTGCTCAAGAAAGTCAAGCAGCTGTAATTTCTAGCGAACGGAAGCATGCCGTCCCGACCTAGCCTTTTTCGCCGGAGGTGGTGTGGAGCTGCTTCCTGCCGTGCTACTACTACAGAAATTTCCCACGGTGGAGGCGTGGCTTTGCTTCTAAGCACGAACTAACGCGTTTAAATTTTCGCGGTCTATTTCAAATTTTCGCGGGCTCACTTGAGACATGTGTCTATAAACGCCTTCTCAAAGACCGTCATTACGAATCTTACCTTAAAAACTTCAGAACCCGAGGAAAAGTGGCGACCTTTGGTTTCATGTCTAAGTAATGCAGTGACTGTTTGTTGACGCCCTACGCCGCGCCGTTTACGCTATCTACCTCGTCGCCGTTGGCAGTCAGCTGATGACGGGACCGTAGCGTTGGTAGCGTTCCCTCGCGGTACAAAGCAAAAATTAATAATGCATAAATCACTCTAAGGCGCTTTAAATCCAAATCTTGCACATTATAAAATGCTTATAAAAGTGTACTAAGTGCATTATAAAATTCAACTAACCTCGTTTGTCTAATTGCACACGCAATGCACTTGGTGGAGCGACACACAAATGAAAAGTGCACCGGCGGTTGGCTCACGTGACCCGTTCTTGGTAGACCGCCCAGGAAGCCCAAGAGGTGGCGACGAAAGCACGGAATATATCCAGATAACCCAATGATGTTGGAGGCGTGACGAGGGTGGGATTTCATCTTGCTACCATTAGTGTACTCGTCTGAGGGCGTCGCCAGAGCTCGGGAAGATTCCGAGTTTCAGCAAACTCGGGCCTTCCAGCATAGCGCCTTTGGTCTAGAAAAGCGCGCGCTGAAAGAAATCACATCGATAAAATAGAATGGTGGGGGGGGGGGGGGGGGTATCTTATCGGCAGACACTGACCACATCAAAGAAGCCTTTAATGAATACTACCAGAGGCTTTTTTCATCGACTCCTGTAGACGCAGTAGTCTTTACGCATCAGTTTCTTGGTGCAATGCCACGGCTTGACGAAGAAAGCAAAAAGAAAATGGAACTAACAATAACTCACAGCGAGGTAGAGCACGCGATAGATCAGTTAAACCTAGGAAAATCACCAGGACCAGATGGATTCAGTGCGGCATTTTATAAAGAATTTAAGCACGAAATTGCCCCAGTGCTGTGTACAATTTTCAATGAAGCCTATAAAATAAACGTATTGCCTCCGTCTTTTGGGATCTCCCATACAGTGCTCATACCTAAAACGGATGATATAGAGAAATTACAATTGGTTACAGCGTATCGACCCATAGCACTCACTAATGTGGACTACAAAATTTTTATGAAGGTATTGGCGCGTAGACTGCAGACAGTGATACCGGATATTGTTGGACCCCACCAGACATGTGGAATCAAAGGGCGCTCAATTTTTTCCAACATTCACAAAGCGCGCAGTGTGCTTGAAAGCTGTGACGACATCAATGGGCGAGTAGCGATGCTTCAGATTGACCTTGAAAAGGCATTTGATTGTGTTTCTCATGAAATTTTGTTTACCGTTTTAGACCATGTGAACGTCGGTTCAGTTATCCGTAAGGGTGTAGCCCTGGCGTATCGAAACTGCACGACGAGACTGATTGTTAACAAAAGTTTGGGGGCCCCCATTAGCGTGCAGCGTTCGGTGCGTCAGGGCTGCCCCCTCAGCCCTCTCTTGTTTTGTATTTACATCGAAACGCTGTGCATGAAAATCATAGAAAACAATAGTATTAATGGCTTTAGGTTACAAGCAGCTGAAGTTAAGCTGCTGGCCTATGCAGATGACGTTGCAGTATTTACGGTTGATCAGGGGAGCATAAGTGAAGCTGTCGGGTGTGTACGCGCGTTCAGCGAAGTCACAGGTAGCGGGGTTAACTGGTCCAAGTGCCTTGGGCTCTGGCATGGATGGTGGCCATCCCACCCGGACCATTTCGCCAACGTACCGTGGGCGACGACCCCGGGCAAGTATTTGGGCGTTCCGCTGGATGCTTATCGCGATAGCGAGGACTATTGGAAAGAGCAAACTAAAGACGCACGTGACCGAGCTGGGAAATGGAAAGGCACCAGCCTTTCAATTTTCGCCCGAGCTACAGTCTGCAATCTTTTTTTTATTAGCAAACTCTGGTATGTGATGCAGGTTTTGCATTGCTCGCGTGTGAACGTTCAGAAGCTACACAGGATTTTTACAGTTTTCATATGGGCGTCCGAATGGGAACGTTGTAGCAGAACGAACCTGTTCCGGCGGGTAAAAGACGGGGGCTAGGGCTAGGGCACCTCTTTTTAAGGCCGCTGGTGAACCGTTTTTTGTTTTTTCGCGACGTCACAGACCCGTTCTTGCGCACCATGTGCCAAGTGAAGCTGCGGCGATTGCTGCCGGAGTTTGTGGTATCCACAGAAGAGCTCTCTGGTGGAACTTTTGGTTACTACAAAGAGATTGTAGCAAGCGTTCGGTTTCTTTCGGCACGTTTTTCCACCGATTATTTGTGGAAAAGCAAAAGGAAAAAGTTGTACAATGATCTTTGTGATATTGTTTTCCCAGAGCCCATGTACAGGGCCTTGTACAGTGGAGGCCCTGGAGGGGATGTTTTAAAAAGGGTGAAGAAAATGCAGGTGCCACCAGGAGTAAAGACTTTCTTTTTTAAGTTACACACCGGGACGTTACCAGTTAAAAAGTTTCTAGAGGGAAAGAATTTCTTTTTACCGTGGGGATCGAACTGCTTAATTTGTAAACAGCCTGAAACAATAGACCATGTTTTTTTTACATTGCTGGGAAGGGGTTTATTTTTGGGACGTGTTACAAAGGACCATAAAGAAAGAGCTACCACTTGACGCGCACGGAATTCGCTATTTAAGCACTGATAATGAGGATGGGGCACCTTTTGATCTCATAATGCTCTTGGGCCTCCACTGTATATGGCGCTCCAGAATGGCAGGCTACCATTCTGACAAAGACGCACGACCGGCCCGAATTTATTTTCGGGAAAGCATGGACTGGTTTCTTGCAATCCAAAAAGCAGCTGCGGAGCCTCCCGAGTGGCTCTCAAGACTAGAGCCGTTGTGTATGTTGCGGGAATTTTAAGCTGACGAAGCCAGTCTCGCGCTGGCTGACCACGACATTGTCGTATGTATATAGCGTTATGTGTATTTTTGTTGTGCAATGTCATGATCCAAAGACAGGCAATAAAAAAAAAAAAAGCTGGCATGGCGGAGTGGTAGCGTGCTCGACTCGCACTCCAGAGACCGGGGTTCGATTCCCAAGCTCGGCCAATTTCTTACTCGGTTTTATGTATTTATCTGCTCTGACTAGAAAGGTTAATTAGACTGTTTGGTTAAGTAAGCAATTAACTAAACTCAGTCAAACTTGGAACATCACTATACGATCGCTTTAGAGAGAGAGAAAGGAATTTTAATGAGGGAAAGGTGGAGAGTGGTTGCATGGTTAGTAGCCAAAGTACAATTGGCCCCGTTTGAAATTCGCGCACTGGGACGTCACGACCATTTCGACCAACTGAAAAGCGTGACATTTCTGTCGACAGCTCCTGCTTACAACGATGAGGCATTAAAGGCTTCCGCCTTAAAAGTTCAGACCTCCTTCGACAACGCGTAGTCTGATAGTCCGCCGACTCAGGGGACGACGAGACCTTTTTGGGGGCTGGCTGACCCTGCCTGGGGCGCAGATGGCCCAGCCTGAGCCTTTGCCTGGGCACTGGCCAGAACGCGATGCGGTGCGGCGTCCCCGCGCACCACATCAGCGAAGTTTGTTCCTGCTGTGAAGCTGAATGTGTTTTTTGAATGGAAGAGCAGCCGTGCTTCCTTGAAAGTTATATTTTGCTTTGTCTTCATTGTTATTATTTCTTTCTCGTTCACCCATGAGGGGCATGACCTTGATAGGAGGCGTGATCATCATCACAGTTTGCGTACCGTAGTGTTGCTGCTTCACAATTTTCAAAACCGTGTTCTCGTGAAGCGCATTTCGCACATGTTTTTCGACCACGGAACCCTGACCGTATTGCTGGCAGTTGTAACACCGTCGCGGCTTCCGGATGTAGTGTCGGATATTTATGTTGAGGTAACCAGTTTCTATTACTTCTGGGAGTGTGCTTGAGCTGAACGGGAGGACAAGATGTTTTGCTGCTAATTCTTTGTTTTCCTTCCTAATTTTGGTGCGGTGAACAATGATGACATTTTGGTCCTTCAGACCTTCGAGCATTTCTTCTCCTGTGAGTTGAAGGAAATCAGTTTCTGAGATCACACCCGGGACGGTGTTCAAAGATCTATGTTCAGTAACTGATACAGGTATATCCCCAATAGACACTGTGTTGGAAAGCTTAGAATATTGGTCATTGTCTTCCAATTCTAGTAGCAGGTTACCACTAGGCCTTTTTTAGCTTGTAACCCATGACCAACTCTGAATGGGGATATTGGTCGGGCGGTGTTATCTGTTGCTTCACTGTGAAGAACTTGAAACTGTTGGAAGATTTCTTTCGATTTCTCAAAGTACTGGGCAGTCACTTCGGTCCGCTCTCGTTTTTGAGGGCGATCATTTTGTTAAGAGGGAGGAGCCATGAAATAGGTATGTTGTTCGGCCGTGGTGCCAGCCGCCCACCACGGAGCCCAACAAGGGGACGGGACAAGAACTTGAAAACAAGTCATGCCCACGCCAGCTGTACTCCATTGCTATAACCAAATATGACACAACTCAGGGTAGTTGGTCACACAAGGTGAACCCTCGCCGTCAGGAAGAAAGGAAACTCTAAGAATTGAATAGGAGGCATGAGAGTTGTGAGAAAGAAGATATCAAAGTCAAAGACGGAGGGGAGGACAGGAAAAGGCGACTGCCGATTTCCCCCGGTCGGGTCAGGCCTAAGGTGTCGTCGGCAGGAAGCTGGGGCCAAAGTGGTGTGTTGCCTATGCCGAGGGGCCTTAAAGGTCCAAACACTCGGCATCGGCGCAACCACCAGCATCCCCTTTCCCCCAGAGACGGCGATGCCACGCACGGCTAAGCGCGGGTGCTCGGGTCCGTGGTGACGCACTGCTCACCATCATCCCCCTGCGGGGATGTCCCTGCGGATGCTCGGGATACCCCGTGGTGTCGCAACTCACCAACATCTGCACGCTGCAGATGCCCCTGTGAGGGATTCGTAGAGTAGTAGTTTTCCATGTAATATGAAAAAAAAAATGTGTGGCAATAATCGTGGTGTGGTGACCCCTGTATTTTATTTTCTTTTACCTGATCTCTCTTGTCAAGGCTCTTTTCTGAGGGAAAGCGGGGACGTTGGTCATTAGAACGCGACATTCTACCCATATAGGCCAAGTTAATATGTCCTCAGTGTCCGTTACTTGCATTGCAGCGCCATGTTTTAGGCGGCGTGAGTTACGGGCCAAATCGAACCTAAAAGAGAGTCTCTTCGCCAATGACCAAGTTTTGGTTCATGAGCTAAAGGTCCCTCTAAAATGCGGTAGAACCAATTCTTATATTCCTGGTAATTTTTCTTTCATGACCGTTATCCGTGGTGCGTGCATATTTCAGTTTGGTCCCGCGGTGCATACAATTTTTTTCCCGACTGTACACTCGTCGACAACACGCAGGCGACATTCCAAGCGGGATATTCGATGCCACGTGATATAATCAAATAGTTCACAGTCAACGGCCGCTCCCGTGCTTTCAACCACGTTCCGAAGTACACGCTTTACCCGATGGACAGTTTAAAGAAGGCAGCGTCCAAAAATCAAGGTTCAGTCATGTCCACTAAATTCACGTAAAGCAAAATAGTGTGGAACAAAAGTCGTGTCCGTCCGTAGTAATGAACAAGGGCAGGACCAGTCAAGATCGGGCATTTGTTTTGGAATAGACGCGTCGTCGTGAACTTGAGGAGAAGGTGGTAGAAGGAAATTTATATCTATTGTTTCTCTAATAAAGTTTATTCCTTGCTTCCTTTCATCATTTCTTATGAAAACACACTCGTTTATATCTGAGTACATAAAATAATGCTCATCATACGTCGATTGAGGTAACCGTTAACAGGCATACAGGTGCTCGTGCCAATGAGCAGAAACATTTAACTAGATCGAAGTAGCTGCCACGAATAAAGATCACGAAAGAGAAATTACTAGAAATGCAAGATATGGATCTACTGCACTTGGGAGGGACTTTCAGTTTATGAACCTGAGCATGGCCAGATCTTTAAAAGGAATATTACGTGTGTTGTGTACTTCAAGTACTCAATTATTGGGCCCAAAGTTACAAAATGACTAAATAGCTTAAAACTAAATTGGTGGTGGTGCAACGGGCTAAATTAACAAGAGTGATAGCTGGAGCCGTGGTCTATAAAAAAGAAGAAACTTGCATTGCGCGTGAAACTCATATCCTGGCTTCGGTGGTGCATGGAATGCGGAGGGTAGGCAACCAATGGCATGATTAGTTAACAGAGCAGTTTCCACGAGAAAGAAAACCTGGCCAATCACTTGATGTGAAATACCCGATGAGAAAATCTTCGGGTACTGCGTGGTTGCTGCTGCCGTGGTAATCTGAGGCTGATGGAATCGGGATTTCGTATGGGGCAGACGTGATCTAACCTAGGGTGATGACTCGAAAACATTAACAGAACTGAACGGCGCTCCAGTTGAGACATGAAAAGATTCAGTAGCGTGTCGATGACGAGAACGCAGTTGGCAAAACTGAATAATAGTAATGGTCTGCAATAATTATGGTAATCGACCGTGTTAATGGCTTACATCAAAAGGTCCAGTTTTCTACAAATAGAGCAAAGCGCTGAAAACTGCTGCCTGTAATGACTAGGTTAGGTGCAGACAGACATATCTGGTGTGGCGTCCTGTTCAAGGCAGGCATCAGGACGAATCGAGCGCTGTATAGAATGGTGTATGGCTTCGTTCAGATGAATAGACATCAGAACTATATTATTCTTTGAATTGCACGCCTCACAGCGCGATTCCCCTCGAGCACTGCGTAAAGAAAAATTACAGGACGCTTACAGTTCTTTAACGCGATGTCCAGTGAGAGCTGTTAGCGGCGGTGGACTGTTATTTGTTCACTCTTATTCTTCTCTTCTTCTGCTGAAGTTAATTTATTTATTGATACTGCGATCTTTTACAAGACCTTCGCAGAGTGGGCACACAATACATAAATTCTGGAAACAACAAAAACGACCTCAGGAACAAGCAAACAATACAAGAACAATTGATCAACAATTTAAGATCAAGAACACAATTTCAAAAAGTACAAACGAAACAAGGAAATGTAGCGGTAGGACATTATAAAAAAGTTAAAGGTGGCTTTCAAACCTTTTTAGTGAAGTTTGGGCTACTGCATCATTAGTTAGATTATTCCAGTCTGTAATCGTTCTGGGGAAAAAGGAGTACTTAAAGGTGTTAATTCGTGCGTTTAATGGTGTTAGTGTAAAATCATGGCGTTGTCTTGTGTTGTACCCTGAGGAGAACGATATAATATTGGATGTGTCAATATTGTACTGACCTTTGATTAACTGAAATAAAAATTTTAGACGACAGATGCGATTTCTGTGAGAGACTGGAAGCAAACCACTTTGATTAAGAAGTGCAGTGACAGATGTGCGGTTATATGAATTGTAAATAAACCGTGCTGCTTTCTTTCGGACTCTGTCTAATTTAGCAATGTTAGATTTAGTGAAAGGATCCCAGATTATGACGGCATATTCTAACATAGGGCGAATAATAGTGTTATACGAAAGTGAACGTACACTGGGGGGGCCGAGCTTCAGAGCACGTCGGAGGAAAAATAGTTTGCGTAGGGCATTAGCTGTAACGTTGTCAACGTGCTCTGTCCAGGAGAGGTTATTGCAGATCCGCAGACCTAGGTATTTGTAAGTATTCACTTGAGAGAGAACTTTGTTTTTAGCAGTATAGTTAAACAAAAGAGGCTTCTTTTTCTGGGTTATACGCATGAACACTGTTTTATCATAATTAACGCACATTTGCCATTGGTCACACCATGTTATTATCTTAGTGAAATCGTTATTTAACCGTACTTGGTCCTCAGTAGTACTAATCTTTTCATATAACACACAATCGTCAGCATACAATCTAACAGAAACTGAGATGTTATCGACAATGTCATTAATAAAAATCAAGAAGAGGAGTGGCCCAAGAACAGATTCTTGGGGAACGCCGGAATCAACAGGAACTGGAGGGGAAGGGGAATTATTTACTACTACAAACTGACGACGGTTTCTTAAGTAGGCTGTAATCCATGCGAGTAATTTGTCATTTTTTAGTACATTACCTAATTTGTGAAGAAGCTTGTTATGCGAAACTTTATCAAATGCTTTTTTAAAGTCCATAAATATAGCGTCAGTCTGCTTTCCTTCATTTATTGCCTGCGCAAAATCAGGTATAGTTTGTACTAGCTGAGTGGCAGTGGAAAATCCTCGTCTGAAGCCAGGCTGTGCATTAGTTAGAAAATTGTTTTGTTCAAGAAAATCTGCTATATGTTTATGAATGATGTGTTCCAAAACCTTGCATGCTGTAGATGTTAACGATATCGGACGGTAATTCTGAATAGATGCTTTGTCTCCAGTTTTGTGAATTGGCTTGATTCTTGCCGTTCTGCAGTCATCCGGTAATGATCCTTCATTTAGTGATTTGTTAAATAAGATGCATAAGTACTTGGCACACCATTCTGCATAACGCTTCAGGAAGTGTGTATGACGTCACAGTGACGTCGCTCGTGTAGTCCTTCTGTTGAAACCAATCAGGGGAGCGCATTGCCATGGCCTACAGCCGTGCCGTTACGCGTGCTGAAAAAATACCGTGGCGTAGTTACCCAACCCAAAACCAACTTCGCAGAGCACGGATGTTGCCAGATGTCGCTGTAATAAGAAAAAACTGTCCGCCAGCTATTCGCGCGTCCTTGCTATTGTTAGTGGTTTATACACAAGGCTTAAAGGCTAAACAACAAGTAAAGCATTCATTCCTACGAGGCAGCGCGCAGAGACGCCCTGCCTCGCAGCAGTGAATCTATGCCAACTAGCCCAAGTAGCCGTTCTAACATAGCAAAGCACTGCTGGGATTCGGTGATATCAGGGACAAACCGAGAAAAGTAAATTAACCACCTCTGCCCCTTGTGGTGTGGAGCAAAAGATAATTGGGGTGCACGTGGTACTGAGTTTCATAGATGCCTCAATGCTTTATTGTTTTTTTTTTAATACAGGTTTTCAGCTGGAATTCCTGTTGTGACAGAAGTGGAAGAAGGAAGCGTCGCCGGAGAAGACGTACGTGTGATTTTGCTGAAGTAATTTTATATCCGCAGTCCCGTTTACTTACGGCAATGTTGTTTCATTTATTTATTGGGGGGGGGGGGGGGGGGAATTGCTTTTCATGTGCGGCGTGCGCGCAATGCATGCGCAAAAATAAACCGAATAGATAAAAATGTCACACAACTGGGTTCGAAAAAAGACGCCAGTTCTTCGTCGTGCCGTTGGCATTCAAACGACACCGACTGTCGGGCAGAAGTGTCAGTGCAGAAAAGGAGTTTAAACCAGTGACGCGGTGCGTCATAATCTAGTCTCTTCAGCAATATATTCTTTATTTTAAATCCGCCTTCAGCGGGAGGAAACAAAACTGTTTAATTAAAAAAAACTTCAATTACAAGCGAGTGCTACATTGAAGACATTATCTAAGTTAAGCAATGCATACTTTGCGTCTTAAGCCAAAAAAGGAACGAGTGGTAGTTTTAGCCCACATATATGCAAAGTGTCACGCTGAACGACTATTAGAGCTACACGCACCTTCTTGACGAAATTTAGCTGTGGCACTGTGAATACTCTATCTTGTAGCATTTTCCTTAGCTGATAAACGAACTGTTTTTTATTTTGCCGCCTCTCTCCTGTAGCCTAAGGCTTCTGTTTCGCGTTCTAGGAACCCCGTGCTTACTTAGAATTATTAACGTTCAACTAAAAATTCAGGGGGCACTTTGTTGACCTATAGTGCGGAGAGGCGAAAGCCTTAAGCGCGGTGTTGCTGCTTGTGTCTGATGTGTGGTTAAGGTGTTAAGCTTCGCCTCTAAGAGTGGAATGTGACAGCGCCTTGCAACGCTGCCAGGGAGTCCACAGAACGCCATCGCCCGTTCGGTTCTACGCCTTGCTCGTCGGTAAATTGGTTTTTGAGGAAAGGAAATGTATCTTTCACGCATATCTCGGTGGACACCTAAACCTCGCCGTAACGAGAAGGGAGAAAGATGGGAGTGAGCGAAGACACCGTATTCACTAGACGCGCCTTTGTTCATTCCAAACCATCGACCTGGCATGGCGTAGTGGTTAGCATGCTCGTCTCGCACTCCGGAGACCGGGGTTCGATTCCCGAGGTCGACCAATTTCCTACTCGGTTTTATTTATTTATCTGGCCTGACTATAAAGGTTAATGAGGCTAATTTGGTAATTAAGCAATTAAACAAAGTCACTGCCACTTAAAGCATCACTATACGATTTCTTTAATTGGTTGCATGGTTACTAGCCAAAGTACAATTGGCCTCGTTTGAAATTCGCGCACTGTGACGTCACGACTATTTCGACCAATTGAAAAGCGTGACATTTCTGTCGACAACTCCTGCTTACAACGATGAGGCATTAAAGGCTTCCGCCTTAATAGTATTGACATATTTGTTTTCTAACTGGCCTTGTAAGAAACCACTGGTGAGAATATTTCCAAGTCAGAGGCTTCCGCAGTGGCCGATGCCCGTAAATCAAGCTGAGTGGAAGTAAAGTAAAACGAGAATGAACATATGCAAACAAAATGCAGCCATGCTAAGAAAGGAAATGATTAGATTTTGGAGACTTGTTGGCAAAAGCAATTGTGGCTTTTTTAGTTCTTCGTTTGGCACTATTTTCAAACTTTTGATTGCCAGCAATTGCCAGTAAAAAATATTTGCGGTCACATTGTCGGTGTCTGAAACAACACTTGCTGACACGGAATTTCTGCACTCTTTTAATTTGGCTAATAACTTGCATGTTGCTATAAGACTTGCGATAAGATATAAGATAAGAGGTAAGTTGTTAGCTGAATTCTGAATCGGTTTCGAGGAGGAATTTAGCGCAGAACACAAAAGTGTGGAAGAAGGAAGTTAGTCTTAGGCCTTTGACCTCTCGAAAGCTTTCCACACTACTAACCATGAAGTACTGATCGGAAGCTACAAAATTATGGTATTCGCGGACAACCAGGCGCTGTGATCCAAAATCATCGTAACGAAATCATAGCGAAAGCTGATTCTTTGCCCGACCGACTTGTTTTCGATGGTGAGGCTGTAGGCAGCTCCCTGGGCCTTTGTTTTCATTTAGCAGGGAAGCGACCCGTGGAGTATTGCTCCATTAGCTGCATTTATAAATTATGCGGACGATGCAAGTGTACTTTTAAAGGACAATCTAGCGATCATTTAATAGTTGCAGCAAATAGAGCGATGGTTAAGCTTGATGAATGGACGCAGACATATAACATGAACATAAGGGGTCAGGAAAATTAAATGGATGCTTCATACTAGGAAAAAAAAAACGCGGAAAAATTTAACTACGCGCAACTCTTGTGGAGGAGGATGAAGAACTTTATTTTAACTAAAAAGAGCAAGAGTTAATGCATGGGTGGGCTCCTGTTTGTCCGAGCGACCACGGCCTCACGGAGAGCTCTGTACATTAGCCATATTTGGCCAGCTCGGTGAGCAGTCCGCATAGGGGCCTCCCATGAGGAGGGGGATGGGCTGGGTATTGGGGGAACTCCCATGAGTCGGGGGCATTCCCATAAGTTGTGTATGAGGGTGACTTGGCCGCCCCACATGTTGAGCGGAGCGGGAGGGTCAAGGTAGGGTGGTGGCGGCGAAGGAGGTAAAGTGACATGTAGGTTTCTCTGCAGTGGCTGCCAGACCACACTGCATTTTGAATCTAGTGTGCAGTGAGTTGGCGGGAGAGAGAAGCCATGTTTCCTGCGCGGGTTGGAGTGCGCGAACTTCAGGGGCCTGGAGGAGTTCTCCAGCCAGCGAATGAACGCACCGATTAGCGGGGATCGAGGCATGTCCAGGAACCCACGTGAGGGTTACCTCTTGAGCAAACGTGTGTCCTGATGCGAGAATGCATTGGGCCGTTGACGTGACAATGCTTTGGTGATAGTGATGGTACGCAGCTTGGGAGTCTGTGCAGATTTCCAAGATGTTCGGATCTTGTGCAGTGTGTATGAGTGCCACGGTGATTTCCTCACCCTCCGTAGGGTTGTTGGCATGGGGGATGGCTGCGGCCCCGATGTTGCCATCTTCGTAGGCGGCGACAACGGTTAATAGGCTGGCAGGGGGTGTTGAGCGGCGTCCACGTGGACGATGTCGGGCCTGCATCTGTAGTGTTCGGTGCAATATTTATCTAGAGCCTGGCGACAGCCCCTGTGTAGCTCAGGGTTATAGCATATCTCTGGGCAGAGGTTTGATGCGCAGTTGTCCCTGGATGTCAGGCGGGTTGATTTGATAGTTGGGGGCAGGTGAGCAGGGTGTAGGGCCAGGTGAAGATGCCATAGGAGGTGTTGGCGAGCTTCTGCGGCGATTACTCGAAGTATCTGGTTGATTCATTGCGCATCGAGTAGTTTCGAAATTTTACTGTAAGGACCCGTTGCGAGTAAAAGATTTGTGCTAACCGATTGTGGTAGGCGGTGTGCTTATGCCGTTGCCTTTCTAATAAGAACAACAGCTTTGTCTTGCTGCGATTACGTCAGCAAGTGTTAAGGAAGGTGATAATTCAAGCAACTAGTGATGAGGGCGTATAACATATTAAGGTCTTCCCTCTGTAGAGATTGTGCACATCTATGCTGTGCACATCAAGGCTATGGGCGCCGTTTTTCAAGATAGAGTGTCGTGGGATGCCTACGTTGGTTTTGTGCAAAAATATTTTCGCATAGTTTCTCGCAGTTAGCATGTATTTCCACGCCGCATTCTGGTGTTCACTGAAAAAAGCCTTTATCGTCAAAACTCTATTGATATCACCTGACAAGGGCATGAACTAAGCATTGGAAGACTTCCGATTCAGCATCAAATGTTTTAACAGGTGCTGAAAACGTACCAGTGCACTCTCACAAATCAGAGTTGTTCAAATGAACTACTGTTCCGGCCACAAAATGTTCCGACTGCCAGCTTTGCAAATAGTACAATCTATACACTAAATTTAACAATGATTTTATCAGTATAATCATTGAATAAAGAATTATTTAGAACTTTATGAGACACGTCAATTCGAGCCAAGGAACGTTAAAACGAGTAGCATAAAGTGCGGCATACAAATGCTGCCAAAACCTTGGATCGCTTTATGAGCAGGTTGCACACTAGAAACAGTCAGCTTGAAAACATCATGTTCAAGAAATTGCGCGAACTTTTCAAACTGTGGAAATCGTCATTAATTTTGCTTGGGCGTTTTAAAATGTAAGTTGTGTTTGCGTGTAAAGTGCAGGTAAAATTTAGTTACATAATCCAATATTGCATCATGTCACCTAGTATGCCTGGTATTGTGCATTTACTGTACATTCATTAATTTCTTTCACAGCGACAAAAATTCTATCCTTATTATTTTCTGCTGACATTATGAAAGCTACCAATGAAGGGGCTCTGCGGCACTTTCAAGTTGGTCTTTGGCCGCTTTTCTGCTGACATGCTGCATCATAGTGAAAAAACAAAGAGGCTCTATTCTATTCTATGGTTATGCCCCATGATGTCTAGTGAAATCGCAAAACTACTCAGTATCGTCTGCAATTCACCGTCATGACCACTCAATAATCACTATCAAAAAACAAGGCGTACTCGAAAAGTAAGAGCCCGTTTGTTTATAATTTGGTATTGGCTTTTCAGAACAAAGTTTTACGCATGCAGTGCCATCTGTTGATTGCTTCCGAAGCCACTGAAACTATTCTTATAAATCAGTAGTCATTGGCTTGTCGGTGCATGCGGGTAGCAATCTCCGTGGAAAACGTTGGTGCCGCCGGTCGCAAAGTCAGAGCTGCTATTGGATTTTTGTGAGTAAGAGGATCATCAGCTGCCCAAATTCATAAAGAGCTGCGCACAGATTATTGTTATATGCTTGTAGCCGTACATATCCTGGTACACCAACGCAGACAGCAGTGGCGCCATTCAACTGCAGCAAAACCGAAAAGATTCAAGTAATCTGCTTACTCTAGTCGGCACCTTTTTTTGGGGGACGAAAACGGCATTCTTTTGGTTAATAACCACTGGTCCTTGAGGGTAACGGAGTGGGTTCCAAGAGAAGGCAAACGTAGCAGGGGGCGGCAGAAAGCTAGGTGGGCGGATGAGATTTAAGAAATTTGCGGGGTTACAGTGGCCGCAACTGGCGAAGGACAGGGTTAATTGAAGAGACATGGGAGAGGCCTTTGCCCTGCAGTGGGCGTAGACAGGCTGCTGCTGATGATGATGAATGAAACAATTCACAATTACAGCTGCCGCCTACTGCCAAATGCTCAGTAAGCAGACGTGCCATCAAAAATCGGCGGCTCGAGAAACTGTCGTCCGGAATAGCCCTCACCCATGACAACAACGCGCGTCCCCACACCTCTGCTCGAACCAAGGAGAAGATGGAAGATTTCGGTTGGGAAGTTTTTGATCACTTTCCACCCAACCAGGCATAGAGCGACTGCTTCCTTTTCTTGCGCTTGAAAGACCGGCTTTGGGGAGAACGGTTTCAAGACGACGAGGAACACGAGACCGCCGTTGTCAACTGGTTCACTTCCCAGGCGGCGAACTTCTATCCAGAGAGATTAAAGGAGCTGGTGCAGGGTTGCGAAAAGTGCTTAGAAGTGAACGGTGAGTATATAAAAGTGATGTGGGTTTTTAGGAAAGTAAAATGGCAATAAAACCTTTACTGGTGAATATATATTTCTTTCTGACCGAACGGTCCTTACTTTTCCAAGAGTCTTTCTAATTATTGGCCACTTACCGCGCAGCATGCATGAGAGCCGCTAGTGTAAGCGCTGTCCAGCGGTCGTCGTTCTCATGCAGTGAGCGTGCGGCAATTAAGTGGCGCTAACGCAGCCTCTCTTGACACTCAGCCCAGCTCACCCGCAGAGCCAACGTGCAATCGAGTGTGCATGCACTGCGTTTGCACGATGAGGCGGAATATTTCGTGAAACTGTGCGGTAGCGAAAGTGGAGGACGATATGGCTTGTGGCAACGCGTTGACGGTTCGGCATCAGTACCGACCTTGAGCGCACACTCAGGACTATTTTTTTGCTGCCGTCGCCAGCGTTAAAAAGACGGTGTCGCCTGTGCTATAGGATTCTACCCCGAGCTGTCTCCGGCCTACTCATGGTGGCGCTAGTGCCACCGGGGATTGCGGCGCCTTAGAATTCACTGGTCGACCCTTCATGGCTGCAGTAACGGGCTGTCGGGACAAATCACCTCAATGCCTGCTTCTGCAAACCGCAGCGAGTTTTCCGATTTGTGTTCGTTGCCTTCAAGAAGAAATTTCCTAGCCTTAACTGTCTGTGAGGAAAGCAGTTTTGTCGTCGCATCCCGAGGCCAGGAGCCTCCGATTGTGTCTCATTTTGTTCAAACATTGTGGATGGAATATTTCGGATACCAAAACATGATTAAACTCTTTCATTGTTTTTAGAACTTTCGACTTCATGCTGTGAGCAGTCCAATATGGAGAATGAACGAATGAAGGAAACAATGAATCCTTTATTGCAAAGGAGGGTTGGCACTCGGCTGCTGTTTAGGAGGACGGGTGGGGGTGCCGCGGCAACTTCTAACGGTCCAAGTCCGTCCACCTCTCTTACACCCCTCGAAGCAGGCCGCTCTCACTACCGTATGTCACGATGGCACGCTGCTTAGCGGTGCTCGATGGCGTGTGGTCTGCTAGGCTGGCCATGTCGTGGTGTGGTATGTGCTGAATTTTGATTCTCCCTCGCGAGTAAGATGTTGTAGGTCTGAATCTGTTGTGCATAGAGAAATTCCTAGAACTGTCGCAGTGTGTCTCTGGCATTGTTAAGAATACTTCCTAGGACCACCTTCAAATAAGGGCTGACAGCATCAGTAAATAATATAAAAGTGGAGTGCTTGAAAGTACTTGGGCGCTGGTTGGAATTCACATGGGTCCGCTTTCTCTCTTTCAATCTATAGCGTAAAATGTGCTCGAAGTGATTTCCACCTTAAATAGCTCAATAGGAGATAAAACATATGAGTTTTTTCATGTTTACCACATGGGAACACAGGCCCTAAATTTAGGAGTAAAAGAATTTTTTTTTTTCAGCACTCAACGTCCTTACATGACTGCTGCGCCTGGACGGTATATTAAGGAATTTTCCATAGCTGGTTCTTTGGAGGCTGCGTGGTGCCTAAATGAAGGTCCACACCTTTGTCGGCCACTCGAGGCTAATATTGGGTGCACTGGTTGTGTTAGCGCTTTTTCGCTCAGGTGCCATGCTTCGTTAAACCTGCATATTGATTTGGCGCCAACTAGAGCCTTATTTACCTTTATTTACTGTAATGTGCCGCATGACGTGTTTAAGTATTCCCGCGGGGTCTCACAGATGTTTGCGTTTTTTTATTCTCTCGTTTTCAAACCTACGCCTCAGGACCAGATCCAAGTGGGGGACGTCCTGGACGACCTGTACGGCGAAGCACTGCGCGGACGCAAGCGAGGCACCATCTCCACTCTCCTCGATCACTTCAAAGGGCTGCCCGTCTACCTGTCAGTTGTGAAGGTGAGAAGGAGAAGCAGCCGACGTATCGAGATTCCGGGGTGAATCTGGTCCCTAAATGCTATTGGATTCGTTTTAAAACGGCTTTAACTCCACGAACCAAGCGTGAGATTCCACTGCTACTGTGCCGGGTACATTCGTGGTGTCGTAGTATTTTTAAAGCGAAAGCTTTACTACTTGCACTTTCAAGCCTTTGCCGTGCGACGGCGGTGCACATGAAATGACCTTTCGCATGACCTCTGTGTGACGTCACGCCGAAGAGCTGGGCGACCATCTCGCGCCGTCTGCGAGTAGTGGCGGTGCCACCACCGGCGGCCTTAGATTAGATTGGATTAGATTAGGTTATATTAGATTAGATTAGATTAGATTAGATTAGATTACATTGGATTGGATTGTATAACCGATACACCCGCGGTACTTTAGTGGAGCGGGCGAGGTTACTTTCAACCTCAATCTACTTACTGTATAACCGATGTATCACCACAAGCCTGACCACAAGTACCACCACCAGCTACACTACCAGCTGAACCATGGCGTAGGTACGGATTGCTTTCGCAATTACCGGGCTTAACCAAGCTAAGCCACAGCGAATTTTTTTTCTAGCTTTAGCAGCAGAGCCCCCCCCCCCCTACCCCAGCTAGCTTCCGTAAAGTGGACCTCCGTAGAAGCTCCCCTTGCTGCTGTGTCTTGAGTCACTGCGCCACCACCCTCATGAAAATGGTCTATAGAGAGTCTATAGACTTCTTATTGACTCTCTTGACTGCCTATAGACATTGCTTTTTGTCTATTCATAGTCTATAGACAGTCTACAGACAAAAATCTACGCAAAGTGCATAGCCATAAATCTATAGATTGTCTGCACACTGTCTATGGCATTTGTATTGCCTATAGACTGTTCTTTATAGGCAGTCTGCAGACTTTATAGACAGAAGTCCATAGACACTCTATAGACTGTTTAAAACTTTTTTCTAAGGGCAAAGCGCCGCAACAAGCTACGAGCAATGCTGCACACACTCTTATAGAGTATAGGAGCCCGCCCCCAACAAGCCATCGCGAAGCCCGACAGCCGCTGCAGCTGATCAAGCCGCGCGGTGAAGCGCAGCCAAGTCGATAGCGGTCCTCCCTGCGTCGTTGACACATCCACGCACGTTGGCCCCAAGCGGCGCGGTGTAGCCGAGTGGGCCCGTGTCAGCCACCATGGAAGCGCCCGATTACAAGAAGAAAGCACGGGCACAGAGACGGCGACAGACGCATCGGTATCGACATCGAGAGAGCCGCTGTCTCGAACAGTCATGCTTTTTTTGGTGCCAAAATCTTGCCATAATTAAGTCTCTTAGCTAGAATGCATAAATTAGCGATCAAGATACCCTTGCGAATATAGTAGTCAGATAGAAAGCTGAGTGATAAACCAACACCTGGTCATAATTGCTGAAATGTGAACTGGCGAGAAGACACGAGGACGAACACACAGAGACAGGACTGGCGCCTATATGTTCGTCCTCGTGTCTTCGTGCCAGTTCGCATTTATTCAATTATGTCTTGTTACAACCAAAGAGCTCAAAGTAAAGTACGGCAGTCGGCGCTCTTCCCGTGCGCTTTCTGTCCTTCGCCAGATTTCTGGCCTGTTCCACCAGTATCATTGAGTATTTAATAACGCACTAGGCTTTCGAAATCAGAAACAGGTTAGCTACGAATGATCCTGGCAAGCTCTCCCAGGAGGCAAAGAATCTGATTAAGAAATGCGAAGGCATGAATGCCTCAAAATGCAGAAATTGAATAGAATTAGCAACTCTTAAAAGGCAACAAATAGCAGCAAAGGCGGCGCCATCAGGAGGTGTAATACATCTATGATCGAACAAGCTGTGATGAATGGAAGAAGCCTAGAGGCCGGAGGCAGAAAATCAGGCACGGGCAAAACGTGCATGCCCTGACTGAAAGACAAACAGGTCAGTATGTTTAGAAATATGGGTAAGGTCGTGAAAGTAGCCTAGAAATTCTGCACGGATTTATAAGTCGACCTAAATATTCCATCTAGGCCCTCCAACTACTCTTTCGTTTCTTCAGATAGTCTGGTATGTTCTATGGCATTTTAAGCGCAGTCATGCTGCAAAACTGTTCGACTAAGCATTGAGCGGAAAGAAAAAGTTACCGAGATATAATTGCGGCAATGCAGGAGTCCTACGAGAGGAGTGACAAGTCTCATTGCTACAAACAGAATACCTCTGGTATGGGAGTGAAAATACTTCAGCGCGATTAAGTGCGTTTTATTTAAGCTGATAAGTAAAGGTATGCGAATGGTAAGAAAATTCAGCCAGCTGTTACCAGTTCATTTTGCTCACAGCGCAAAAAAGACGGCACGAAAGACGGAGGTAAACAGGAACAAGCGATGACTATCAAGTGGGATTATTGGAGAATGCAACACATATATATACACGGAAAGCAATAAACACGAACAGAAAGTTATCTGCAGGCCACGTTTGAAGACAGATATGGCATTTCACTCTTAGACAAGGCAACGGAAGGATTACTGATGCACGTCGTGCCTTTGTGATGAATGTGAAAAGCCTCCGTTACCTGGTGCGTTAACTTATCGCTCTGGCAGAACAGGATGCGTGTGGTCTTGTAATCTGGGATGCATCTGCACTTATTGCATCAAAACGCCGACGGAGCCAAAGGGTCACCTTTTGATTTCCTTTCTTGGTATTCGTTCTCGTGATTGCTTTTGCACGTCCTGCAGTGGACAGCAGTGCGTGAACGGGGGTCGTATTTCCTTATGTTTTCATGCTGCATGAGATGCTTATTAACACACCTTCCAGTCTGTCCAATGGCGCCGCATGAAAAGGGGACCTGACAAACCACCCCTACCCCGCAAGGTACTTACGGTGAAACGTGACGCATCTCTTTCTTTCCACCAGTTTCCTCTGCATGACCTGTTTGCACATTGTGGTAAGTTTCCTCGGGGCGGAAAACAGGGCATCAATGTCATGTCTCTCCGCGTCTTTCTTCTGTCCGTGTGACATGCAATGCGCATACGGAGACAGAGAGCAGGAAGAGTGACAAAAGAATCCTCATAGGTTTGGGACACTGAACCCCATAAAGCCAAAGCTACTCTTCAGCTTAAAAAATGGTGTGATTTCAACTGCGCGCTTCTTCTTTGATATCAACCCGCCACATGCAGAGCTACCAAGTGGACGGGTCGCCCTACCCTCCCGTGGCTGAGCTCCTCAAGGGGCTTCGGCTGGCGCCTGCCCGTAGCCGTGGCCGGCTGACAGCTGCTTCCGACGTGTTTCCAGACTCACTGGGCTCCTCCGGGCTGCCTGTGAGCACGCCGCTGGAAAGGTACTCGATGTGTTCCGCAGTCAGCCGAAGTCTCTAAGTCTGCTTTCGCAGCACCACGACTACTTACGTGATCAGTGCATTTAGCCCTGATGCCCCGCGACGGTGCACACAGGCAAGTCTCAGATCCGGCAGAATCCCTGGTCGTTTCGTTCCACAGCGGTGCCAAAGGAAACGGAGCACAAAGCACTGTCGAAGTCGCGCGGAAGAGGAGTACTGGCGCGACCACTATTGCGTAGACGAGGCAGCAACCACACAGTGGGTGGATACGTGGACCGCACCGTGATGGACAGGAGCGCCGGTGTAGTGAAAGGGTCAAGGGTTTTAAAAAAGAATTGACAATGTGTAAGCTAGCCACCGATGAGTTACACGATATACCCGAGAAGCGCAAACGTTGTAAATGTTTTCTAGTTACTTAATTAAAGGGAAACTGCATAGGTTTTAGAAATCAACGAGCTTAAAAGGGTCGAATGTGTGAAACCTGGAGGTAAAACATGCGAA
Source organism: Amblyomma mixtum (assembly GCF_055824585.1). Taxonomy (NCBI): domain Eukaryota; kingdom Metazoa; phylum Arthropoda; class Arachnida; order Ixodida; family Ixodidae; genus Amblyomma; species Amblyomma mixtum. The sequence goes on from NC_143021.1 coordinate 121,265,507, forward strand.
GTCTTTTTGGGCTAGCACTTGAAATAGTGAAGTAGTCGCCGATTAAAATCCGGACGCCCTTCAAGCTTCTCCGCAGCGAACAACGCCAAGTGGGGGGCGCGCGATGACGTCATCGAAGGTATCAGTATACATTTCCCACGCACAGACGCCTGTTTTGAAGGGAAAAAAAACCAACGCCACCGAAGACGAACCCTGCCGACAGTTGTTTGGCAGCGTCTAACACGTCAGGGCAGGCTGTGGCTGACGACAGTGGTAATTTGAAGTCATACCTTCCGTGACGTCACACTGTTTCCCTGCACTTCTCCGGTGCATTGAGGAGAAGCGCCAATATCAATCCTCGATTACGTTACTATTGTAATGCTAGTGCAAAAACACTTGGCATGTTTTACCTACAGTCTACATAGATTTGAATCCTTGAATATCGCAAAATTCTGAAAAAAGTGCTGCAGTTGGCCTTGAAGGGAGGAAGACATTGTTAAAGCGAAAGCAGAAAGAAAAGGAACAAAGGCTCCCGAACTTTTCTTTCGGCGACTAAGTGACACCGTGCCGCCTCTCGACGCTTGAGTGCGCATAATTTCGCGCCGGCGTGGACCCCACCGTCTCAGGTCGCGCATTTCCGAGCACGGCAGATCTCTTACCGACGCAGCCGCTATCCCCCACATCCACCCGGGTATCGTTGTCGCTGGCTGGAAGGCGATCACGAGAGTTTTTTTTTTGATATTGATTAATTCCACATACCTTAAAGGCAATCTTTCTTGAGTACTAAATCAGGGGGAAGGGGGGAAGTATAATTAAAACACATAAGTCACAACCTAACACAAAGAAAGCATAATATTCTACTTAACTTTGCGAAGAAAGTTTGAATTTTACAAACACAAGCACTGTCGCAAGAAAATTCCATGATGAAAACAGGTACGTCAGTCAAGCTAAATAGAAATGCATCACAACAGAATTCCGGTGTGTATACTGAACCACAACAGCAGGTGCGTCTACAGAAACCGGAAAAGAAGAAAGAAGGGATAACATCATTAGGACTGCGGGTTTTCTTGGGTAATATTCATACCACGGATCATATGCTGAAATTTAGCTTCGTCAGAATTGGTAGAAATATATGATGGCGAATAGTTCCATTCGATGACCGTGGTTGGTATGAAAGACTTCGCGAAAAGTGCATTTAACTTTGCAAGGATGATGAACGCGTACAAAAGTGTCCGCGGGTTCCTGAAAGCAATCTTCATAAAGCGACGAGTGATGATAACGCTTGTGAAAAATTGAAAGATGCGCAAGTTTTCGGTGTTAAGACAGTTCCGGAAATGACCTGAGTAGTCGGAATAAACGAAACGTGCCCCACTGTGCAGGGAGATAATGCGACGTCGTCGGCGCCTCCTCGCTGCGAGACAGTTCCTCACACAGCTATCGCTCTACGCAACGTGTGAACACTGTCTCCAACTGCTACGAAGCAGGGAAGTTAAATGGTGATTTCCAAGACAAAGCCAAGGAAGCAAACCAAGAAGTTAAATATGCAGTGGGGAAACTCTGCCTGTATAAGGGGAAATAATTTTCTATTCAACTAAAGAAGTTAGCTCAATTTAGGCGCTCTTGCAGACCATATCCTTACTCTTAGCAGTTGGGGATAAGAGTTAATGGAGAATACCTAAGTAATGCGATTCGCTGATGGCATTGCCTTGCTAAGTCACTCAGGACATGAACTGAAAAGCATAATCAATGAATTGGACAGGCAGAGCAGAACGGTGGGGCTAAAAATTAACATGCAGAAAACCAAAGTAATGTTCAACAGCCTAGCAAGGGAACTGCAGTTCGCAGTTGGTAGCCAGGTGCTGGAAGTAGTAGGAGAATATGTCTATTTAGGGCAGGTAGTGACAGCCGATCCAGATCATGAGAGGGAAATAACTAGAAAAATAAGAATGGGGTGGAGCGCATATGGCAGGTTGTCTCAGATCATGAATGGCAGTTTACCAATATCCCTCAAGAGAAAAGTATACAACAGGTGTATCTTACCTATCGGGCAGAAACGTGGAGACTAACAAAGAGGGTTCAGCTTAAGTTAAGGACAACGCAGCGAGCTATGGAAAGAAAAATGATAGGTGTAACGTTAAGAGATCGGAAGCGGGCGGAGTGGCTGAGAGAACAAACGCGCGTTAATGATATCCTAGTTGAAATCAAGAGGAAGAAGTGGGCTTGGGCAGGGCGTGTAATGCGAAGGCAAGATAACCGCTGCTTCTTGAGGGTAACGGAGTGGATTCCAAGAGAAGGCAAACGTAGCAGGGGGTGGCAGAAAATTAGGTGGGCGGATGAGATTAAGAAATTTACGGGATTATGGTGGCCGCGGCTGGCGAAGGACAGGGTTAATTGGAGAGACATGGGGGAGGCCTTTGCCCTGAAGTGGGCGTAGTCAGGCTGATGATGATGATAATGAGATAATATGCGGTGTTCTGTGAAGATAAGGGCCAAAGGCTCCGGCTATTTGACTAGCCGGTAAGGAGCAGGAGGATACGCACCACTGTAACTCATATTCATCGTTTGACCCTTAATTTATTATTTTCGATGTGTTACGGGGCCACAGGTTGCCCTGCGTAGCTCCCGATGCTCAGGCGTCTGTTCTCACTGGCGCAGAATAGTTCATGCAACGCTTGCAGCACGAGGCCTGTTGCTGTTCGACTAACCGCCAGTCAAATTTCGCCACTTGTGAAAAAAGACGCCTTTCTGTTGTAATGATGCCTGCATTGGTAGAAGGAGCTGATTTCTGATAATCAAGCTTCTAAAGTGTGAATGCTCATCGTCACAATCCGGGTATTCGCAAGTGGCAGCGCACAGATGTTCGGCAAATTTTGTGCACGCCATCATAGTGTACCGCCGCCAAAATGATTGCGAAGTGATGAAAGCGTCTTTTTGTCGAGAACCAATAACTTCCCTGTATAGCTCCTCCAATGCGGTCGGTCAGTTTCTTTCGGCTGAACGTTTACAACAAAGAAAAAAAAAACGAACAGTCGCAGTCGCACGCAAGTATGCCTTGTTTACCTTTTGCTGCCAGCGTGACTTCGAATCACATTTACGATGCAGATGTTCTTTGCCTGCTACACTGATGTCGTTCCGTTTTACTTTTTCAGTGCCGCGTACCAGGCTGTGTACATTGGGAAGACATACGTGGGAAACGTAAGAGGCTGAAAATCTCGTTTCCTTCCTTAGCTGTAGAAGTCAAACTGCCCACGACTTCTTTCAGTGACGTGGAAAATTTCCCGGTTGGCTGTCGTATAAACTCTAATGGTGCCCACGAAGCATGAAGAAATTATATCTTCACGCTGAACGAGGTGGTTTTATAGACCAGCTTAAAGCAGGCCACGCTTTTCAAAGGCGAAAGTTCGAGTGTACACTCGTCAGCACGGCTGTCTAGAGTGCTGAAGCGGTGTGCAGCGGACGAAGCAAGCTGAAATCTGTACTCAGATTAACTATTGCTGACGCAGTGTGATTGCCGGGGCAAATTGTGTGCTTATGCAGCTTCAGTCCAGCAGAAACATTGACGCTAGAACAATACACCTGCTCAAAATTTTCCCTTCCTTTGTGCGACCGGGCGGCGTTCGAGCGCTCTGCACAGGCGTGCTGACGACTATTGTACTTGCGAGGTTGACCCCACGTACGAAAGAATCGTACGGAGAAGTCTCTGCTGTGCAGATTATGCACCATGCCTAGAGAGCTAAGAGAAAAGGCATCAGCAGAGAACCCGAGCCCCAACCTTTGAAGGGCGCATTTTGAATCAGTCAGGATCACAGGTTGAGCCGGACAAGACCCTAGCTTCAGGCTTGGTTTGGTTTATTGGGGTTTAACGTCCCAAAGCGACTGAGGCTATGAGAGACGCCGGAGTGAAGGGCTCCGGAAATTTCGACCAACTGGGGTTCTTTAACGTGCACTGACATCGCACAGCACACGGGCCTCTAGAATTTCGCCTTCAAGAAATTCAGCCGCCGCGGCCGGGATCGAACCCGCGTCTTTCGGGCCAGCAGCCGAGCACCGTAACCACTCAGCCACCGCGGCGGGGCTCCCTAGCTTCAGTAAAGCCGTGTCAGTTGCAACGCTTTCAGCCGTTGTGGAGCGCACGACTTGAGTAAAGTTCTACCAGGCAGTATTCAAAGCAGGAATATGAAGAAACTGCTGTGCCGGCTCCTCTGGCCTTATTCACAGAACCATCAGTGAACATTTGAAGATGGAGGGAATACTTTGTTTCTAAATGTTTGAGTACGAGAGTCGCTACGCTGGAGCAACTGCCGGCAGAATCAATAAGACTAACCCCACCTGTAGCTTGCAGCAACCTCAACGCGTACCTAAAACAGATTTTTGATCGTTCATTTCCACGTTTGTCCGATGACTTCAACGTTAGTTGCGTCTTAAAAAGAAAAGGACTGCATGTCTAGCAAAAAGCGGTCACGGAGCGCTCTCCGGCGTTGAGGTTACCATACTGAGTGGAGTGTGGAGGAAACATTTATCCCTTTTTAAACCAAGGTTTCTTGGAAAAAGTGCGTCCCTCACTCCCTTACAAGCATCACCATAGCCAGAAACGGGTACGTAGATGCGCGAAGAAGACGGGACACAACAAAGAAACACACACGACATATACAGAGCGCAACTTCCAACTGGTTCATTTTCGTAGCAGGCAGATACATTTATACCAGCGCTGGGCAAGCACAAGATTAACAGGCAAATATACGCACTGTTCATGTCAGCATCCCGCTGCCAAGTGTGCCAACATATAGCAACACGTGTAAAATTGATAACATTCAATACAATCATCAAATACAAGAAAAAACCATGACACAGTTAAAAGGAAAGATGATGCATGAGGTGAACGATGAACATAGCAAAAAAAAAACATGTCTTAGCAAAAGCAGTGTCAACGTAAATAAAAACCAATAAAACAAAACAATTACCGGTCAATGCGTAAAATCTGCTCATCGTAGCAATAGCCGTGCCAAAAAGTAAGAAACAACTGGAAGCCGAAAGGCCAGTAACATGGTGAAACCGGTGTAGAAAAGCCGGTTTAACTTTACTTTTACTTATAGCCAGAAAGGGCGAAACAATTAATTACTCAGAACGAAAATTGGATGAAGTGCTCCTCCTTGGTGTCCCTTTAGAACAGCGCTACATGAGTGTTTTAATACCACGTGGCGCATTGAAGTAAGTGGTTTCTCGCAGATCTGCGGAGCCCATTTATTTATTTATTTATTTATTTATTTATTTATTTATACAAGTACCTGCAGCGCTGAGGGGAATTATGGCAGGGGGGACAATAACAGTAAACATATGCCTAAAATGAGCATGTCTCAACTAATAATAATAAACAATAGAACACAATTGTATAAAATAAAATAGAACGCATCACTGAAATGCCAGTCCGAGAAAAGTTTTGAAAGGGTGGAAAGCCTCTACGACAGATTGGCCGCCAGGAAAGACTGAAAATGTTTATCCGTTTTACATTGTTCTATGCTCTTGGGAAGCCTATTCCAATGTGAAGAAGTATGAGGAAAGAAAGAATAACGAAACACACCAGTTCGACATCGCGGTACAAAATCTTTCTAGTTATGATCGCGGCGTTCAGAGATAAAATGTGGAGGTAGAACGTATACAAGCTGTTGTTTATTCCCGTGAGATCAGACTATATTTGGAAAAAAAAGTTCTCATTTTGCGGTTAGCCTCCGGTGAGCCAGCGTTTTCCACCTAAGGTTTTCTTTAACTAATGTGATGCAGTATGGAAGTTACAGTTGTCAGAAACAAACCTGGCAGCGTGGTTTTTTGCCACAATGACAGCGCCAATGACAAAATGACAGCGATGGGAGCCATTTTTAAATTTTATTTCATGTGACTCGCGCTATCCAGATCATCTGACTGCTCAATACAAAGCAGGAGGTCTCCATGGGCCCAGTAGGCATTTGTAAATATCCATTCTTCCTGCGACGTGATTCTCAAGGGGCAGCTCATGAAGGATCTTGTCTATTCGTTTCTTTATCGCATTTTCAGGCCGGCAACGTTTTGGACATTGAGGCCGCCATTCGCGATGTTTCCTTCAAGGATACGGATGAGCACGTGGTAAGTTAAATTTGATGAATGCGCACCAGTGTTACTGTGTGAGACGACATGTATGAGCGTCTTTATTTAACGAAACAATTGTAAGGATGTGCGTAAAAGCGCAGTGTGAGTAGGCGAAGAAAAAAAAAATAGAAACATAGTTGTGCTATGCAATGCACTAAAATGAGTAACAAAAAATTGCAGTAGCATACAGAGGAATAGCACACTCACTTTACAGACTCTTTTTTTTGTCACTTGGTCCGAAAGTTAAAAAAAAAAAACTTGTTTTACAATTATCGTAGGCCGCATGCTATACTGGGTGGTATTAAATTTTGCTGCAGAATCTAGAAAGCTGTGTTTCTGGTGAGAATTAACTTAAATTATTTCACAGCTTTTTATCCTGGCGGGAACAAATTTATTTTATCAGTTATTTTATATCAGGTGTAAAAATATAAACTTTTGTACATGGGGTGTTTGGGATCTTACGCTAATTTTTACTTTACTTAAACAATGTTACCAAGGAATTTCAGCATTATTGTGTGCAGATGTCTTTCAAATTCAAATTCAAATTCAAATTTATTTAGCATCAACAATGATGTTACAGAACTCGTGATGCAACGGGGTGCTAGCAAAAAGCCTGTAACGGCTTGACAAAGGCTAGCACCCCGTTCACAAAGCAATACAGCAGGGGACAAAAAGTGATAGCGATATAAAGAAAAGCAATATATATATGGCGACGGCTTTACATAATCATAAAAACATGTTAAGTGATAGGGCTAACATTGCGGGTTCATAATTGTAAGTGTTAATGTCTTGGAGGTCACTTGGAGGTGTTATCAGAAGAGTTAAGAGCATGTGGTAGTGTGTACATCAGCATTTGGCGGCCATAGTTAGTACGGGTGTGAGGAATCTTCCATGTCTAACTGCTTCGTGTGCTATATGCTTTCGCAAACGGAGACAGGGTCGCAAGGTTTTCAAGGAAAGGGTCATTATTTAGATGAAAGGCATGATGACGTTTTAACAGAAGTGCATTGAACAGGTTTGGTAATGGTTGTAATCTAAGGTCATCAAAAAGAGGTTTTGTGTGGGCGTCATTGGGTTCATTTGAAATAATTCTTACAGCTTTTTTCTGCAGTCGATAGATTTTGGACAAGTTTGTGTATATTGTGGTGCCCCATATCAAGTAGCAATACGATAATGTGGATGTGAAAAGGGAGTTATACAAAAGTAATTTAATGTGCTTAGGAAGAAAGTTACCAAAACGTGCAAGAATACCAACTATTCGGGATAGTTTGGAGTGAACGAGGTCAGTATGTGCGTTCCACTGCATATTCTCATGAAAAAGGACACCTAAGGTTTTTATTACTGGTACCACCTCTATGACTGAAAGACCAAGTTGCAGGACAATATTTGAATTAACTGGTTTATTTTTAGGGTGAAAAAGAACTGATTTTGTCTTCGAGACGTTTATAGTTAAGGAATTATTTAGACACCAAGTGTTCAATACATGAAGTACTGCATTCGCTTTCTTTACAAGCAGGTGTAAACTATGATGGGAGAAAAATAAGCTTGTGTCATCGGCATAAATAATAAATGATGTATTTAAATCTATGTTAACAAGGTCATTAATATATAGGTTGAAAAGTAGTGGCCCGAGAATACTTCCCTGCGGAACGCCATGTAGCAATGGTTTGAAGCTGGAGCAAGAGTTATGTATGTGCACCCTTTGTTGGCGGTATTGTAGGTAGGATTTAATAAGAGAAAGGAAACAGCCTCTGAAACCATAATATTCCAATTTTGTTAATAGTGTAACGTGATTTATTTTGTCAAATGCCTTTGAATAGTCTATGAAAATTCCAAGTGAATACAATTGGTGTTCAAAGGCGTTAAGAATGATTTCTTTTTGCACTAGCAAGGCGCTTTCTGTAGAGCGTTTTTTGGTGAACCCAAACTGATGCGGTGTCATAATCTGATGCTTGGTTAAAAATGAGCTCATTCGTACGTGTATTAGCTTCTCAACGACCTTGGAGAATACAGGGAGTATTGAAATTGGCCTGTAGTTAGACATGTTACATTTCTCACCACCTTTAAATATGGCAGTAACTTTGGCCACTTGGAGCCGGCGAGGAAATTGACCGCATGAAAATATTTGATTAATGATGTACTCTAAAACAGGGGCTATAATAGTAGCAACATGTTTAAGTGGCCGAATCTCCAAACCATCTACATCAGTACTGGTAGTATAGTATCGGTAATTTAAACCGCGAAATGAGGAAACTGACAATTCAGTCTTGCCGACTTTGAGAAAACCGGAAGCACTGAACACAATTAAAACAGAATAAGTCATATTTTACTGTAGGTACAGAGGCTCGTAACTTTAATTACACACGTTCTAAGGAGCCTGTTAATAGAGTCAATTTTTTCATTCAAACATTTATAGTGGAAAGAACATATTAGCAACGCATTAAATAAAGTAGCTTTCGTATCTCACACGGTTATTAAGGCGAGACGTTACTTTGTTAACGATAAACTGCGCTCCCTGCACTTCCGGTTGTGTCATTCACTTATCAGTTGGTGCTTCCCTCATAGCCTGAGTTGCTTTGGGACGTTAAGCCCCATAAAAAATAATAATAATAAATAAATAAATAAATAAATAAATAAACAAACATATCAGTTATTGCTCTGAACGTTGACAACTAACGTATAAAGCCTACCCACTGCCTTTAATTCGCCTCCAAAACGGGCAATTTCAGCCAGGAAACGCCATCGCCATTAGCTCCCGTTTAAGCTCCCACGCAGGACGAACACTGCCTCTAACAGCGCGTCCCTGCAGTCACATTTTAAGGCGAAAGCCTCTCTAGCCACATTAAGAGAAAAGCCGACAGCGTGCGTTAGTTTATCAGTGTGTGTGTGTACTCGCAGTTGGCACAGAAAACGCCAGCTATGACAAGAAATACGACGTGACGTCATCAAGTGGCAGTAGAACGCACACAGCAAGCAGAACACAGCCATTTAAGGCATTCCTATAATTTTTCATTCGTCCACATATACTCCCACTGGCTCACCTCAATGTGGCGCTAGTTTTCCCGACTACATTACCACCACAATTGTGAGCGACCATTTGACAGTGATACGATTACCCAGTGCATATAGCTTGTACGTGCTTGTCAAGTTGGAGGCTAGCTTGAGACACGGATTCGAACCGGCGACATACGCACCTTCAGTTGTATATTTTCCCGGGCTACCTCTTCCCTTAAGGCGCCGTTGAGGTGTCCACGGAGAAGTGAGGTAATTTCTATCTTCAAAAATCAATTTACGTATCAAAATTGTGACGCAAGCGTTCGCAGGCAGCCTTCCGGTTGGTGTCATACGAATTCCTGTTGCACGTAGCATATCTGTCAAATTGGCGGCTGGCTCGCGACACGTGCTCGAGCCCAGTGTTCGAGTGTTTCGGTCGGACCTTTGTGAATTCAGCCTTTGCGGAATGAACGTTCGGAGGCGCGTCTTCATTTAATTTCTCTGTGCGCAAACTGCGTCGAGGTCGAACTCTCACATAACACACTAATGCCTTCACATCACGTTAGCAGTCTCAACTGCTGTCTGAAATTTTTTTTTATAATTACGTGTCATCATAAATATTTTGGCAGAACAATGAAATTACACTTTTTTGTGAACAATAACAAACACTAACTGCCCAATTCCATTAGGCCTCTTTAGCATTCACTCATGTAGTACTAGGAGAGCATCTAAGTGTAATTTAAACCTTTGAAACGTGGGAATGTGTATTATGAACGCTTATTTGAGTTCAGAAGGGCAAAAATATGAAATTATTTGCCGAAATCAGCAAAAGTAGCAGAAGTTTTAGATTAAATTCTAAATTACATTTCTTTTTATTTGATAATCAAGTTCTGCTTGAATTCTTATTGGGCTGTGTTCTTTAATATACTTAACCGATTTTTAATTTGGCACAGTACACTGAAATTAATTTTGTCAATTGTAATATAAATTATTTGCTTTTATTTTTCTTGCAAGCGCATATTACTTAAAGTAGTATTGTCGAGCGCAGAATTTTTAATTCTTCAGCTTCCTACCCACTGTGGCTGGAACTAGAATAATTTTTATTTTCGATTAGTCCAAAGCAATTGGTGCAGTGAGTCCACACAATATTTGTATATATTTCTTGGTTTATATCGCTATAAAGCTTACTTCAAAATATTTATTAGTAAGTGAATTACATAAACCACTAATTAAATTTCTTATTTTCATTTTAGAGAGTGTGTGGTATACCAAAAATTGGAGCTCATTATCAAAACTGTAAAGGCGTGAAACAAGTTTATAAAAAAATATTTTACTGGGCGCTACGAGCAAAAAAGGTACTTTTGGTAGGCGGCTTCAAAGCGGAACCGAACAGCCGCGAGCGCCTCTGGCATAGATCGCAGCACCCGAAGCTTTGCGCAGTATTACTGGCGTTGTCCTAACTTTTCATGGAAGGGGATATGGATGGCTGAAGCACAGTTGTGCCCAAATTCTTCTGCGCTCGTGCTCAGTGACCATTACTGGGCCGATGCGCACCGTCACTGGCTTCGAGAGCACAGACAGGAGGTTTTCAGCCAATGTTTGGGCGGGCATTTCAAAGACCGAATCATGGGCCGCTATTTATTTGAACATTCATCATCTGGTAGAAAATACTAGGAGGGAATTCTGGCAGGAGAAGCGGCCGGCTTGATTTGACTAAAGTACGTGCTTGAGCATGTTGGTCAGTGATCATGGTTGAAGAATGCTGCTTTATCTGGTCACGTCGGTCTTGGATGGCATTATAAAAGCTGCTCGTTTCTCTGAGTAAATGTGTTGGTAGTCAGCGCCAGTCCTGTCCACTTCTTCGTTTGTCCTTGTCTTTTCGCGCTGCATTCTTTAACCAGGTTCATTGGACACCTCACTCTCAACGTGCGCAAGAAAACGCGGTACACGCACTATGGAGCGCCAGTGCATGCTTCCGTACGTGCTGTAAAACACCTCAATTTAAGGATTCGTCTGGAGTGGATAGGTTACCATGGCTGTCAAGGTCTCCGTCCTTGACACTCTACACACCTATGTGGAGCTAGGCCCAACCGCGGTGGCTCAGTGGTTACGGCTCTCGGCTGCTGGCCCGAAAGACGCGGGTTCGATCCCGGCCGCGGCGGCAGAATTTCGATGGAGGCGAAAGTCTAGAAGCCCGTGTAGTGTTCGATGTCAGTGCACATTAAAGAAGCCCAGGGGCGCTATGCCGGAAGGCCCGAGTTTGGCGCTCGCCCGAGTTTCATCCGAGTTTGCGATGACGGCAGTCAGTGAGCGAAGATAGCGCGGAACGTGTGCAGGCAGCGGACAATAAAATGTAGAGATAAAGCCACGTAAAGGCGATACAAGCGCACCCTGCGCTTCTGTTTCACACTTCAAACACAATACACTACGCAATACCAGGCCGCAGCGCTACCTGAAGTTATCAGCGCCATATCAGCAATCCCGAAATCGTGACTTCCCTGCTATCTATCTGCACACTCGCCGCTAGCTGTTTGACACGTCTTTTCGGGCGTGTCAAAGGCGTGTCTTCTCTTTGAGGCTCTATCTGTCTCTCCATTTCCGAAGACGAACAGTGCGCACTAGGTGCACTCTTGTATCAACCATTTCTCTTCTCTCGAATACGTTAAAAGGCAACAGATAATATTATAAACATTTTATTCATTTTCAAATGTATTTTAAAATCTGCATCCAATGAAGCGTTGATGAAAAACATAGCTTTAGAAAATTAACAAAGATTTGACACTTCCGCCGGTAGTGGCGATAGTGAGGCCATTGATTGCAGCGTGGATTGCATACGAACTAGAGCGGCAGCCCATCGGGCCGAAAACCAGAGAGCTCCTGCGCTGACACGCCGCCGGTAGCGCTGCCTTCGACTGGAAAAACTGGGCAACTACTACACGCTGAATCGGTCTTTTTTTTTCGGCCATTGCGATAATATATTTTATTGTGTCGTATATCAAAATATAACAGTCCTGCATCTTCTGGCTTGCATAATACACAAAAGCAAAAAACTGAACTGCACTGCACCCCCGCGTCACTGCTGCTGTCTGCAGTGACCTCAGGTGGAGTTCTCCGGTGCTACGGCCGCTGCCGCACTCACTATGGTCAACCATTGCGTTTTGTACAGTCTTGGCGAATCTCAGCGGTAGAATTTGGCCGTGCGAGTGGGTGTGGTGCGGTGTGAGAAAAAAAAAATGGCTGTTTGGCTGTATTCAATGATTCATACCTATGCCTGTTGTGTGTGACGCCTCTTTAGTGCACTGCGGATGCGAAGAGCGTGCTACCCAGCGACACAACTCATCCTATGTCATCAGACGCTGACTAAAAGCTGTGAAGGTGGTGGCGCGCGTATCTGCGTAGTATTTGTTTGCGTCGCGCACTGCAAGGATTTGCGGACTGGTTTTATCACTAACGTCGATCGCCGTTGTATACCGCAGTGACATCGCATTAATATCGTTCGGGCAGATGAGGGATCCTGTTTCTAATAATGGAATTGGACTTGTAACAGAGAAAGGTGTTACGGTTGTGAAGTACGCAGTGCTTGCGTGCTGGAAATAACAAACTCTTTATTGCACTGGGTCTGGAGCAGCGACCATTTGTCGATCCCGGATGTGTTTGACGCATTGATGATGAGCTTTATCACCGATCAAAGGACGGCCAAGCGAAACACCTATGATGCGATGGTGTTGGAGTAGGACGTGCTCCAAGCACCGTTTCGTCGTCGTGCTCCGTGTTTGACGCCTTGCAAGCAGGTGTGACGCGCCGCCAGCGTTGTGCTGTGTTTTACGTGGTTGCAACAGGCTATAGTGTTGTGCAATCTTGGTATGCGAGCGAAGAAATCGGCGGCTGTCGCCACGTTGCGTGTCCTTCGCAGAGGTGCTTAGATTTATCAGCGATGACGTCCCTTTTGCCGGTTATATTTCGATGGTCACCATCGCCGATGTCTGTCAGCAATCAGCACAGCCGCGCAGCATACCTGTAGCCGGCAGGGATGTTGGGAGTGTCCCACCCATAGCGCGTACGCCTATAATTTATGTACGACACGCCGGGGGCGTGACCAATGATTTTGATTGACAGGTGAACTCGGACCTAAACTCGTGAACGGTGAAGTGCCCTGAATTCATCTCGGGACTGTCATGGCGGCAGTAGCAGCAGCCTGGGTCATCGCTTCCTCTGACGGCAAATGTCAGTACGGCGGGCTGGACCCGTTTACTGCCATGGCCAACGACGAATTCCAGCGACATTTTCGCCTCTCTAAAACATCGGTACGATAGTTGTGTGAAGAGTTAGGCGACGACCCACGCCTGCGGAGAGTGCGTGCCGGGTCGCTTTCGGTCGAAGAGCAAGTCCTCTGCGCCCTCCGGTTCTTCGCGACCGGGAGCTTCCAGGGGAGCGTCGACGCAGACCGCTTTATTGGACGCCACCAAAGCACTCTGAGCCGCTGTGTGAGGGACGTCTCCGACACGCTTATCGACGCGGCTGTGTAGAAGCGGTGGCTCGCTTTGCCCACGACTGCGGCCGAGCATGCGTATGTTAAGGAGCGTTTCCTTCTGCGCGGCGGCATCACAGACGTCGTGGGATGCGTCCACAGGACCTACGTTGGCGTAAAGGCTCCTTCGACGTCCAGCCCTGACATGGTGAAGGCCAACTATTTCACGAGGAAGGCACATTATGCATTGAACACAATGGTTGTAAGAATGCTCTGTTTTTGCTTTCATGCATGTTTCATGCTTTTTGCTTTCATGCTTTCATGCTTTCATGCATGTTCTCCCATTTATTAGTGATAGTGGTCCGGGTACTGTGCAGTGTCAGTGGAGGTTAAGGAGCCCGAATGGTCGAAGTTATTGGCAGCCCTAACCATGGCATGCCTCATCGCTTGAGTTGCTTGAGGCATTAAACCTCAAAAACCGCTTCCGTTTATCAGTAACTGAGCAGTTTTAAACACAGTGTAGATAATTTTTTGTTTTATCTCATGTTTGCGCAAGTAATAAGTGCATGGATTTTTCCAGGTATTTCATGCATGCATTTTAATGGGTTTTTAAACGGTAATATTTCTGCACTTGGCAGATTGTTTGCTTATGCAATATTGATAGTCGCAATAAATGTTTCACTTTGGCTGAAGTGGAGAAGCTCCTGCCGGAAGCACTGGCGTCTGTAAGCCAGAAAAACTGGCAAAACTGTTGTGTTCATGTGGAGCAAGTTGTGGCTGAAGCATGGCAAGGCGATATGATGGTTGACGCTGAAACTGAACCGGTTGTCTTCAGCATTTCTGACTCGTGCAACTCCTCCTCTGATGAGTCGAGCACTGATTCCAGTGATGAAGATTTGAGTGGCATCGAGGAACTTGTCTGACTTCGAATTGATGTTTAATACACATGCTGCCGAGAAAAGAGAGAGGACTCATCGGCTTGCTGTGATCGCCTTTGTGCGTGTGCGGGTGAAAATGTGAAATATGGGGCTGTGTGTGTTGATCAGTCTACCGAGTAAATTGTATCATTTCCATCAAATCATTGCATCACTGCAATTCATTGCATCAAATTGTATCGGGCAGTAACTTGTAGTGTAGGTGATAAGGTGGTCGTGTTAATAGTGTCTGTATAGAAGTAGAATTTGTAAGGGAAAGCAAATAGTACTTTTTTCCAATTAGAATACGTATACTTGTAGACGTCGTCAATGTGTGCAGTTTTTGGAAGATTAATTGCAGAAAAATACAGTGGAGCTTAATCAAGCGTTGTGTCAATTATTCGAAAAGTATCTGAAAATCTGACAGCAAATTTTGAACATATACTGTTGGATTCGTTCGACTAACTGAACAGAAATTTATTCAATTGTGCTGTCCAAAAAGTTTGAACATTCACAAACGCCTAGGCATTGTCCTCATTTTTGTGTGTGAGGGTTGGGAATGGTATGTATGCGTGACTGATCTTCATGTCCTGAAAAGGGATCCCTGGTTTTGTGTTGTCTTGCATTACTGCCAATCTCTGGTCCCTTTGACATGTTATGCAGTGCCAGTGTTGAGGTAGCCAGTACTGTATGTTTTGTCCTTAATTTTTCGGAGGTGATAATGATTTCAAGCTGGCTCTTGCTCAGTTGAGTATGAATTTGTTTCGACTCATGTCTTTGTTAGTACATTGGTCAGGTTTTTGTTTTATCAAATAGTGTTGTTCGACGGCTCCACATTTTTTTTTAAATTTTGGAGCACTTCACTGATTGTGTGTGTGTGTACATCCACTGCACGTGTCCTTTAATTTGTATGCACTGTGATCCATGCCACTGGCTGTTTCCAGAATGAACCATTTCTCGCAAACACTGTGGGGTCAGCATTCTTTAGTGTCCTGCCTCATTTATTGTTTGCTCTTTCTAAATATTTTTTTCCTAGCGTTGTACAACTTTTTCTGCATTCTTACTTGACGCTCCCACAGCTTGGAACTCTTTTTACCTGGCTGCATGAAAATCCTGCCTGAGCAGCTTCTGCTCTTCTAGGAGCGCAGGGAAATCAAGCCAAGCTTTCTCTTGGGGCAGTACTATTTTCTGTCACTGTGTGAATCAACACTATGTTCAAAATTTAACACTTAACGCGGGAAAACAGGCCATATCAAGGTGGTGTGTGTAAAAATAATTTGACCAATCGGTTTAAATATACTGCTATTTTGCCGCATACAATAGCGAAGTTATAGAGCTCTCTTCAATGGCAAAGGAAAACGTTCTTTGCTTAAGAACGAAAGATATCTTAACAGAAACAAAATAATTGCAGATATGCACAAGAATGTGACACATATACAGTCAGAAAATAGGCGATTAAGAAGTCTAGAACATGTTTTCTGCGCTCCTGCATGATAAACCAGCATTCTAAATTAACAGACATCTTGCTTGTGAACTTTGTGATCAGTAAAAAATAACTGTTCTCGCCAAGTCCTTTGGGCTACTCTACAGCACAGTGCCAAAGTCGGTCCCAGACTCTTTTGGCGAAGAGTGGATCAGCCGCTAACCGGCTGCACAGAACAATTCATAACATGCCAGGTATCTTAAGAGAGGCCCACAAAACAGTGGGCTCCTCGGCAACGGCGAAATCGAAGATTGCAGACGACCACTTGTTAATCGGGCCACTGCAGAGCACTCACCACTGTGCTAATTAATTAAACCCGACGAATGAATGTCATCTTTCGCACAAACCTCTCGCTTGCATCTAAAAAGTATAGTCACAATGCTGCAGAATCGGGAAGATAACCGCCACTGCTGACCAAAAGCCGGTGCGAGCTCACTGACAACGAATTTCGGACAGCTCTCATTAACGCGGTAAGCATCAAATGAACAGATGCATGCAGTTCATTTGAGAACACGGCATAATATTCAAGCGATTCTAAACAAAACGAGTTTTCTCATTCAAGTCACACGAAATTAAACTTGCGATGAAAAAAAATGTGCGATAAAAAGAATTTCACCATGCGGGATTTGAACCCACGCACTCCCATTGCCTGCCGACTATCCGGAGCAACGCGTTAGACCACACGGCCACAGAGCAGAGCGGAGTGATGCACCTCTCTTTATTGTTTTTTGCAGACTGCTTCCGTAGCCTTCACAGCGTTGCACATGTACCTCGTCGCCATTGGCAGTCAGCTGATGACGGGACCGTAGCGTTGGTAGCGTTCCCTCGCGGTACAAAGCAAAATTTAATAATGCATCAATCACTCTAAAGCGCTTTAAATCCAAATCTTGCACACTATAAAATGCTTATAAAGGTGTACTAAGTGCATTATAAAATTCAACAAACCTCGTTTGTCTAACTGCACACGCAATGCACTTGGTGGAGCGACACACAAATGAAAAGTGCACCGGCGGTTGGCTCACGTGACCCGTTCTTTGTAGACCGCCCAAGAAGCCCATGAGGTGGCACCGATGTGATGATAAAGCACGGAATATATCCAGATAACCCAATGAAGTTGGAGGCGTGATGAGGGTGGGATTTTGTCTTGCTACCATTAGTTCACCCACCTGAGGGCGTCGCCAGAGCTCGGGAAGATTCCGAGTTTTAGCAAACTCGGGCCTTCCAGAATAGCGCCCCAGGTGGTCGAAATTTCTGGAGCCCTTCACTATGGCGTCCCTCATAGCCTGATTTGCTTTGAGACGTTAAACCCCAATAAACCAATAAACCAAACTTCTCTGGAGCTACATAAAAACGAGGTTTACATTACTGAGCCCACCTAACGGCTTAGGAAGTGAGCTTAAGCGTGGCATTTCGCAGGTGACATAACATGTTTGATAGGAAAGCAGTGTTGGCAGAGAAATACTTAAACGAGCATTTAAAAAACCAAAAATTAACAAAAAGGGGAAACAGCGCAAAGAAGAAAATATTGAGATGCGGCCTTGGGCGAAGTGACATTAGATTGGACATGAACAGATGATGCGAAAGCCAGTAACACAACACCGGCCAACCAACGCGAAAGGAAAATAAACGCCCTGAACATAAACAAATTAAATATGGTATGGAATGCTATGGTAGTGTAGAGTACGGCATGCATGTTCATTGTATGGCACGATACTGTATGTTATAGTATAGTGTGCACGGTGTTTCAGCCGAGAGTTTCTGCAATTTTTAAAAATACACTTTTTGTATTAGAAGCGCTTTTTTTTTTGGTATAGCATTGTGAGTGGTAGAGTACATCAGAATGCAGATAAGACACGCTAACTAGCAGGCTGGGAAACTAATACTGACAAGTTAACATTTGATAGTTATCAGTTTTTTAACAGTTAACGTTCAATAGTTTCGCAAGGGGACAGCAGTTCACAATTGGGAGCGAGGTGCTCGAAGTTGTAAGGGAGTACGTCTACTTAGTGCATGTAGTGGCTGCTGATCCGGATTGTGAGAAGGAACTGACTAGAAGAATAAGAATGCGGTGGAGCGCAAATGGCAGCTTCTCTCAGATCATGAATGGCAGTTTACCAATATCTCTCAAGAGAAAAGTGCACAACAGCTGTATCTTACCGGTACTCACCTGTGGGGCAAAAACGTGGAGGCTAACAAAGAGGGTTCAGCTTAAGTTAAGGACAATGCAGCGAGCTATGGAAAGAAAAATGATAGGTGAAACCTTAATAGACCGCCAGTGGGCGGAGTGGGTGAGGAAACAAACGCGGGTTAATGACATAATAGTCGAAACCAAGAGGAAGAAATTGGCTTGAGCAGGGCATGTAATGCGAAAGCATGATAACCGCTGATCCTTAACGGTAATGTAGCGGATTTCAAGAGAAGGCAAGCGTAGCAGGGGGCGGCAGAAAGTTAGGGGGGCGGATTAGGTTAAGTAGTTTCCGGGGATACGGTGGCCGCAACTGGCAAAGGAGAGGGTCAGTAGGTGAGGTGCGTTTCCGAAGTGAATGCAAACAACCATGGAAAAACCGTCTGCCAGCTACTTCCGGTTCCAATTTCTCCCACGAATGCCTTCTGCATAGGAATTGCCGTATATTCGGCATCGTTTATTCGCTGATCTCTTTGTGCTGCGACATTGCGTATTGCACAGCATCACCGTGAGATCAGCGCGTGCTGCGTATCAACACGTCCTGAGCGCAGAAATTAACAATAACGAAAGGTACGAGTGTTTTCTCGTGGTTATAATATTGCCAGCGTAGGTTTAGCTGTTCTGCGTATGCACGGCAGTCGGCTGTGTGCTCGGTTGAACTATTGTAACGCGTTGGTAATTATATATTTGTTTTTTTCTTTTTGCTGCACCACGAATACAACGAAGGCTGAGCTTGCACAGTTTAGCAAACGATAGGTGCATTTGCCTCAAAGCGTGTAAAAGCTCTCAGTGGGACTATCCATACATGCAACCGCGCGCACAGCGCGTCTCAACACATCGCACTGCATATGCATAGAAAGCCTCCTACCGTCTGCACTATTTTGGTTGTACTCCACGCGAAAACACGATACGAAGAAGAGCAGAGTCGGCATCGAGTTGGTCTTGCGACGGTGCAATACAATCAGCGGCGTTGCAGTGGAAATAAATTAGTGTAAGAAGCGAATTAACACAGCGAGTAGGGGGAAAAATTTGCGAAGTAGTGGTAGCAGACGACTTTCCCATGAGCCTTTGCGCTGAATCTGGAAACGCATCTCACCTATTGGAGAGACAAGGGAGAGAGAGGCCTTTGCCCTGCAGTGGGCAGTGGGATGATCATGATGGTAGGTTCCTTAATTATTGAGAAGCGTCTTGCCTATCGTAAGTAATAACAGTATCAGTCCGCATGCAAGTCTCAAGATCGAAGCCGCTTGTCAACGACCTTCAAGCAGACGGATGGGCAGAGGTGTGGTTGTGACGTCAGATCACGTGCCCCGCTCGCCGCCGAGCCGCAGCAGCGTTCGCTCCTCGCGGCTGCCTCCGTTGCCTTGAATAACGCCAGTGCCACTGCTCGCCAAGTGACGTGCTCAGGGTGAATGGGGACAAATTAAAAAGCAGCTCTCTGCAAAGACCAGGCTTCTTGCTAGGTTATGGCGGGTTGAACCGCAGCAGTATTCTAGAATTTCGAAAACGCGATTACTCTCGGCGCTGTGGCCTAACAAATTCTTGCTGCGTCGCACCAAAATACATGCACTTTCGAGAAGCTTGCACCCAAAGCAACCTCTGCAGTGCACATAACTCGTCGAAATAGCCACAATTTGTTGGGCCATAGCGCCGAGCGTAACTGCGATACTGAAATTTTAAAAACTTATATGGGTATTACGATAGGCTACCCGCCTCTCAAATATTGGGGAGCCTAAGAGTAATATTTAAAACTTAATTATGCAATACTAGTTAATTGCCCGGCTAGTTAGCACGTGATGGATGTATTCTTATGTACTACACCGCTTACAATGCTATGCCGAAAAAAGCGCACTTGTAACTCAAACAGCCTGGTTTAAAAATTGCAGGGTCCTAGGTGAGACACCCTGTATAGTGTAGTATGGTATGGCATGGTACGCTGTGCTATGGTATGTTTCTATAGCATGGTACGGTGCAGAATGGCATTGTATCCTATACGGCATGGTATGGTGTCTATGGTAGAGTAGGGTATGGCATCGCATAATGTAGTATGTCGCTTTACCGCCCAAAGGCTGGACGCATATATGGGAGATGCCGTAGAAGAAGGTTTCGAATTAACTTCGATCGCGTGGGGTTCTTTACCGTGCAAGGACATCGCATAGTATGTGGGCATCTTCGCGTTTCGCCTCCATGGAAACGCGGCAGTCGCGGCTGAGGTTAGATTGCGCGTGCTTGGGCATAGCAGCGAAACGCCAAAGTAGCTGAGCCATCGCTGCGGGTGGCAATTAGGGAGGACATCGAAAGGTGATGCACACCTTCGAGAGATCACCTAGAAAGCAGCGCTCTTTACAGAAACAGACAGAAACCAGAATTGGGGCGAGAAGAATCGATAAGTATAATTATCACAACGAAAGGCATTACGGTTCTGTCTGCATAATTTCTTAATACACCTGTTTTTTTTTCGGCACATCTGCTGAATATTGTTTTGCTGACTGATTTCCCAGTGATACGTTGACATTGCTTGCGTGTACATGGCGCTGTGTACAGGTTGAGTGAACTGTGATCACCTCTGACTCCGCGTTTTTCTTGCCGTGTTTACAGCACATGGGAAGAACACCGGTGTGGGTGGACGTCAGCGACTGCCACTTCAGAGTTTTCAGACGAATTAGCAAGGAGGTGAGGATTTCGACAAGCTGTCGCCTTGATCATGAATACGGATATTATCATAAATACGGATATTAGAAACATTAAACAGGCTGTCTGTACGCGCCGTGTAAGATGCTCCAGTATTATCCCTGAAAGCCTTTCCTTGGACCAGTTGTATCTATTGAAGTTAGCCTCTGACTTAGTACCCCACCCCCCACAACCCCCAGACTAAGTCACAACAGCGGACAAAAATTAAAAGAAACCATCATATATAGTCAGTTTTGAAGGCAGAGACAACAGAGACAGACATATGGGCAGAAACTTTGCCTCTTGTGCGAAGTCTTCTATGAGTTAGTTCACGCGAACACTGAACCTACTATTTATTTCAATTTTGAAGATGCACAAATCGTGCTCAACTGGAAATTTCGGGCCTGAGATGGTAGCGACTTCTTCAAATGAACTCTCCTGGAGTTCCCGCCGATGATATCTCGAGTCCGTTATGTCTCTCAAAAGCCTCTCGTCGACCATCGGGAGGAGCTTGCCTTCTTGGACATTTGAAAAAGACGGCAGCATGTTTCCACGAGCAACCCGCCGACTCGCGAGGTCAAGAAACTGCTGTAGCGGCGGCCGAGAGAGACACAAAACGGGGTGTTTTGGCACCCTACAAAACCGCACTCCCAAGGAGTGTACACCAATTTAGGCACAAGATTGGGAAGGATATGTGAAGGAAGTGCTTCTCCACGGCGGTCGCAACCGACAGCCGCATGTGTCAACGGCAGCTTGCCCGCCTGCACGTCCCCGCTTCAACGACTCCGCAATACGGCTAAGAACCATAGGGCGAAAGAAAACATTATTCAAATGATACTTGCAAGCACGAAAGGTCCGAAAGCGCGGTAGATCATGTGAAGCGCTTGCTCTGAATGGTGTTCTGCCCGCAGGAAATTTACCTGACAGGTGAGCAGGCCAATATCCCACTGCCCTCAAGTTTACCAATATCCCTCAAGAGAAGAGTATACAACACTATGTATCCTACCGGTACTCACCTACGGGGCAGAAACCTGGAGGCTAACAGTGAGGGTTCAGCTCAAGTTAAAGGCAACGCATCGAGGTATGGAAAGAAAAATGACAGGTGTAACGTCAAGAGATCGGAAGAGGGCGGAGTGCATGAGGGAACAAACCCGGGTTAATGACATCCTAGTCGAAATCATGAGGAAGTAATGGGGGCTTGAGTAGGGCATGTAATGCGAAGGCAAGATAACCGCTGGTCCTTACGGGTAACGGGGTGTATTCCAAGAGAAGGCAAGAGTAGCAGGGGGCGGCAGAAAGTTAGGTGAGTGGATGAGATTAAGAAGTTTGAGGAAATACGGTGGCCGCAACTGGCGAGGGAGAGGGTTAATAGGAGAGACGTGGCAGAGGCCCTGCAGTGGGCGTAGTCAGGCTGATGATGATGATGATGAACAAGCCAGCACGTATTTCTAGTACCGCTCTAGTGGCAGTGTTCTAGTAGCACCACGGTATACTGCAACACCGCCGCCTTGTAATAGCGCCGGTGGCCATGTGTATGACCACTAGAAGACATGCCAAAAGTGTGAGCCACTGTACTCACATGCTCGTACTGAAATCGAAAGCGCTGGCATAGAGGCTCTGCTGATCGCCAGATGTGGGCTCCAGTGTGTCAGCACCCAATTTTACTCACTGACAAGGAATATGGTATCGCAGAACGTTGTTAATTTCGACACACCTCTGCGTTCATGCATTGACTTTGGCTGTCTGTTATCCCTTTTTTATTCGTTTTGGTTAGAACCACCTCGAGTTCGTTGTTATGCCTCAGCTTACGCTCCGTTTTGTTATCCTTGTGAGATATGTTTTGTTTGTGATATCTTTTACCTTTACGATACGCTTTTGTTCTTGTTAACTTGTACTTTTAACTTTAAATTTCATTTTTTTCACAGTGCTCTGTTTCGCGCTTTCAATTTTGCCGCTCTTCACAGTTTTCTTGTTTTCTGCTGGGGTTGGTTCCTGCTCACTGGGTCTGTTGAGTGTTGAATTCTTGCTGTACACGTGCCAAACGTTTGCTAGGGTATTGATGAATGATGTTTTGATGTGAAGGTGCTTTGCTTTGTGTGCTGCTCTCTGGTGTCACGTGGGTCCCGGCTTGCATTTCAAGACCTGCCCGTCGCTCTAAAAAAATTATTGGTAATTCGGTGCCTGTCCTGTTAGCTTGTTTGTTTGTACCCGTATTTTCACGCTGTTCCCACTAGCCACGTTCTTTTTCCCTGGCCCTAGCTACCGAAAGTTGTCATTCCGAGGCAATGGTGCAGTCTTGTTTCTCTGCCGTTCGTGCGGCGTGACACGCTGCTGGTTGATGGGTAGTTGGCGAAGGTGTTTTGTTGATGCCGCTGTTGCGTTTCCACTTTGAGGTAGGGCCTTAAGGATTTGGGAATGTTGTGCAGCTACCACTGGCCCTCCTTCGGCTTGAGCGTGAAGTGAACTGATGCTAATTCCTGTGTTTCGAATTTTTCTTCTTATCCATTGGGTTCTTCTTTGTTTTTCAATATGTGATTTTGTTAAGGGACATACATACTGTGCTTTTATTCTCTCGCAGGTCCTCCTGGAAAAACATTTCACAGAAATCGCTTCTTGCGGTAAAGCCAGCAACTTTCCTTGCATATTCGCCGTGGTTGCAGGGTAAGCCATGCTTAAAGCGCACGGAGGAATCTTAGAGAATTTTGGGGTGATAATGAGTCGTTGACGTGGGCAGAGAATAAACAATAAATTTCTCCGACTTGTATTCCAACGAAGGGTAGCATTGTAGCGGAACACCGTTTAAAATGCAAATATTTCCTGTTTGTCAACGACGTCAAATAGTTGCGCTTGCAGGCTCATATACGGTGAGAAAAAAATCGAAGCTTGTAGTAGGTCGTTACGTTCTTTGCAACACATATATATTCTCTGATAACCTTTACTAGAACACTTAAATTTACTTTCATTACTAAATTAGTTTATTTAGTTTCTTAATAAATAGGAAGGCGTTTTTTAAACTTCCATAATTGTTTTTATAGATGCTTGGCTTAGAAGAGTAATGTACTGATAGTGTATTCGCTTTCGGAGCTGAAAGTTCGACGATGGCATGATAGAATGGAGCGTGAAGCAGCGCGGAGAACAAGGATACTCAAAGAAAAATTACTGGTGTAAGGCAAAAAAAAAACAAAAACAGATAATCTCAATAAAGGAAAGTCAGTACTCAATTTTGTAGCTGGAACAACCATAGAAATGTAGTTGAGTCGATTTAGGTTTACTGCAAAACTTCCCCTCAGGAGTCTTCCAAAATGAAACCAGCATGCACTTTTTTTTTATTTTGTGAGGGGAAGGCTTCCGCGTGTATGGTTCAAAAGGCGTTCAGTGGAAATCGGTTGGAGTGAAATCTAACAGTAGCACGTCGCAGTTTGTTCTATTTTGTTGGGAGTCTAACTGCGGCTCAAAGCGGGGCACTGAAACTGTGCTAATGGCGTTGTCAGTAACAGCGTTGCCTCACTTGCCTCGATGCTGCGCTGGAAAAATACCGGGAGACGATCGAACGGTCGGTGAGACATCATTAGTACAAGGAATTATTTACAGCAATGACTAAATAAATACAGAAATTGCAAATTACGGCCATTTTGTGTAATAACTCTTTACGGTCATCATCATCACCAGCCTGACTACGCCCACTGCAGGGCATAGGCCTCTCCCATGTGTCTCCAATTAACCCTGTCCTTCTTAGCCAGTTGCTGCCACTGTATTCCCGCAAATTTCTTAATCTCATCCGCCCACCTAACTTTCTGACAAGCTCTTCTACGCGTGCCTTCTCTTGGAATCCACTCCGTTACCCTTGAGGACCGGCGGTTATCTTGCCTTCGCATTACATGCCCTGCCCAAGCCCCCAATTCTTCCTCTGGACTTTGTCTAGGATGTCATTCACCCCCATCAAAATTTCCGAGCGCATGAGAACGAAGCGAAGACTGACAGAAAGGACACACACCACAAAGCGCCGTACTTCAACTGATTTATTTGCATGCGATGGGCCCACATTTATACAATGCATCACTGGCACTCGCAGAAAAAAGTACAAACATCAAAACAAGCATCGCGGTGATACGCCTGGCTACTCCTTGATTGCGGTGCTGGCCGTCGTGCGAAGAACCAGGCCAGGTCATACACAAAAAAAAACAGTATCCAGAGCGAGTAAACACGTGTAATGGCAACCTTTGCAACAGCCGTTACTGGGGCATTAAGTTTAAGTAATGACGCTCCTTTGCACTTAACTGCACAGAAGCAATGCTGACACAATTATCTTTGAGTTTATAGATTTCACTAGCTTCAATAATCTCCCTTGTGGTTTTTTTCACCACACCTGCGCAAAACTGTGGTCTGCTCAGAGATAGGCCCGTGTTTCTTGCACAGTTCGCAATCACGGCA
Source organism: Amblyomma mixtum (assembly GCF_055824585.1). NCBI lineage: Eukaryota > Metazoa > Arthropoda > Arachnida > Ixodida > Ixodidae > Amblyomma > Amblyomma mixtum. Next base: position 121,290,751 of record NC_143021.1, read on the forward strand.
GTGTATGCCCACGTGTCGGGAGTCATTCTTGACGTTGTTGTTGTGCTCTCTGAGCCCCTCATTAAGGCACCTCCCAGTCTGGCCGATGTAGGCTCGACCGCAAGGCAAGGGGATGGAGTACTGTGCCCCAGTAATGTCCCAGTAACGGCTGTTGCAAAGGTTGCCCTTCCACGTGTTCACTCGCTCTGAATACTGTTAGAGCGAACTCACTTCGTCGAGCTCTCGACACTCCGTTGACCCCGTCAACTCTCCACTTTGTGTTCGAAACTTGTTTTGCCCCCGAAAGGGCGCAGCGGGGTTAGCGGAACCTCCTCCAATGCACACCCCTGAAGAAACCGGGCGCCGGGCCGGGGGTGGCTTGTACCCATTTTTTACCGGTGGGTGTCCGGCGGTGGGTTTCGAACCAACCACCTCCCGCAGCCGAAGCGGACGCCCAGACCACTAGGCCACGACTGCGGTGAATACTGTTAGGTTTTTTTTTGTTTATGACGTGGTCTGGTTCTTCGCACGCCGTGCATCACCGCTATCAAAGAGTGGCCAGGCATATCACCGCGAGGTTTGTTTTGATGTTTGTAGTTTTTTCCGCGAGTGCCAGTGATTCATTGTATAAATGTGGGCGCATCGCATGCAAATAAATCAGTTGAAGTGCGGCGCTTTGTGGTGTGCGGCCTTTCTCTCAACTTTCGTTTCGTTCTCGTGAGCTCGGAAATTTTAAGATGTACAACCAATTTTCCCGTCTGTTCGTCCTGAGCAAATGCATTAACCCGCGTTTGTTCCCTCACCCACTCTCCCCGCTTCCGGTCTCTCAACGTTACACCTATAATTTTCGTTTCCATAGCTCGCTGCGTTGTCCTTAACTTAAGCTCAACCCTGTTTGTTAGCCTCCACATTTCTGCCCCTTAAGTGAGTACTGGTAAGATAGAGCTGTTGTATACTTTTCTGTTCAGGGTTGTGGGTAATCTGCCATTCATGACCTGAGAGAACCTGCCGAATGCGCTCCACCTCATTCTTATTCTTCTAGTTATTTCCCCTCTCATGATGCGGATCAGCGGTCACTACCTGCCCTAAACAGACATATTCTCTTACTACTTGAAGCATAAGAACCATCGTACTTGGGCAGTTATCCGGTGCATCTTGGAGACATTTCAACGCGGTTCCAACTCCTGCGGAGAAGTGCGGTTCCCTCTAGTTTGAAAATTGGATGATCTCGCTGGATGATGCCGCTGCCACTGTATACATGTCAGCGAATAACGTATACACAGAAGCGCAGTAACGAGGAGGTCAGGTCACCGATGCTATCCAGGTGATTTCGGAAGAGTAGGAAGGTAAAGGAGAAGATGACAGTGGTCAAGATGACTGGCTCAACGTGGGTTCCTATGGGCCCTCGATAGAAACGCATTTCTGCAACCACGTGCACCCAGCGTTCTCGCGCCTTTATGTGCATGTTTCAAAAGCCATTCGTTGCGTCCACCTCGCACATTTAGAGAGCAGCGATAATCCGGCCGATATTGAGTTCGCCCTCTGGTTCGTCGCCTTGTGCGCTCGGTGGAGCAGATGGAGCACATTTAACGGCAGGGTGAATCACAAGCGTTCTTCTGTCACTAACATGCTGAGGTATCATGGAGTAGAGCCGCTCCAGTCGCGCAGGCAAATGCCAGGTTGAAATTTTTGTACTTGCTTTACGACAACAAAACTGCATTGACACGTGATACATGCTTATTTCTGCACCAAAACGGTCGTCAGCATTGAACCACACAAAAATGATACGGCCATATGATGCCAGGGCTAAGCAATTGCAGTTTTGTTTTTTCCTGACGCAATCGAACTACACAACGGTCTGTGCGTTTTGGCTGTTGAATGTGCTGATGTAACGCGCTTTTGTAACTCTTTCCTGTTTAGGCAGCACTGCTGCCTGCCCTATTTTGAAAGAAATAGACAAATAAATTAATAACAATAAGCCCCCACGTGCACCGCTTACGCACCTCAGGCTTAAACAAGTAATAAATCTAAATCAGTATGTCCTTACGGGCAAATAAGTTTTTAACAACATTTCAGGATAAAAAAATAAGAAAGGGGAAACCCACTTAGGGGCACTACTGCCGGGTGAGTAGGTCCAGGGGGACTCCTCTACTCTCCTTTGGGAAGTAGCTGAAGGTATAGGTTGTAGGGTAAGGGAATTGAGATGCTGGGAGTATGATATGACAATTAGGTCGGGATTAGGGACTGCGTGCATGCGGTGCTGCATCTGATCCGAATAGAGCCCAGCTCCTTTTCATCATTGCGTTGAGAGCGAGCACTTGTTATTCGGCTGATAGGCGGCCCTCGGCGTGGAAGCGCTCTTCCATGCCCGACAACATTCTCTGGGGTTTCCAAGCCTCCAATAGAGTAGATCCTAAAAAGGCGGCTACCTGGAGTCGCCACGAGCCAGGTTTCCACCACTCCGGCCTTCCTCGACTGCTACAGACCACTGTTTTCGGCCACCCCGAGGGTGCTTCGGCTCTTACTGTAAGGCAGTATTTCACTTGCCGGAACCAAAATGAATGCTACCAAGAGTTGCAGTGCCATTCGTTTGAAATGCACAAAAGGAGGACGCGCTGTCCGTCGCTTTCAGCGCTTCATTTGCTGATTCGTTGTTCTGCCAGCCATTTTATAATGGGCAGATGTTACCTCTGATGGCAAGGTTGATGACCTTCAAGCATTATCTTCGGCCGACTATGGTGTTGAAAGCAGCCTCAAAAGAGATCCCCAGAAGACGTCCCCTGTGTAGCCGAATTATTCTTAGTATAGGCTGCTCACTGGCTTTTTTTTTTGTACGTGCGAATAACGGATGCCCTGTTCACACTGAACTCGTTTTGTTCTTTTCAGGGAAACGACGTGCACAGTGTCGAAGCACTTTTACAGTTACGTCTTTCAAGTGCAGCAGCCTAACATTGTAAGTGAACAGCATAAAAAAAAATGTATCGCCTTTAAAAGAAGCATGATAATGTTTGGCGTTTTCCTCATCTCTTGCAGTGTCAAACAATTCTTTGCACTATAGGTGAGTAACAAAGGAACACTACTCGCTAGGCTAGCCATTAATTGTTTCGCAGGATTAGGACCGCACAGTATACGTGCATTCCGTTGTTGGGAAGTACAGGGTGCAATTAAAGCAATTGCCAAACTGACTGCTCCGAAATTCCACTTGCAGTGCGTAAGTAGCGCTGTAGACCAACTTCAACACTGCTGATTCCACTTCACATTTTCTTGAGACTGGTCTTAAATTTGACAGTAGAAGTTCGCGCGCTCTCTTTCGTAAAAGCGTTTGCGGTTCGTAAACGGTGTGCGGGACCGTGCACTCGCTCGCTTGGGAACTACGTAATGCCTCAAATGCTGCCCTGGTCGATCTATTTCTGGATGCTTAACCAGTAATGGTATATATGCCAAATATTTGCAAGCACTCCACTCGAGATGGCATCGTGGAGTCTGTCGCCACTTAAGGCTCCGAGTTCAGGCCACTTTGGTGTTCTAGGCGTCTCAGCTTATAGAAGTAAATTTGTCGATCGGGGCTTAGGTACTTTCACCGGTAGGAGCAGTGCGTCTGTTCACAAAGCTAGTTTTTGATAGTCTCTTGAAGGAGTATAGACATCAAATTTATGCTTTCGTGTTTTGTTAATCCAAATGATGGTACAGACATTAGAATCCATGGATCACCACTTGGTATTTGCTTATGACCGGTAAATAATTTGTAAATCAATTTACTCTTGATGCTTTTCGGTTTTAACAAGTAACAGTTGGCTTTGAAGTGTAACAGATGTCTGGGCACGTGAGACATGAAAAAGACTGCAATATGATCGCTGATACGTCGTTTGTTGTCATTCCGGCTCTTAAAGCTGGTTGTCTTTATCGCCGTATTTAATCAAAAAGATGTATCAGCGAATATAGTGCAGCTTGTTTCATACCTCACTTCATCTAAGCCCTCCTCACATGTCTCAGCCATTGCTCGGTTCGTGAAACCGAGACAGCATGAAAAATGTCATTCAATTATGAATCATTAGCCGTCATGGGCAAATACCACGTAGTGACCCGTGGATTCTAATGTCTTATGCATCACTGCAGAGAAAAAAAAGTGCGATTGAAGTTAAGTTCTACGATGCTTTAAGACGTGCGTTTTGAATTTTATTCACATTAATTTATTTACAGAAAAACGCCGCATGTCAATTCGTGCCTAGTGCATTACTTCAGATCTAGAACCAGATGAGGTTTGCTGCGCTCTCAGATCCAAGTTTTCTGGCTCGATTTCGCAAGCCGAAATATTCGCAGCGTCTTAGCAGGGTTGCCATAGCAAAGGATGCAGTAACGCACTAACTAAAGTACCAGCTCAGTATAAAAATGTTAGCTGTCAAAAACGAGCACGCTCTGTATACCTGCTCTCTATATTTAGATTCATGCCCAGATTTCGGCGCATCCTGTTCCATTTGATGCAGTATTTCTGGAGGAGACACTCCGAGGCTCAAGAAACCCGAATACCGCGACGAAAGAAAGCATCTACAGGGCCTTAAAAAGTCGGGTCAGGTGGAGCATGATGTGACAAACACGCCTGCTCCCGTTATGAGGAAAGAGACTTTAACGGTTGTCGTAAAGTGAATCAAGGGCAAGGGTTGGTCCGTAATATAAAAAGAGAAACAGCACGATAAGGTAGAAGGAGGAGCAAGAAAGGCAGAAAAGACTATAAGGGAGGAAACACACGAAGAGTGGGAGGTAGCAGTGCTTGTGTGTTTCATTTCTTAATTATTCCGTCCGACATGCTGTCTCCACCTTTATGAATCACAGGACGTGGAAGAATGCACTGTACTATAGTTTTCAGCCGCCACGAGTTCAAGGAATTCTTCTTTGTGAACACGTGAGCCCGACATTCAGTATTTGCAGTTCTTGAAGAGCTTGCGAGCGAGTGTATAGAGCATTTAATGAACAAGTCCGTGTCCGCTTCCAGTTATTCAAGAAAAGCAGCTGCAGCGAAAAAGCAGTTTACGTCTGCACATCCGAATGATATTTTACATTGCAGGAATGCCAACTACATTGTTTAACACCCGACACCTCTCACCCGTTTGCTTGTTTTGTTTATCTTGCAGCGCAAGGATTTACAAGGACAAGCTGGTCCGTTTGATCGACAACTTCCTCCACTTGCTAATCAGGTCTCGAAGCTTTAGCTGTGGCATCGCTCTAATTGTACTTTCAGGGCACCTACGTATATTATACAGTTCTGGAACGAACAATGCTTCATTAAAAGCTTTCAAACAAATGCTTGGTGTTGTCGTCTTATTGGTTCTTCTTGGTCAAGGCCAATATTCCTCACCTCGCTGATGGCGCAGGGCAGCCATGAGTTGAAGCGATATTTATTTCTAATTCGCATTACGTCAACTGGACAGAAAACCTTTCTCCCAGTGCTCTCGTATTAATAGTGCTTATAACTGGGAATATTGGTATATGTTCAATTTTTATACAGCGACAAAAAAAGAGGAGAAAAAGAGGAGGGGGTAGCCGGTATGCAAACGAAGACGGCAGCGCATGAAGTTTGGGTTGTCGGTTTTAAATGACGAGAACGTTAGCTAAACAATCGAGACATACAGAAGCGAAACAACACGGGCACTCGTGTTCTCATTTCTGTTCTGACCATCGCGATTTTTGCGCTAAAATTGCAAAGAAGACGGGACGCAGCACGCCAAATGGGGCCCGTACACCCAGGCAGCCGCCTGTTGGGTGCGCAGCGCGCTGAATTTCTTGCCCACTGCATCGTTTGTGGTTGTTCCTGTGCAAACCGCCTGCCTTAAATAGTTCTGAAGTTCAGAGAAGTACAGCGTGTTCCACAATTAAAGGCGCGTCGTAGAATGCATCTCGCATTCACCCGGTCAATTGCTCTCCAATTTCGCAGAGAAATGGCATTTGGTCGGAAGAACCGTTTTATACCACATTTGTTTGGAGTACTTGCAGAATGAGTAAGAAAAAGTCGGATATTCGCATAGACTGCGGCAACGAAGAAACAAAACTAAGCGCTTTCTGAGCTATTTCACCGGTGGCGCCATCTGGTTTTTCGGCCATGAAGATTTGCCAAACGAAATAGGGGAGTAATTTGCGAGACGTTTGACGATGCTATTCGACGAGTGTCTTCATACTTATTGCACGTTTGGCAAAACTAAGCTTTCTGCGATCATTCATAAAGCAGTAACTGAAGAGTCTTCAAACCTCCTGCAAAATACCGCTATCCTTCGTCGAATCTCCACAGTCGACCAACGAGAAGCCGCCACTGGTGCAATGGCTGACTCAGAGAGAGCGACCTGTTTCGTTTGGACGTCGCCACAGACGATGCGAATATCCAAGTTTTTCTTATTGGTCCAGGCACTTATGCCGCGCCAATGTGGTATTAAACAATTCTGCCTACAAAGTGCCATTTTTGTGCGAAATTGGAGCACGAACAATTCACCGGTTTAGCTGTGAATGTATTCTATGGCGCGCGTTTAATTGCGGCACAGTCTGCATGTTGCGTACAAGATGGCGCTTGACATTAATTAGCATTTGACATGAAGGAAAGAAAAAATTTTTCTCCCTCCATGGCATTTGAACATTTTCAGAGAGAGTGATGCAATGCCGCAGAGAAAAATAGTTCAAACGAAATTTTTATTCGTATACTGGTTTTTCATCAGTTGGTGCGATAGGTGTACATTGTTTCTTTTAATTTTTTCTTAAGTTTAACGAGGAAATTATCCTACATTAATAAATTGGCATTTAAACTTTGGCCGGACAGTTGCAGTTCTAAAATGTGCCTCGTGCCTAGACTTTCGCAGCTACGAGGAAGAGTCATCCATTACACTTACCATGTTCGCGCACAATCTTTCAGTACATCCTGGTTTTCTCTAAATTAAAATATCGCCTTTGGAGTACGCGGTGTTCGCTACTGGCGGCCAAGAGATGGCGCTAGTTGCTTATTTCGAGGAAAGCTGGGTGTGAAAATTCATGCGCGTGTTTGTGGGGTAGATGACATGATCAGCGATGCGTGAAAATTCCGGGAAAGACCATCGGGAACTAGCAGTCAGAAAACTAGGAGTAAATGCTCAGCTTCCTAGTGAGCTGCTTGCGGAAACTGCGTGATAGCGCCTGGCTTCTGTAGGACGGGGCGAGCGCCGTTCCTATTGATAATGAGGCCGAGAAAGAGCAGCTGCTGGTAGACGAAGCATTACTTCTTATTCTTCAGGGTAAGTTCGGAATACCTGAATGAGTCCTGTACTGCATTCAACTTGTGCTGGTGCTTTTCACGAAGACTAGAACGCCGTACAGTTATATGAGCCAAGTTTGCCACTTGCCTGCCAGCACCGCGTCCTTTAATTACTCTTTGAGGGTTTCTCGTGCGAACCAAATTACGAGTTGCAAGACCTTGATGTGGTGTAGGCAGGCCATCCTAAGTGATGAAGGCTGCCTCTTGTCGGTCTCTTTTATAGACTTTATTCTGTAAATATGCGCTCTTCAGATTCGCCGACGAGGAGCACTTGGCGTGGCTGAGTCGGTCTAGTGTATCGTCCTTTCGGGGCAGGGGGCAGGCCAGTTTCTTCGTTGTGATATTTAGTGATATTTATTCGACGCAGCCGACCCAGTACCGAAGAGTGCCGTCGCGGTTTTTCATCACATTTGCTAAAAGTGAAACTACCGTTTCCAGAAGGACACATACCATTTAATTCTCACGCTGATATTTATTCCGTCACTGGGAAATAAAATTAGTTCATCTAATAATTCTATACCCGTCGCAAAGTGAGGGAGGGTATGCCTCACATTACCCGGTTTAAAAAGAAACTAATTCTGACAAAAATTCCCTGCTGAAGGCTACGTTCCGCTTCGGTTTAAGCCTGATTGGATGCGGTTCAGGGAGGGGCATTTATGTTCAGCCGGAATCAGCAATGAAGGACAGTATTGTGTGATTCCTAGAATAAGGAGTTACAGGAGAATGATGATGTTGTGTTACGTGGTTCATGCGAAGGAGCAGACAAGTTTCCGGGGGCGAAGCGACGTTAATTCCCACATCTTCGTCGGTGCGTGGCTGACCGAGATAAGCCCGCGCGTAGGTTGCGGCCCACGCCTTTTATTCGTTTTGCGCGCCTGCGCATTAACGACTGCGGTGATAAGCCGGACACCACTGGTGACAAGAAAACTAAAACAGCGCTAGACAACAGGACCAGAAAGAGGAGGAGGCAGACACGGCGCTGAACTTACAAGTGAATTTATTTGAAGGAAAATGTTAGTATATTCCCACCAGGTGGCCCCAGGTGGCATCAGAAGACAAAGAGGTGAGGGTTGGCTCACGCGCCCTGAGAGATGACGCTGATAGCGCTGCTGGCGAACGGTTACCAATTTCACCCACGAACTTCGGCACCTCTTCCGCGCCACAGCGATCGCGTTCGCCGCCCAATTAGCTGATGTTTCTTAATGTTCTGCGTGCACAGCCGCGGAATCTCGGAACATGTCTCTCGATCACAAGTTCAACGCCGCGCTCTCCGTACCTTACTACACCAATAAACAGCCTGCTTTGCGTCTTCTTCGAATGTTCAACAGACAGCCATTACAAAACACCACATCATCACGAGTGAAGATGCCCGTCCCATACGCCAACAGCCGTACCGTATTTCACCTAAAGAATGCGAGGCCATCCAAACACAAGTGAAGGAGATGCTCAATGACGGTATTATTCAACTATCTCAGAGTCCGTGGTCGTCGCCTGTTGTTTTAATTAAGAAGAAGGATGGAACGCTGCGCTTTTACGTCGATTACAGGAAGTTGAACACCGTAACTAAAAAGGACGTATACCCACTGCTCCGCATAGACGACTCGCTCGACCTCCTTCCCCGCGTCAAATAGTTTTCCTCGATTGATTTAAAGAGCGGGTACTGGCAGATTGAAGTTGATGAACGGGACCGGGAAAAAACAGCCTTTATTACTCCCGACGGTCTATATGAATTTAAGATGTTGCCCTTCGGCCTCTGTTCAGCGCCGGCAACGTTTCAGAGAATGATGGACACAGTTTTCGCTGGCCTCAAATGGGAAACTTGTTTAGTTTAGCTGGATGACGTGGTCGTATTCTCTGAAACCTTTGAAGAACATCTTAAACGCCTGCGGACTGTATTAGATGCCCTTCGGTCAGCAAATTTAGCGCTCAAGCCCGAAAGATGCCACTTCGGCTACGAACAACTGAAGTTTCTCGGCCTCGTTTTGAGCGCCGCCGGTGTCCAACCCGATCCCGACAAAACTGCCGCCGTGGCCGAATTTCCGGCTCCTACCACGAAGAAAGCGCTGAAACGCTTCCTTGGTCTCTGCGCCTACTACCGTCGTTTATCGCCGCCTTCTCCCAAAATTGCCGAACCCCTGACCCCTTTGACGCGTGACGATACGCCGTTCGTGTGGACTACCGAACAACAGGAGGTTTTCACAGAGCTACGCCGACGCCTGCACACCAGCCCTGTTCTCGCTTACTTCAATGAGGAGGCTGCCACCGAGATCCACACAGACGCCAGCAACAATCCTGGGTCTCGACCTAAAGAGCGCCTTTGATAATGTGAAACACTCGGCGATTCTGTCCCAAGTCTCTAAGCTCAACATGGGCGAAAGATCCTACAACTACATCAAGGACTTCCTCACGGACAGGACCGCCCAGCTACGAGCAGGCGACCTACAAACGCAAGAGAAGAAGCTCGGGAGCACCGGCACACCGCAGGGATCGGTCATTTCGCCGATGCTGTTCAACCTGGTAATGATCGGAGTGGCCGAGAAGCTCGCGGATATCGAAGACGTCAGGCACACCATCTACGCGGACGATATCACACTGTGGGTGACCGGCGGCAGCGACGCCCACATCGAGGGCGCTCTGCAAGCCGCCGTCGACGCGATAGAAGACCACCTGGAAGGCACCGGCTTGAGATGTTCGCCGAGCAAATCGGAGCTCCTCATACTCCCACCTACCAACAATGGCAGATGCAAGACCAGACAACGCGAATGCGAAAAAATCAGAATCGTAACCAAATCCGGCAACGTGATCCCCGAGGTCAGCAAAATCAGGATCCTAGGCATGGTCATCGAAAAGCATGGAAGAAACGGCGAAACCATCGCCCGTCTCACGGCAAAAGCGGCCAACGCTATGCGACTCCTCAAAAGAGTCACTTCCCGGAAGGCTGGCATGAGAGAGGAGAGCCTAATCAGGCTCGTCCAATCCTTCGTCATCAGCCACGTCGCGTACGTTGCAGCCTACCATAGATGGCTGCAACACGAACGCAACAAAATTAATGTAATCATCAGGAGAGCGTACAAGGCGGCGCTGGGCCTGTTCGAGTCCACGAGCACGACCCGCCTCTTACAACTCGGGATCCACAACACGCTCGAAGAAATAGCCGAAGCGCAACGGACCTCTCAACTGGAACGGCTGTCCACGACCAAAGCCGGGAGGAAGATACTGGACGACCTGGGAATAGGACACTCGAACGACGCGGAGACAAAGCTCCCCATCCCCGAAGAGGTCCGACGCCAGACCAGAATCGACCCCATACCCAAGAACATGAACCCCGAGTATAACAAGGAAAGAAGAGCGGCGAGGGCCAAGGCTCTCATCGACCTGCACGCCAACGACGAGCACGCGCGGTACGTGGACGCGGCCGAATACCAACGGAACGCCTTCGCAGCGGTCGTCATAGAGGCGTCGACCGGCGCCACGAGGACGGCAGCGAGCGTGAGAGGCGCCGGAGCGGAACAAGCGGAGGAGGTGGCCATCGCCCTGGCCATCGCCGACGCAGACTGCTACACGGTGCTGAGTGACTCGAGACAGGCGGTGCGAAACTTCGCCAAAGGCCAAGTCTGCAGGGAGGCCGAGCGCGTACTACGAGCGACTAAACTGCAAGACAGAAGAGTAAGAATCAAGTGGTTTCCGGCGCACGCGGGCGACGCGTCGGAACGCAGTGCCAACCACAATGAGACGGCACACGCAGCGGCGCGAGCGCTAACCAACCGCGCCCCGGCAACACACCGTCCGACGTGGTTCGGAGCCAAGGACCGCATGACCGACTACAGCGAAATCACGAAGGCCTACCGCCTGGCTCGCAGGACTCCCCACCCCCGCACCCGAGGCTGAGTCGAGCGGAGGCGGTACTACTGAGACAGCTCCAGACCGGATCGCTACCAAGCCCGGGACTGATGCACCGCATGTACCCCGAGACCTACCCGACCGATACGTGTAGAGTCTGCCGGAGGGAGCCGGCAGATCAGACGCACATCTTGTGGGACTGCATCAGAAATCCAAAAGAAGCAAGATCAGGAACAATCCCGCCGCGGCTGGAGGCAGCAGCGAAGAGCAACGACCATGACCAACAGCTATGGACCGTCCAGCAGGTCCTCGGGGCGCTCGAAAGGCAGGGACCCAGCGAGCCGGCAACGGCGAGCGGAGACCCGCGCCGAGTAACGGCAGCCTCGTAGACGACGTAGGCCCTCGTCGGGGCGCGCGAGCGCCCAACTGCAGGCACAAATAAAGTTTACTCCAATCCAATCCAATCGGCCTGGGTGCTGCCTTAGTCCAACACCAAGATGGCGTGGAACGCGTGATTGCATATGCGAGTCGCGTTTTGTCTCGCGCCGAAATTAACTACTCTACCTCGGAGAAGGAGTGCATCGCGGTTGTGTGGGCCACGATGAAGTTTCGACCCTACCTCTACGACCGCCATTTCAAAGTCGTCACAGACCACCATTCCTTGTGCTGGCTAGCCAATCCACGGGACCCATCAGGCCGCTTAGCAAGGTGGAGCCTCCGCCTCCAGGAATTTGACTACACCATAGCCTATAAATCTGGACGCAAGCACGAAGATGCCGACACGCTCTCCCTCACACTAGTCGACCTACCTGATGACAGCATAGAGGACGACAGTCGTTTCCTTGGAGTGGTCAGCGATTCCGACGTAATGGCGAGGCAGCGAGATGACATCACCTTACGCCCCGTCATTTACCATTTGGAGGGCCGCACTGCTACCATACACCGGAAGTTTTCCCGGAACCTCTCGTCTTTTTGCATGCGCAATGGCATACTGTTCAAGAAAAACTCGAGCCACGGTGACCGCGCCTATCTCCTCGTCGTGCCGGCAGACTTCCGTGCCGACATCCTTTTTGCCTCTCACGACGAGCCCACCTCTGGACACTTGGGGTTTACACGCACTCTCGCTCGAGTACGCAAGGCCTATTAATGGCCAAAGCTTGCTGCCACCATCCGCCGCTACGTCCGAGGTTACCGCGAGTGCCAGCGCCGCAAGTCACCTCCCCTCAAGCCCGCGGGTTTACTCCAACCAGTTGCACCTCCTCGGACGCCCTTTGACCAAGTCGGCATGGACCTTCTCGGCCCATTCCCCCTATCGTTGGCCGGCAATAAGTGGATAATTGTCGCCACAGACTACCTGACACGCTATGCCGAAACCAAAGCGGTGCCGCGTGGCACATCGTCTGAAATTGCGGAGTTCTTCATGCATCGCATTGTTCTGCGACACGGCGCCCCGTCCAGCGTAATCACCGATCGGGGAACGGCTTTCACAGCGCAGCTCATGCACGACGTATTCAGGTTGAGTCATACCAGCCATCGCAAGACTACTGCCTACCACCCGCAGTCCAATGGGCTCACCGAGAGACTCAACAAAACTATAGCAGACATGCTCGCTAGGTACGTAGACGTCCAGCATAAGATTTGGGACGAGATCCTTCCATACGTGACTTTCGCGTACAATACCGCCGTACAAGAAACCACTCAATTTACGTCATTTCGCCTTGTTTATGGGCGCGATGTGTACACCATGTTGGATGCTATGTTTCCATGCACTGCCGACGACCGGCCGCTCACGCCACACGCCGAAGAATTTGTCCAAAACGCGGAGGAAGCCGGCCAACTCGCCCGCGTGCACATCAGGAGGCAACAGGGCTCAGATGCACGCCGCTACAACCAGCGACACAGCCACGTCGAGTACCAGCCGGACGACCAAGTGTGGGTATGGACCCCTGTCCGTCGCCCAGGCATGTCGGAAAAACTCCTATGCCGCTACTTTGGCCCCTACAGAGTGTTGCGTCGCATAACAGATGTTACTTATGAAGTTCTGCCCGACGGTTCTGTGCGCAGTGCGCGTCGTCGACCCCAGCCAGAAGTACTGCACGTACTGCGTATGAAGCCCTTTTTCACGCACTGACAGCGCTTCCACAGTTGTTTCAGTTTTTGTTTTTTTCGCAGAGGCCCGTTTTCCCCCTGTCATTTTACCCCTTCGATTGTTGTTCCCCTACTTCCTTCAGTTAGCTCGTGGCGTCGTAGTGGTTTTCCGTATTTCTTTTCTTTTTTTCGGGAGGGGGATCAATGCCACCAGGTGGCCCCAGGTGGCATCAGAAGACAAAGAGGTGAGAGTTGGCTCACGCTCCCTGAGAGCTCATTCTGTTAGCGCTGCTGGCGAACGGTGTCTCCTGCCTTGGTTCCGTGACAATATACCTACAAAAATGGGCACACAAGCGCACAGTCATACATCGTTGTTCAGGTAAAAACTACAGAACGCTACAGTATTCGCACCTGCTGCACCTGCCTTCCAAGCTACCCATTTTGCAGCAATGTTATTTCTTTCGCTGACAAAACTAAAGAAGTTTCGCTAACGCAATCATTAGATTTTGCGATGGTATGGAATGCTTTGGCGAATTGCAGCAGTGAATTGCAGCAAAGAATGCATAGTGCAGAGTGGCAGATGGATGAACAAAAGACCATTAGAACGGAAAACAAATTTTAAGCAATCATGCAGAAATCTAGAGATTCATAGCGAGACGGCCTTTCAAAAAAGTGTGCGCCTTAACTCAGGAGATGCAAATGACTTGTGAAACGCACAGCAGTTTGTTCGTGAAATCATCGCGGCAGCTTCGATAGCCACGCTGCGCGACCATTGTTCAGTACACCGTCCATCAGGTTAACAAAGAAGGAACTTGACGTGCTCAACTTTGATTCACCTTTATTATTGCAAAACTTCTTTTAAGATTTTAGACTGCATGAGCTTTATGGGTGTGACGCATTTGGTTGTGAAGATTCGATTTAATTGGTTTATTTCCTAAAGCGGCACGAACACAAACTCTGAATGTTCCCCTGGATTAAAAGTTGCCCTAAGCAACTTGACGACGGCCCAGAGGCCACCTTACATGACCGCAGTCTACGCCGATTCTCAACAAAATAAACTACACTCATCAAAAATCAAAGTATATGGGCAATAAAGCTGGTCTCAAAAGCGTACATACGCATGAAACAAACAGTAAGACAATAAAAAAATAAAATTATTTCTTGATATGGAAGCACACGGTCAAAGGACAATTAGTCAGTTGAAAACAAAGGCAAGATACAACAAATCAGGGTGACACGTAATAGTTCAGTTGAGGTTGCAGAAATAATAATTACATTCTTTCTTAGATGGAAAAAAACTCCTTTGGATATTTGTTTGTAAGTGTTGGAACATATGCTTTGATGACTGAAACTTGTTTTGAGTGCGAAAATAGAGAACTAGCCAGTGCGGGGGGCTGCTAGTGAATACATCGGTTGTTCGCTGTTGTAATGTTTTAACTTCAGACATCGCAGTTGCGCGAAACACGCACACACAAGACAGGTTACGGGACGAGCGCAAACTTACAACTGATTTTATTCAAAATGCAAAGCACCTATTTAAAGGAAGAAAAATAGAATGCACTTTGGGCATGCGCATCGAAATTATACATCAAGTGGCAATCAGTAGCATACCAAGGTCTGAACTTACATCGTCTTATCGAGAAAGGCTACCGCACTATTGTACAGTGCAACCGAAGAATCACTGATACATGCTTGTCCTCTTTCCTTTATGAAATACGCTTCCATCACTTCACGTGCAATTGAATCTCAACTTTTGCCCAGAACTCTGATCTCATTAAGCCGTGGCCGACAGTGACTGCAGGACAGGCAATGCTTTGCCAAATTTGATCCCTCCCGCGTTGTTAGCGATAACCCATGTTCCCGTGCACGATCGTTCAAGCAGCGTCCAGTCTGGACGTATTGACCAGTCACTGACAACTGCCCTAGATGGCAGTAAGGTTTTAAAAGTTTTTAGGTATGTGGAGGATTTTTTAGTTCTTTTGAGCAACCACCACGCTATGACGACCCACGATATGGTGAATGAGGTTTTATTTCAGTTCAGGCAACATGGTAAAGGTCTAACTTTTACTCATGAAATGCCTTCGGGGGACTGCCTGCAGTTTTTGGATATCCACATTATCTTTTCGAACAATGGTGTGTGCTGGTTGTACTGTCCCAAAGCCCAAAAAAGGTCTGTTGCCCTATAGTTCGGAGCACTCCAAAACTGTGAAGAGAGGGATTGCTGCTCTGTGTCTAGAGTCTGCCCTCATGAAATCGTGTCCTCACAGAATGCAGGAAAGTTTTAATGATCAGGACGGCAGGCTTTTATCTGCCGGGTACCCCCGTGCGATCGTGGCGGCTGTGGCTGAGACGCTACTGCAAAAGATGAAAGGGAAAGCGCGGCAAAGGGCTGAAAGCAAAGCAAGACCAGTAGTCATGCCGTACGTGCACAAGGTGTCACACAACCTGAAGAAGGTGGCGGGAAAGTACAATGCGCCAATGGTGTTTACAGCACCGTCCAAACTGGCAAAGCTATGCCCCCGCATCACCAATCAAGGAACAAAGAAAAGTGGTTGTGACAAGAAGCACGCTAGGCCCTTTGCAGAATGCGCCGTCGGAGTTGTCTACGAAATACCACTGTCTTGTGGAAAAACGTACAGTCATGAAATTTATGAGCGTGAACACGGCAGCGCGTGGCAAATAGCCTCCAGCCCTACTTGTGGCGATACGCGGCGGCTGCTTTCCGCAACATGGTGGAAAGGGTTATGCCGCGTTGCCAGCTTCCGGCAAGCCGAAGGACAGACCTCCCTTTCCACTTTGTTTACGAAAGCGGCCGCCGCGTATCGCCACGAGTAGGGCTCGAGGCTATCTGCCATGCGCTGCCGTGTTCACGCTCATAAATTTCATGGCTGTACGTAGGCCAGACTGGACGCTGCTTGAACGATCGTGCACGGGAACATGGGTTATCGCTAACAACAAGGAAGGTATCAAATTTGGCAAAGCATTGGCTGTCCTGCAGTCACTGTCGGCCACGGCTTAATGAGATCAGAGTTCTGGGCAAAAGTCGAGATTCAATTGCACGTGAAGTGATGGAAGCGTATTTCATAAAGAAAAGAGGACAAGCATGTATCAGTGATTCTTCGGTTGCACTGTACAATAGTGAGGTAGCCTTTCTCGATAAGACAATGCAAGTTCAGACCTTGGTATGCTACTGATTGCCACTTGATGTATAATTTCGATGCGCATGCCCAAAGTGCATTCTATTTTTCTTCCTTTAAATATGTGCTTTGCATTTTGAATAAAATCAGTTGTAAGTTTGCGCTCGTCCCGTAACCTGTTTTGTGTGTGTGTGTTTCGCGCAACTGCGATGTCTGAAGTATTGAACCAACTAGCCCGACAACACGTTCTACTTAATATTAAAACAGTTTTAAGAAAATTTGCAATTCAGCGAAGGAGAAATAAAGCTAATAGAAGCATTGATATTCATAACTGTGCAAGAAACGAATGACCCCATACTTCGGGAAAAGGTTGTTTGTAGATGTGTGCATTCCAACATTTGCGACAAAGCGGAAGACTTAATTGTGGAGCAAATTAAATTTATCTATATTTCTGTTTGTTGTTGAGCTCCAGACAAGAGTGCAATAATTTATGTGGGGTGCAATTAACGCTTGCTACAACAGGAGTTTAACTCTTTCGGGAATAAGGTTTCTGCAGCAGGACCGAGTGCCTGCAACAGTAGACAGCTTCTTGCAGACGTGGTGATCCCTGTCAAGGTGGGAATTAAGAGTAACGCGAATAACCGTATGTTTATTTACTATTGTTATATCTTTATTCTAATAATTTTCTCATTTTGCAGTGTGAAAATTTTATTTCAACACGATAGCTAGGCGGGCGAGTTGGTGATACTTTTTCGAAAATAACAGCGCGAAAAACATGGACGAAGGATAGAAAAACATAGGACAAACGCTCTGTTTAGATCGTTGTGTTTAGAACTTAGAACAAGAAACTTTATTTCTTTGTCTAAAGAGTAAAACCTTAGTGTTAATGGAATTGATTATTATGCAGTAAGACTGACCACCTTTATAGGGATTCTAGCGTTCGGTTGCACTGCAGAGCTAAATCGTTTGGATCTTCACCTTTATAAAAAATGCTGGTGTCATTTGCATAGATAAACCAGTTAGCTGATTGATTAAAGAAAACTATATCATTTTAGATTAAATAATAGCGTGCCTAAAACACTACCTTGCGGTACTCCGGTTTGTAGGGGCAGCAGAGATGACTCAACATAACTCGGACGCAGTGGACTCTGTCTTTCAGGTATGATCTAATTAAATTGAGGGGGGCCCGCCCCGTATTCCATGCTGTGATAACTTACCTAACAAAATATTACGGTTGAGGGAGTAAAAGGCTTTACTGAAGTCAATGAACAGACCAAAAGTAGAAAGAACAGAATATATATTTTGAAGTATATGTGTTCTTTAAGTGAAGTAATGCCATTTCTGTCGATCGTCCCTACCTAAATCAATATTGGGAGTCAGTTCCCTTACAAAAATTTTTAGTAACATTCTTTAGAAAGTCTTTCGACAATTGTTAATAGAACCTATCAACATTGAATAGAAAGTTTTTTAAACGCCTTTGTACATTGTAGTAACAACCTATCAACCGTCTTCCGACAATTGGCCACCGATATCCAAAAGACTCAAGTACATAGAAAGTCTTTATACTTCCTATCATCCCCTTATCGAGTTTGTATACACTTCCTACTGACCCCTTACCGACAATGTCTACCAACACCCTATTAACGGTCTTCCGACAATTGGCCACCGTTATCCAAAAGACTCAAGTACATAGAAAGTCTTTATACTTCCTATCATCCCCTTATCGAGTTTGTATACACTTCCTACTGACCCCTTACCGACAATGTCTACCAACACCCTATTGACGGTCTTCCGACAATTGGCCACCGTTATCCAAAAGACTCAAGTACATAGAAAGTCTTTACACTTCTTATCAACCACATACCGACAATGTCTACCAACGCCCTATCAACGGTCTTCCGACAATTGGCCACCGTTATTCAAAAGACTCAAGTACGAAGAAAGTATAATTCCTACATCAACTTTTGGAAAAGTGTATGTTAACTACACAGTACAACACTTTTATCAACATAGTTTTATCACTTCAAAATCATTTTGTGAACACTATCCTGGAGTGCTTAAAGAATAATAGAAGCAAAATGCAAATTATTACATTTATTGTGCACAAGTGTACATACGCGCTACAACACATGCATGATGCATCAAAATATTTTATGGAGAACAATAGAGGAACAGAATATTGCCTTCGGCACGCTTCCCCTCAGTTCCCTCTGAGTAACAATGACTGACACACAGCAATTGAAAAACATAACAGGTTTTAATTCACACTGTTTCGGCTGGAGGACCAGCCTTTTTCGAGTATAGTATAGCATTCGAAACAAAAGCTGTGCGCTTCAAATGCTGTAGTACACTTGAAAACGACTGGCCCTCCAACCAAAACATCGTCAATTAAATCCCGTTAGGTTTTTCTTACATATATACGAGGTGTTTCAGGGAAGACTAAGTAATTTTCAAAAAACAGGTATTTTGAGATGAATGTATGGCTTTTTCAGCATAGTATTACCAGTGTTGGCAGGCACCAGAAAACTTGTGAAGAGTCTTACGTAATAAGCTGGTTAGCTAATTTTTATTAATGAACCTTTTCACTATCAGAAACTTTGTTAAAACATTAAGTTGGGCTAGTTGGTAACGGCTTGAAGGAATCATACTCTTAGCGGTAAGAACACACACACAACACCATGACACACACACACAGGACACCCGCTAGACTTCAACTATCTTTACTGGACACTTGTACGACATAAATATGTATCACTGAGCACACGCAGGTGCCTCGTGATCGGCATCAAGTCTAACTACGCCCTCCCCTCTCCTCCAAGGCATACGGTTGCGCCGATAAACAATCCCTTTTTCTGCCAATGCCAGGGAGGGAGTGCTTACACACATGTCACCCGCCTCTTGAATACGAAAGGCCTGGGAGCCGAGAAAAAAGAAAGAAAAATTATCGAAGTCTTTCGTATTCAAGAGGCGGGTGACATGTGTAAGCACTCCCTCCCTGGTGTTGGCAGAAAAAGAGATTGTTTATCGGCGCAACCGTATGCCTTGCAGGAGAGGGCAGGGCGTAGTTAGACCTGTTGCGGATGACGAGGCACCTGCGTGTGCTCAGTGATACATATTTATGTTGTACAAGTGTCCAGTAAAGATAGTTGAAGTCTAGCGGGTGTCCTGTGTGTGTGTGTCTTGGTGTTATGTGTGTTTCTTACTGCTAAGAATATGATTCCTTCACTATCAGAGTTAGGCGTCTAGTTGCCATTAGAGATTTGTAGCAGTTACATGCACTGGAGGGGTTTCTTTCCCTGTGTGCTTTCAAAAGCGCATGTATTTTCGCACGATGCAGCCAAATTTTGTCGAGCCACAGCGGCGAAAGTAATCATGTTTTGTACATTCCAGAAACTGATATGGCTACTACGAACAACTGGCTAAAAGTCTCTAACTGCAATCAGTTGCAAACCTGTGTTAGTTAAAAAGTTAATTATCAGAAATTAGTTAACCAGCTTACTAAATACACCTCACCGGCTTTCTGGTGTCTGCTAACACTGGTAATATTATGCAGCAAAAGCCATATTTTTGAAAACTACTTATTCTTCCCTGAAACACCTGGTGCATATAAATACTGCTCACTTTCCTGTACAACACAGAAACGAAATAATTTCTTCTGTAACATGAAAGTTCCATGAGCCACATAACAAACCCGTGGAAAAAAACTGCATGCATACACACACATCTCTCCAAAACAGCTAAAAAATCCCACACAGTGAAACAATGCTTACACTGTCTTAAGACCAACATTAAAGGCTGCAAACACTAGCGAATTAAAAGTCAAACAAATGCCAAACATATGCTAAATGTCCCCATGGATGTAGATATTAAGCTATGAGCTGATTTTAATAAAAATGCATCAGCACAGAAATGCTTAAGAGACTTTGTTGGTGCACTATCCTCACACTTGTCCTCAATATCAGGCAGCCTGCTTGTTGTTCATCATCATCATCAGCCTGACTATGCCCACTGCAGGGCAAAGGCCTCTCCCATGCCTCTCCAATTAATCCTGTCGTTACTTGTCTGCATCACCAGTGGAAGAGGTAGCGTCCTAGTGATGAGACGTGTGCACGAACAGGTAGCCTTCTCCATGGCAGAATGCAGCAGCAAGAGAACTGCACAAGAAAACATTCAAAGTACACAGTTAGAGTAACTTCTAATAGAATCAAACACGGAGCAGCAACAATCAGTTAAATGTGCACTAAAATGCAGCACTCCGAGTGAGTTTTAAGGCTGCTGAGTAATAGCATAAGCAGCAGTCACAAGACTAGAACTAAATGTAATGCGTCCTTGAACAAGAAAAAGCTATAACATGCTGTTGTGTTCAATTCTGCCCCCACATTCGAAGACTGAATGATATTCACAGGAACTGACATTAACGTGTTACACCTAATTAGGCAGGCTCGAGACAAGGCGGTAGGTGACTATAGGTTCTAGGAACAGTAGGGGAGAGTTATTAGTAGAGTTCGCAGATAGAAATAGTTTACGGATTATGAATACCTTCTTCCGCAAACGAGCAAACAGGAAGTGGACGTGGAAGAGCCCCAATGGTGAGACTAAACATGAAATAGACTTCATACTGTGTGCACACCCTGGCATCGTAGAGGATGTGGAGGTCCTCGGTAAGGTCCGTTGTAGCGACCACAGAATGGTAAGGTCTCGTGTTAGCTTAGATTTGAAGAGGGAACGGAGGAAACTGGTGAAGCGAAAGGCTATTAACGAGTTAGCATTAAGAGGGCAGGTAGACGAATTCAGACTGTCGCTGCAAAACAGATTTTCCGCTTTAACTGAAGAAGACGACCGCAGTGTTGAAACAATGAATGATAATCTTACAGCTATCGTTACAGAGTGTGCCGCAGAAGTAGGTGGTAGGATGGTTCGACAGGATACCAGCAAGCTATCTCAGGAGACTAAAGATCTGATTAAGAAACGCCAAAGCATGAGGACTTCTAACTCCACAGACAGGATAGAACTAGCAGATCTATCGAAATTAATAAATAAGCGCAAGGTAGCTGACATAAGAAAGTTTAACGCGGAGAAAATCGAGCATGCTCTAAGGAACGGAGGTAGCCTAAAATCAGTGAGGAGAAAACTGGGCATAGGAAAAAACCAGATGTATGCGCTAAAAGACAAACAGGGCAATGTCATCAGCAATATGGATAAGATAGTTGAATTAGCCGAAGAATTCTACACAAATCTATACAGTAGCGAATGCAATCATCAAGTTACTGAGGGAGGCAGTCGAGCACAGCAATGGGACATCCTGCCAGTAACGAAGGAGGAAGTAAAGAAAGCCTTAGGAGCAATGCAAAGAGGGAAAGCAGCTGGTGAGGATCAGGTAACAGCAGATTTGTTGAAGTATGGAGGAGAGATTGTGCTACAAAAACTAGCCACCCTGTATACGCAGTGCCTTGTGACCTCGAGAGTACCAGAAGTTTGGAAGAACGCTAACATTATCTTAATTCATAAGAAAGGAGACGTCAAGGACTTGAAGAATTACAGACCAATCAGCTTATTGTCCGTTGCCTACAAGGTATTTACTAAGGTAATCGCTAATAGAGTCAGGAAAACCTTGGACTTTAGTCAACCAAATGATCAGGCAGGCTTTCGTAAAGGATACTCGACAATAGACCACATTCACACTACCAATCAGGTGATAGAAAAATGCGCGGAATATAACCAACCCCTATATATAGCCTTCATTGATTACGAGAAAGCATTTGACTCAGTGGAAACCTCAGCTGTCATGCAGGCATTGCGGAATCAGGGTGTGGAAGAGTGTTATGTGAAAATATTGGAAGATATTTATAACGATTGCACAGCTACTATAGTTCTCCATAAAGTCAGCAATAAAATTCCAATACGGAAAGGTGTCAGGCAGGGAGACATGATCTCGCCAATGCTCTTCAATGCCTGCTTACAGGAGGTATTCCGGGGACTGGAATGGGAACAGTTAGGGATAAGAGTTAATGGAGAATACCTGAGTAATTTGCGATTCGCTGATGACATTGCCTTGCTAAGCCACTCAGGACAAGAACTGCAAAGCATGATCAACCAGTTAGACAGGCAGAGCAGAACGGTGGGGCTAAGAATTAACATGCAGAAAACCAAAGTAATGTTCAACAGCCTAGCAAGGGAACAGCAGATCGCAATTGGTAGCGAGGTGCTGGAAGTAGTAAGAGAATATGTCTACTTAGGGCAGGTAGTGACCGCAGATCCGGATCATGAGAGGGAAATAACTAGAAGAATAAGAATGGGGTGGAGCGCATATAGCAGATTCTCTCAGATCATGATTGGTAGCTTACCAATATCCCTGAAGAGAAAAGTATACAACAGCTGTATCCTACCGGTACTCACCTATGGGGCAGAAACGTGAAGGCTAACAAAGAGGGTTCAGCTTAAGTTAAGAACAACGCAGCGAGCTATGGAAAGGAAAATGATAGGTGTAACGTTAAGAGATCGGAAGAGGGCGGAGTGGGTGAGGGAACAAACGCGGGTTAATGACATCTTAGTTGAAATCAAGAAGAAGAAATGGGCTTGGGCAGGGCATGTAATGCGAAGGCAAGATAACCGCTGGTCCTTAAGGGTAACGGAGTGGATTCCAAGAGAAAGCAAACGCAGCAGGGGACGGCAGAAAGTTAGGTGGTCGGATGAGATTAAGAAGTTTGCGGGGATACAGTGGCGGCAAGCGACAAAGGACAGGGTTAATTGGAGAGACATGGGAGAGGCCTTTGCCCTGCAGTGGGTGTAGTCAGGCTGATGATGATGATGACCAAATTAGGCTACCACGAAGAGATATTTAGCCATTCCAGTCATATGAAGATAACATGCAGGCCATAAAATATAAAAATTATTTTGTGTTTCTGATTTGTCTGCACAAAAATTCAGGCAGCTTTTGTTTTCAAAAGTGATGGCACAAAGACATTGCAATATAATGCACATGTTGCTGTAGATAATGTATCATTTGGAGTTATACCAGGTGTTACGGGAAAATGTATGAACAAAGAGTACAAAGGTGAGCAAGTTCGTCAGGGCAAGAGTGGCACACTCTAAAGCAAATGAATCAAAATATTAAGGCACACACTGCGTCAGATACAATACTTGTAAGTAAAGCTGCATAGAACTACAAGCGATAAAAGCCTCAGAAACGTGCCCCTAAGGGAGCAGCTGGACTGGTAGTTTTTTATTTGTCCCGCAGCACATCCCTCCAGTGCTGAGGCCTGCTCATATCTGTTTAAGTTAAGAATACAAGGGAAACAAGCAAACAAGTGTTCCAAAGAAGATAAAAATGTGCACTTAGGTTGTTCTTTAGGAAATTACCTGTCACTAATTGCAGCAATAAATACCTCGAGAAAGAAAATAAGTTATTTACACAGCTTATTACAAACCTTGATGGCACGGGAGAAAGGCAACATCAAATGCATCGGTTCAAGTAAAGCCAGGGGTCTTGTTAAGGTCACAGCAATATTTGTTGACTTAGGCTCAGCTAGTGTAATGCAATCAGTAACTGAACGTCGGCATGAATAAAAAAAACAATGCACCAATACTCAATTCCAAATGCATTTCAACTGTACAGTGCAGTCAGTTGTGACAAAGGGAGTGTGAAAGAAAACCTCAGCAATGCTCATGACATCGAATAAGCACCTTTCTTCTGTACAGCTAAAATATAAGCTTTGCAGGGTTTCATGTAATGCAAGGATAACCTGCTAAGGTATCAATTATTGATGCTAGCAACAAATATGCTTCTAAAGCAGAGTGCTCCACTTGAACGCCAATATTCAATTATGCATTGCCCGTTAGGTCATGCCTATCACATCACTGGTTCACTTCAAACATGCCATACCTTGTAAGAGGTAGGTACTGCTGAAGTAAACCTATAAAATTTATTTGCTGCTTTTAGACTGCTGTATAAAGGTCATGAAGCAGATAATTTTTAATTTGGTCTATACAGTGGTCAAGATTTCCAAGCACGAGAGAGGCATGAGGGAAAAAACTATAGAAAGCATTTCACACTATAACACAATGCACTTGACTAGGGGAGTGCTTTCATGACGCCCGCAATATCTTTTCCCTTTCTCTTGGTCCTCTTTTAAAAGAAAAAAAAACGAAAGAGAGAGGGAGCCTGGACCAGAAGATTTTTGGCAGGCTAAAAAAGACAAGGAAAAT
This sequence comes from Amblyomma mixtum, assembly GCF_055824585.1. Lineage (NCBI taxonomy): Eukaryota > Metazoa > Arthropoda > Arachnida > Ixodida > Ixodidae > Amblyomma > Amblyomma mixtum. The sequence goes on from NC_143021.1 coordinate 121,315,267, forward strand.
ATACCCACTTGTCTACCTATCCTTTTACAAGTGGCACATGCTTGATATCCAGTGTCAATGGCTGATAGGCTGAACCAGCAGGTCTTGATGTCATTTGCCTCTGGTTGAGGTAGCATTGGCTCGATGACAGATGAAAGCTGGTGCAAAAGTAGCGTGATGATACCGGTGGAGCAGCTGTACAGGGCTTGACTGCGGGTGCATTTGAAGAAAGGCTGCATTAGAGCCATGCTTTCATAAGCATCACAGAAGCCACATCCCATTAAAACCTCTAGCTGTTCAGTCCAATGTGTTCATGAGTGGAGGCTAATGATTAATTACCTATGCCTCCAATAGTTAGCAAAAAAATGGTTTACAAAGCTTGTCATACTTTTCTTAAAGCTATTATTCGCGAATCACGTTATACTTTTATCGCTTCAGACTGAAAATGGGGGAATGACAAATGTAGTGAACGTAAAAAAATAAAATGACAACAAACCTTCCATTGTGCGATTACCTCAGCTGCACTGCAATGGAATGGTTCTGCTATTTTTAATCGTCGTTTCGTTGACCAGAACTATCAAGAAACACAGCACTTGATGTGACTGCGACGTAGAACGGGCAATGCTCCTTATCCAGTAAACACTCAGGCAGCAGAATCAAAAGACGCACGCCGCTACAAGCACTTTTCGTTCTTATGGTCTCCTTTTCACGCGCTGCTCCTGTTCAGTCGGAATAACGAATCAAGCAGCACCCCATAGTACTCGGCGTGCAACCAAATTCTATCACATAACTCCTGCGCCGAGGAGCTGACGCAAACAGCGTGAGGCGGCGGGTTAAAAGTTGCATAGTTGGCAAGCGAGCGTGTCAGAACACCTTCTCTCTGCAAACGATCGCGTGGTGCCCGCATTTTGCACCTCACAGCGAACAAGACGTGAAGACCAACCCAAATGCATTCGCAGCCCTCAATCATACCCCCGACACATCGCAGAAGTCATTTTCCAGTTCTGTACTTACATTTGTCAACGTTCACGGCAAGCCGTTTCTTCTATCGGGCATCGGGCGCCGGCCGCTCTCGGCGTGGTTGCGTGCAGTACGTCAGAGCAGTTTTTGAGCACTGCGTGCGCGTAAGAACGTCTTCCGCAGCACTGGAGCCATCTGTCACCTTCCGAGTTCAGTCACACTACCACAACACTAACGAGGCCGCACATTTAACACAAACAAACTGAAGAAACGCACCCACATCACAACCGTCGCACCCCGCCAACAAAGAGTCGTTTCAGCGTCCTAAAAAAGATAGTGTAGCGCGCGGCCAACATGAGACTCGCAATCCGCCGCCAGCGAACGGAAAGGTAGCGCTAATGTCGCCTAACTTTACACGCGTTAAAAAAAGAATTGATAAAGCCCTTTTTGCCACACACTTGTTGCATTAAACGACAAAATATTTTGTTTCAATTACAAAGTCAGCAAATTGGAATGATTGCGGTGAAAAAATGCGACTACTCACAAGCATCTGTTTCTGGCGGCGCTGCGAACGAAAGCTTGGAAAACCGGGCAGCATGCCGGGCAGCTACAGGCGACGCATCTGGGGCCAGGACAGCCGCAGCCGCTGCACGGCTGCACTGTCTGCCTAGTTCTAAGGCTATAACTCAGCTCCCCGTAACTGCGTCGCAGAATAAGGAATGATGATGATGTTGCCAAACGCTACTGGTTTCGGTTTTTATTTTCGCATATTGTGTGGCTTAGCGTACTCTACACAGCTTGGCTCATGCGATTTAGTGTACGTGTGTGTACCTAGGGAACACGAGCGTTCGCACGCCGCTCTAGCGTGACGCGCGAAACTTTCAAGGCTGCGCTGCAGCATCGCCTCTGTTTTGTGTGGGAGGACGGAGCTGTGCTGACGTGTCTCGCATGGGCTCCTGCCTCGAAGCCACTTTTCGGCAGAAAGCGTTAGCCTTCGGGCTTGAATATTTTGGACGACATCCGGGCCATTGTCCAGTGCCTGCTGAAGCCGGATTTTGCCAATCTACGGACACCTAGGCATATTGCCGGCTGACTGCCGGCCTAGCCATCGAGCTCGACCTAGCTCGTCACCTCTCCGCCGGGAACTGAGCTCCCAGGGACCTGCAAAGATGGAGTACGCCGTGGAAGGCGAGAAAATATCAGCGTCGGAGCTCGAGGACGGAAAATGGGAAACCATTCTTCGGTACCGCGACCGACAACGAGGCCTGAAGAATAAAGGGCCCGCATCAACCGACGACGAGCCTGCGCAGGGGCACCGCCAAGGCAAGTCTAATTCCAATTTTCCATCGCGAAAGAACGGGAAAAAGCTACTTGCACTCAGCAAGAAAGCACTTCTCCCGCGCTTACCGACCGATGACTACAAAATCGTCTGCCGACCACAAGGTTGGAATCTGAGGGACTTTGCGCCCGGACTACTACTCTTCTGCGCCTGCGAGGTGTCCAGGCTGCCGTATGATACGGTGAAGAATGAAGACATTATCAGAGTCAATACGGCCAACAACACCTTCACGCTATGCACGCCCGATCGTCAACGGGCGACTGCATACGCCAAGATTGAAAAACTGAACCTCCAAGGTAAAACCTACAACGTTACGTCGTACGTGGCGGCGCCCGAAGACTCGGTAAAAGGGGTCATTTACAACGCCTACGCGGGAGACTCGCCCGAAGCGGTTCGCCAAGGCTTCGGAAACAGAAACGAAGGAATAGAAGTTGTGGATGCCAGAAGGATCGGACAGTCCAGAACAATACAAATCACCTTTTTTGGAAAGAAGCTACCCAGCCAAGTAATCTATCAGTGCGGCGTCTTTCGGGTCCACCCCTTCAGGGAGCAACATGAAGTATGCTACAACTGCAGGAGGGTAGGACACCGGGCCGACGTCTGCTACAAACCTACAACGAACCTTTGCCGCCGCTGCGGAGAAAATCACTCGCCTCCACCTGAGGGAGAACAGCCAACCTGCCAACCCGTCTGCATCGTCTGCAACGGGGGCCACAACACAGGCAGCCGGAACTGCAAATTCCGGCTGATCACCAAGAACAAACAAGGAACGCCCCATGGCAACCAGGCACCCAAGCAAGGGGACAACGACTCATCACTCCACGGACACCAATCTAGGCCCAGGAAGAAGGAACAGGGTGCTACCGGAAAAGGAGGCAGCCACAGCCGGAACAACTCCAGCTCCTTCCCGCCCCTGGGGAACCCTGCAGGGAACGACAAGAGAAGCTCGAGCCGCGGACGCAGCGATAGCCGCTCCAATAAAAAGGTGAGCTGGCCAGCAGAGGCCTCCCAATCTATTGACGCTCGAGAGAAGGAGTTTCAGATCCAACTACAATCCCGAGACAGAGAAATTGCCAGCCTTAAAAAAGAGTTGGCTGACATTAAACGCCTGTTACAAGCGCATCAGGTACAGAATGCCACTGCGGCTAGAACGCCACCCACCGCGTCCCAGGCTTCGACCAATAATGAGATGGAAACGGACGCCATTTGCCACACTCCCTCCACCGCGTCCCAGTCTTCGGCCCATAACGCGACGGACACAGACGCCAGAATAGCAACTAAAAGACCGCTTCCTACAAAAGAAGGCGAGGAATCCAAAAGAAAGGCCGAGGCTTCGGAAGCCGACACCCCGCAGCCGTCGAAAGCGCCTACCAAACTCAGGGCAGACATCAATACTCTGTCAGAGAGAACTAGCGCTATATCAACAGAACAAGCAACCTTCCAAGGCCTCGTTACTACCAAATTTGCTGAGATAGATATGCGCTTTGCAACACTAGAGGGTCAGGTATCCCAAATAGCCACCTGCATGCAGCAAATAATGGATAGGCTTACAACTATCGAGGCCCGCCTACCCCCCATCTTGGATCTGTCCACGACGCCACAACCATCTATAACCCAACATGGCACCACGCCAAAAATTTGAAATTTGGCAGTGGAACTGCAGAGGCTTCCGCCGCAAGCGGGCCCACTTGCAGCTCCACATCCAACAAGCACCGTCTGTTCCAACCCCAGACGTGATTGCATTTCAAGAAGCTAGCGGCAGGGCTACACTGCCAGGCTATAAAGCATATCTGCCACCTCATTATGATACTAGTAACGCAGCCGGCTCCTTCACAGCCACTCTGGTGCATAGAAATATCACCGCAATTCAACATTTTATAAATGATTCGGAAGAAGATTACACCCTACTTGAAATAGTACCAAGGCAAAAAGGAGACTCAAATCTCTTCATCCTTAATGTATACAACCCGCCCAGAAACAAAGGCAATGGACTCCCACACTTGTTGATAAACACAGTAAAGCTGGCTGCTAGGGCTCAACTAATAATTGTGGGAGACTTCAACGCTCAACACCCAGCATGGGGATATACCAAAGCAACTCCGAAAGGGAACCTGCTCTGGCAAATCATACAGTCACTAGGGCTCACAACGCTAAACAACCCGAGCGACCACACACGCATGGGTAACAGTGTATGTGTAGACACATCTCCAGACTTATCCCTCTCTAAAAACGTCAAGGACGCAAAGTGGGTCAACACCGGGCAAAACCTTGGTAGTGATCACTTCATCCTTAGCATCACCTTCCCCACGACAAAACTTAAAAACAAAGCAAAAGAAATACGAACCACGGATTGGGACAAGTTCAGGCAACTTCGCGACAAAACAGCTCCAAAGGAGATCTCTAACCTTAGCGACTGGGTTATCTCCCTGAATGAGGATGTCAGCTCCACTAGCGTTGTGGTGCCAGTTGAGAAGGAGGAGCAGATTGCAGACTCAAAACTGTTACACCTGTGGCAGGCACAAAAAGGCCTCCAAAAACGCTGGAAGAAGCAAAAACACAACAAGCGACTACGCAAAAAGATCGCTGAAATCGAGAGGCGAATCGAGGAACATACACTTACTCTCCAAAAACAACAATGGAACCAAATATGTGAAAGCGTCAATGGGCAGCTCGGAAATAAGAAGACATGGCATCTTCTAAGACACCTGCTCGACCCAGAACAAACACGTCCCGTGCAACAAAGTCAACTGTACAGACTCATACATAAATATGAGGGTACAACTGAAGACCTAATCAAAGAGCTAGCAGAACGTTATCTAAACACGGATGATGGTACCACTCAACCAGACTACCGGGGGACTCCAAATCCAAATTTAGACGCAGACATCACAGACGCAGAGGTCTGGTACGCAATTGGAAAACTGCGGACAACATCTGCGGCGGGACCAGACAAAGTAACAAATAAGACTCTCAGGAACTTAGACGCAACGTCGATCGCGGCGGTTACAGACCTTATGAACAAATACTGGCATGCAGGCAACATACCACCAGAGTGGAAACACGCGAAAATCACTTTTATTCCTAAAGCGGGTAAGAAACTCAGCACTGAGAATCTACGCCCAATTTCATTAACATCATGCCTAGGCAAACTCATGGAGCATGTCATCCTCAATAGGCTCCAAAACTATGCGGAGGACATGAACCTCCTACCTGAAACAATGTTAGGATTCAGGGCCCAACTATCTACCCAGGACATACTCTTGCAGCTTAACAAGGACATAATTGAAGCTGACGAGGGAACAGGAACGAAAGCAATATTGGGTTTAGACCTTGTTAAAGCTTTCGACAACGTCACCCACAAAGCCATTTTGACAAACTTGTCAGAAATAAACCCCGGAGAAAGGACGTACAACTACATCCGATCCTTCCTCACTAACAGAACAGCAGTGATAACGGTCGGAACAATAGAGTCTGCCCCAATCACACTAGGAAGTAAAGGAACGCCACAGGGCTCCGTCCTGTCCCCTTTCCTTTTTAACCTCTCCCTCATCAAAATTCCCCCCAAACTGGCACAAATACCAGACCTACATCACACGTTCTATGCAGATGACATCACACTTTGGGTAACCAAAGGATGCGAAGGCTACATAGAAGACACACTCCAAGTAGCAGTGGACATCATTGAGGCATGCGCATGGGAATCCGGCCTCACTTGTTCTGAGCAAAAATCTGAACTCTTCGTGATCCGTCGTAAACAAAGAGCTAGGCGTACCACGACATCCCCCCCGCAAATAAACGTCTATGTTAATGGACGATCTGTCAAAGAGGTACAGACCATGAGAATACTGGGGTTGTATTTACAAACGAATGGAAAGAATACTGACACACTCACTAAGCTAAAACGCACGGTAGAAGCGACGGCGCGATTAATCCGCCGCATAGCTAACCGCAGACAAGGGGTGAGGGAAAGAGATTTATGCCGACTAGTGCAGGCCTTTGCGCTAAGCAGGATACTCTATGCCACCCCTTATCTCAAATTTTCGAAAGCAGAAAAGGACAAATTGGATAGTATGATACGGCAGGCCTATAAGGCTGCGTTAGGACTCCCACTAAATGCCTCAACCGAAAGGCTTATGAGGTTAGGAATACATAACACCTACAACGAACTGAAAGAAGCCCATTTAATGGCTCAAACAGCGCGATTAGCCAATTCCAGAACTGGCAGGAGTATTCTTACCAGGCTCGGAATTAACTTTCAACCTACGAATAACGATGCTAAAGTAGACTTACCCCGCGACTATAGGACGGCCCTACTAATCAAACCACTCCCCAAAAACATGCACCCCGTACATCATGAGGGTAGAAGACAAGCAAGAGCCAAAGCCTTACATAACAAATACAGACAGTGCGCTGGAACACTTTATGTAGATGCGGCAGAATACAAAAATACCAATGCCTTTGCAATTGTGGTTGTGAACGAGAATGGTGACCACATCGTCTCGGCGACAATCAAAACGAAATCCTCTGAAACGGCAGAAGAGGCGGCTATAGCCCTCGCCCTAGCGCATACCCAAGGGAGCATCATCTTCAGCGATTCCAAAATGGGTATCAATAATTTCGCTAAAGGGCGAATTACAAACATCTCCCTTAGAATCCTTAACGTAACCAAATTCTCACCAAATTATTCCCAATTGATATGGGTCCCAGCCCATTCGGGGAATCCGGGGAACGAGGCAGCCCACAATAAAGCCCGAGGTTTCGTCGACCGGGCAGTGGATGAGTCTGGCTCCCTGAATTTCACGAAGGACTCCATGATCACATATCATGATCTCACCAATCATTTTAAACTAGAGAGGAGAATTTTCCCCCCTCCAGACAAAAGACTTACTAAAGAACAAGAGGTTACGTGGCGTCGTCTACAGACGAGATCGATACGCACCCCATCACTCCTCGCGCACATTTATCCAGATCTTTACAACCCAAACTGCAAACACTGTGGCCAACGTGCTACCTACGATCACATCCTGTGGGACTGCAAAATAGAGCCACCTCCGGGTGATCTAGTTACAGCTCCTTCTCTCGAGCGGTGGGAGACCGTGCTGGCTAGCTCTGACCCCAGAACGCAAGTTTTGGCGGTGGAGTGGGCTGACAAAGTCGTCGAGGGCTATGTACTCTCGACCACTTAACGCGACCTCTTGCCAAGCTCTTCCCGGAGAATAAAATGTTTTACAATCAATCTGTTTTGTGTGTGTTTATATCACGTCATTGGACACCTTGCACGCTCTTTGCTCGAGCGAGCCCCGCCGACAGTCGCGCTACCGTAGTCTTTTTGTGTGCTTCCTTGATTGCTTTTTGCCTCTGCCTTATGCGGTCCTCGGCTCGGCCTCACGTCCGCTGATGGCAGTAAGAAAAGGCGAAGACTGAACACATGCTTTCGCGCGTCTACTCCGTATGACTACGTTAAAACCCAACACTTTATTTCAGGATTCCTTAGTCATTGCATTACGGGAAGATAGAAAATACAGCTCTCACCACGTTTTTCCTCGCCACAGCTTCGTACCGTGTTTGCGTTGAAGGAGATGCAAGTGAAGATGCGGAAGAGGCACTGCGCCTGTGTTTGAGCGGTGCTCAAAGTGGGGGCTGCTCTCACCCTAGCTTTTTCCATACTGGAAGCTCCTCTGTGGCTCAGTACTACCGAAAAATGTAACAAGTCAAGAATGAGGGCTTATAGTGCTCCAATTGCCGTGCACCTTCCTCATGCAAAGCCCTTGTTACCGCAGTTGAGTACAGCGGGCCGCTGTTACCTGTTTTGTTTCTCTATACTTCTCTTTATAGTATCGGCCGCCGAACATGAATAAAAATTAATATTGCCTTGCCTGAAATTTCGCATGTACAGTCGCTGAGGAACGAAGCAACTTGAGTTCTCGAAGCTGTAAGCCTGCACACGTTACACAGAATTTACTCAGAGCGCGAAGCGGTGCGGCCCTTTTCGCGCGGGGTTTTTCAGTCCCGTGCGATCAGCCATTGCTGGTCGCTCGAGGAGGAGGGTAGTGCGAGGGTTTAAATTGGGCGCTCCCACGTGGAGTGGCATAGTGTACCGGGCACTTTTGCATGGCGGGCAGTGTGCAGGGAAAGTGTGCTTGCGGTGCAGGTTCAGGAAGCTGGTGATATAATTTGGGCGCCATTTGGGCTAGCGAGAACGTGTCATTCAATGAGTGTGGAAACACATCGGTGCAATGCTAAACTTGAATTTTTTTGTAGCTCGCAACAATAATCCCTCTGAAACCTCAGAGCGAAACGCTCTTAATGCTAGTGTGTTTTAGCACCGTTGTACGGTACATCACTGTTCAACTGCACGTTAAAATATGACCTATCAAGAATTACAACAATATCAACACCAACGTGTTTCGAATTGGCAGAGTTGTTGTACAGCTCTGCTGAAATTCTTTGTTAGTTCTGAAATGTTAAATCTGTTTAATGACTGCCTGAGTACAGAATTTAAGGACGAATACGCAGCAGAAAGCATTGTTTTCGTGTAGAATGAGCCATCAGCGAAACTGATTCGCTGTAACGAAGTCATCATTGCGCTTATGTAACACAATATGTCACTAGCTCCTATTTTTTCTTAAAGTTCTTTTAATTTCCTTGAAGTGCAAGGCAATAATACTTGAGTATTCTATGAATTCATTCACTTTGTACCAAAATTATTTCGTTTGCTGGTAACTTTTTTCGTAGACTTTATACAATCAAAAATTGTCACTAAATGTCTTCAATTCAAGGCACGTTTCTGAATTTCGGGATAAATGTTCTGTTATGAACTTTGCCCTTTTCCCCGCACTCGAAAATGCGAAAGCAGTTAATCTAGTATTGAGAAAATTGAACTGAAATTTCTATAAATCCACAGCGTGCTCGGCTATGGGAATGTGATTGCAAATTTTTGTTTCGTCTTCAAGGTTAGTTAAGTTGCCGGTTTGAAGTTGTCGGCTACAGTACTTGATTATTTTTGGCTTTTATTTGTTTATTCGCATCACCAAAATGCTTTCTCGGTTCGTAGTATATTTCTATTGACAGCAGTATATAAACAGTAAGAAAATTGTATGAACTTTCTATCAACAAATGTTGATAAAATATGCCCTAAGAAAATGTGACTGCAAATGTTTGTTTCGTGTTCAAGGTTGCTTTAGTTGCATTCACATGTTAGGCTAGAGTACTTAATTAATTTAGGCATTTATTCTCATTATAAAACGTTCTGTCGGTGTCTATAGTATGTTTCTACTGAGAGCAGTACATAGAAAACAGTAAGGAAATTGTATGAACTTCCTATCAACGAATGTTAATAGAATATGCTTGGCTAAGGGAATGTGAGTGTAATGTTTGTTTCGTGTTCAAGGTTGTTTTCATAGCTTTGAAGTGTTCGCCTACAGTACATGATTTGAGGCATCTATTCGCATGACCAAAAATATTTTGTCACTTTCTAGAGTATTTCTGCTCGCAGCAGTCCGTAAAGAACATAAAGTATTAAAATGGAATATATCTTCTGTTTTAAAACGTTTTCCCATATCCTGATTACATTCCAAACGCATTTGCTGCGAATAATGTTGGTCGCTTTTCGATATAGTGAAATTGTTAACTAGCTGCAACAGATTCCACCATGCAATCAGGTAAGATGTCGTCACGATTATGCGAACAAGATAGCGTTAATCACCTCGAACACCATGCAGTTTGTTCATTTACTTCTCTCAACGTGTCAAACTGCACCCAGCTTTTCTAATAACTTTCTATTGACAGGAGTAAATACAAAGAAGTAACAGTCTACCAACATTGTATTGACAAAGGTACATAGAATGTAAAAATTATTTTCTAGTAACTTTCTATTGACAGGTGTACATACAAAGAAGTAACTTCTATCAACGTTGTATGAACAATTGTTGATAGAATGTAAAAGTTACTACAAGGTTACTAGAGTCAATAGAATGTTAATACAAATTCTAAAGAAAGTTGATATCCATTTTTGTAAGGGTTATTATGCTGTTTTTCTCGAGGAAGTTACTAAATCTATGAAATTTAACCTTTTCAAGCTCTTTTAAAAAATCGAGGGAACGGATATTGGCCTATAATTCAAATCAAATCAAATCAAATCAAGCTTTATTTTAACATCGTGATGCTGGGTGGGCACATACAAAAAGCCAAAAAAAGGCTTGACGGGGAATGTGCCCCCCTGTACAAGGCAGAGGAGGTTACATCAGTGGGGTGAGTTACAAATAAATAGTAAAAACCATCATGTGGTATCTGCGTGCAGCAAAGGTTAATAATTGCCTAGGACCACTATACAGGCTTATTAGTGGACAGAACAACAAAAAAAAACAACAAATGCATCCATTCAAATTTGTTTAGACAGTCATTTAAGCACCACACGAGTTATATATACTATTAAGCATTTGGGAAAACAGAACTCGAAGCATTTGGCAACCATAATTAGTGCGGGGGCTAGGTATGTACCAATCATCATTAGCTCGCGTAGTGTACGGGCTGTCTTTGGGGGTTAAGCGAGCTAGAATGTCGCAAAATCAAGACATTTATATCCCCTCCATTGCGCGCTGCAAAATTCTAGCCATTTTCATGTCATCGGTGAAAGCGCTAGATTCGAGAGCTAAATTAAAGATGTGGGCTAAAACATTACAGATATATTCTATTAAAAATTTTACTGGCCTCATCTGAATGTTATTTGGACCCAACGCTTTACTGTTTTTCATGCTGATAAATGTGTGGTCGACCATCGCAGTATCTGTGGTCTTAACAAACAAACTTTGAGAGGGACTGAGGCTTCCTGTGCTTAATATTTGTGGGCTTAAATTAGCTGCCTGGGCAACATTAGCAAAATCTCGGTTCAAATGATCGGCAAGTTGTACACGCAACTATACGCCATTGTGGAGTATAATTTTCGTGGGAGCAACATTCCTTCTTCTACCAAGGATATCATTTACAGTATTCCATACGGCAGGTGGGTTCTTAGTTAGAGGTTCAGTGAAAAGGTTTTTGTAGTACAAAAAGTTTGCCTGTTTAAGCGTAGCATTTAATCTTTTTCGTACATTCTTAAATTTCCTAATCTTGTCTTAAAGGTGCACTGAAGAGGAATCTGAACTTGTCTTTTTGCCGCGGGAACTCGATCTACACGTTCCGAGCATTCTTAGAAACTGCGACTTATTGCCCTGTATGGCCGATTTCCCAAATTAAATCGAATTAACGGCCGGCTCCCGCCCTTTTTTTTTGAAGTCTGCCTCGTACGGTGGGCGGAGTCGACCAACGCGTGGAGTGCCTTTCACCCAGTCCCGTGGCGGCTTGCCGATCTGTCATCGGCGGAGTAATACGTAGTAGTCCGTAGTCGCAAATAGTCCGCGCGTATTTTTATTTCTGCGGGCTTATTTTGCGGCTATATTATCTGCGAATGAAACTATTTATTTATGAAAACCTAAAAAACAAAATAAAGCGAAAGCAAAGCCTCCACGGAGCTGGCTGAAAGGAACTTCACGCGTTGGTCGACTCCGCCCATCGTACGAGGCAGAATTAAAAAAAAAGGGCGGGAGCCAGACGTTAATTCGATTTAATTAGGGAAATCGGCCATACAGGGCAATAAGTTGCAGTTTCTAGGAATGCTAGGAACGTGTAGATCGAGTTCCCGCGGCAAAAAGACAAGTTCAGAATCCTCTTCAGTGCACCTTTAACATCGCGAACGTAAAACGGCGTGATAAAGGCTGTTCTTCTCTTTGATACGTTTGATATGCTCTGAGTCCACCCAGGGTTTCTTACATTTCCGAGAACATTTTGCAGTTTTAAATGGGAAATTGTTATTGTAGATTAAAAGGAAAGCTTCAAAAAAGGCTGATATGGCTTTGTTAGCATGTCTGATCGAATACAAATTTCCAGTTATACGCAGTAACGTCGTGCTTAAATGATTCCAAAGCACTTTCGGAAATAGGCTGATAGGTGAACTCATGGGCGAAATGCCTGACACGCATCCCCTCTCGCACCACTTTCCTTCCCCACCCCCGGGGCCTTCCTCCTCGGAGCGAAGGCCCTATTTAATCCCTGCCAATGATGAACGCTTTGCCCAGACGAAGACAAGTCCCCTTGTCGAAATGTTGGCTCAAGCAACCTGAGGTTTTCCCCTCCCTTGTTCATTTTGTGATCGCCAAGGACCATCTACCACACCCTCTCTCTACCATGGACTCATGGGCGAAATGTTTTCTGTTCGGACCGGTATGGTCCCGAAAACTGGGCAATGATCGCTTATGTCGAGTACAATTGTCCCCTCACTCCGGATAATGACATTTTTGTAACTGGCTGAGAGTATAGTCTAATATTGAAGTCGTAATTGTTGTTTTCGTCCACGATATCAGTGTTAAAATCACCACCACAAGTGAAAGAATAACTGTTTTAGGAAACGTAATCCATTAAGCTGTGAAAAAACGTGAAAAAATTTTTCACATTACCACATGGAGATTGGCACACAGCGCTGATGATTTCGTTACAGGTTTTTATCGCTATCACTTCAAAATTTGCGGCTATTGCGGAATATTCCGACATTTGTTCACAATGTTAACAAATGAACGAACATGAATGAACATTTGTTCACAATGTTGACGTTCACTTCTTTCGTGAACGGTAGGGACAGACTCACTGGCGCTCCGAAGACCGCGGCCGCATACACGCGTGTTCACGGTAAGAGTGGATCATCCTGAACATACGCTTTCGTTTTGTTTTTACATTACGGCCTTCGTACTACCTCCTTTTTGCTTCGCCGAGACGGCGTCTGTCAACACGAAGATTGCTCCTCGCGCAACTCCTGTCGCACTTGCACACAAAGCTAGCCGGGCGTCCGCTCCGGCGGCGCCCCTACTTTCCGCGGCTCGCCGCTGCGGCGCTGGCGTCGCGCTCCCAAACTTGATGCACCAAGTGCTCCCGAGGGAGCACTCGCATTCCAATCGCAAAATGGGAGGTGGCGAAGCTACACGCTCCTACGCGCTCCGTACGCGATCCGACGGAGCGGTCCCGATCTGCCGTTGGAATTCAGCATAAATGAGCTCGATACGAACGAAAGCTGCCGCGGTGGCTCAGTGGTTATGACGCTCGGCTGCTGACCCGAAAGACGCGGTTTCGACCCGGCCATGGCGGTCGAATTTCGATGGAGGCGAAATTCTAGAGGTCCATGCACTGTGCGATGTCTGTGCAGGTTAAAAAACTCCAGGGCGAAATTTCCGGAGCCCTTCACTACGGCGCCCCTCATAGCCTGAGTCACTTTGGGGCGTTAAACCCCCAAATCCATAAACCAAACCAATCGACACGAACGAGTCAACTGTTGGGGTGGGCACTGCAAGGTGCGGCCAATCGAGTAGTAAACCGGCTCCGCTCTTCTGTTCTTCACTGCAGATAATGCTTTGTTATAACGGTTATACGGTTTTTTATAACGACCCAAAGGTCGAGCGCTTTCATGCGCTCGACCTTTTATTCATTTATTGGTTGGTTTATTGCTTTATTGGTGTTTAACGTCCCAAGCAACTCAGGCTATGAGGGACGCCGTAGTGAAGGGCTCCGGAAATTTCGACCCCCTGGGGATCTTTAACGTGCACTGACATCGCACAGCACATGGGCCTCTAGAATTTCGCCTTCATCGAAATTCAGCCGCCGCGGCCGGGACGGAACCCGCCTGTTTCGGCTCAGCAGCCGAGCGCCGTAACCAGTGAGCCACCGCGGCGGGGTCTTTCATTTATTTATTTATTTATTTACAAATACTATTGTCTCGGAGGAGAGACACAGCAGGAGTGGGTACATACATTAGTAAAAACAAATAACATGGGTAGCATAGAAATAGATAACATAGAAGTATTAAAAATGGATCAACAGGTCAAATTGTCAGGCAATCGAACAGCGAACTCTTCAATTCGCAATGAGCGAAGTGAGCCGTCCAGTCGATTCCAAATGTGAACAGTTGGAGGGAAAAAGAAAATTTAAAGTAATCGATATGTAGTTTTAAAGCAAAAATGTTTAATGGGTGGTTCCGTCGGGCTGCTCGAGCGTTTGAGGACACAAATGAGAAGGTATGACTGAAACAGCGCATGGTCGAAGGCCAAAGAAAATAGCGGTAGAAAGCGGCCTGGCGCTGTTTCAATCAAAGCATGCATTACCAACTCGCCCATCAGTTCACGCTTTCAAAATGAGAAGGGTGCCTGAATGCCGGATGACGGGTGAACGATCTTGTGCACCATAGTGACGCGTTCACGTGTGCGTCTAGTTTCTAACGTTTGCAAATATAAAGTGTGCACATATGAAGAAGGTGAAAAGTTGCAACCGTACCGGGTGAAGATGAATCGTATTGCTTTTTTGAACTGATTCTAAACGGTGAATGTCGCGCGCGTGATGAGGGGACCAAACAGCTGAGGCGTTCTCCAGCATAGGTCGAAATAGTGAGTTGTAAGCAGTTAATTTACATTCCTTCGTAGCATTTTTTAAGGTTCGTTTGAGATAGCCAAGTTTGCGAAGTGTTTTTCCAGAAATGTTATTAATATGAGCATTTCATTTTAAGCTATGTGAAACAATAAAACCAAGGTATTTGAACTCGCTGACATGGGTCAAGTAGTTACCGTTATTACTGTAAGAGAAATGCAGCGGATTCTTTTTCTTACCAAAGGTCATTGCAACTGTTTTAGTGAAATTAATTTTCATTTGCCGTGCGTTACTCGATTCACAGACAATTAAAACACTTTGTTTAGTTCCTGTTGATCATCGGCGTTAGCAACGTTGCGAAAAAGCACGTAGTCATCGGAATATAGGCTTAACTTCACTGCGCTGTCATTAATAAGATTAGCTACATCAATAATGAAATTTGTAAAGAATAGAGGCGAAAGCACCGATCCTTGGGGCACACCAGAAGTTACAGCGACGACGATGACGGTGCATGGTTGAAAGGGAGGGACTGTGATCTTCAGTATAAGTAGTCGGTTATCCCGTTGAGTAACTTATTGTCGTTAATATGGTACGTAGTTTTCGAAGAAGCTTATTACGGCAGACCATGTAAAATGGTTTGGAATTAGCTACAAACATTTCTTCGATTTGATCGCGGTTATTTTAATGCGGAAGCTATGTCGTGAGTAAATTCATTGAGCTGAGTGACAGTGAAAAAATCAGAACGGAAACAAAACCGTGCGGACAGTATGACAGTAGATTATGACAAGTTAAGAACTGAACAAGGTGCTTGTGAATAATGTTCTCAAGAAGCTTGCAGCAAGTGGAAATTAGGGAGCTCGGTCGGTAATTACTAATTTGTTGTTTATCGACAGATTTAAACACCGGAATGACATTGGCAATTTTCCAAGCCTGGAGAACGGAGGATGTGTCCAATGATTTATTGAAAATGACTAAGGTAACGGGCACTCCATTCCGAGTACCTCTTTAAGAAAATGTTAGGTATGGCGTCTGGTCCCGCACTTCTAGCTGTGTAAGTTTTTAATAACATATTCTGAACCCCAGCGCAACTTACTTCGAGGTTGGGTCACTGGTGTTCCGAGCAATGAATGAATGGAGGATTGCTACCATCATCAAGATGAAATACAGAGTGAAAGTAGCCATCGAAGGCTTCAGAAATGGTTACGGGATCAGCGCTAGACTGATGGTTGATAATGAGGGATACAGAGTCATGGGAAGAGGGTAATATTGTTTTCCAAAATTTCGATGGGTTCTCTTTCATGAATGTTGACAGTGTTGTGTTGAAGTAAAAGTGTTTGGCTTGTGTCATTTTTGTCTTTAGCTCCGACTTGAGTGAAAGTAGTAGTGAATCGTGGCTTTCGTTTCCTGACCGGCTGCGCTTGCGGAAGCGCTTGATGCGTCTTATGAGATGAATTATTTCTCTTGTCTACCACGGATGCTTCGGGTTATGTTTCACACCTTTTGTGGCGAACTGAAGCACACAGCTTTGTACTAAATTATGAAACTGCTCTAACAAAGGATAAACACCGCACGTTTCGCTGCCTGGCACGAGGTCTCCGAAACACGACTTTAGCAGTACAACAATAGCGGGTAAAATCTGTAACCATATTGAATTTCGGCTTATGGGGCTCACAAACCACGTTAAATCGCATGAAAACACCCTTGTGATCTGACAGTCCATCGAATATGTCACACTGAAAACCGTGCTGTAGCAACTGTTCATTAACAAAAAAAGGTTTAGAAGAGAGTTTACTCGAGTTTGACATTGAACCGCTTGTGTTAAATCAAATGATACAGCCATAATAATTAGGGATTCACCAACAGCCTTGTCACGACCTCTTGAAATTAACAAGGTCCAATCGATACAAGGAGTATTGAAATCACTTATGATGATCATTTTATTGTTGTAGAGCCTGTGTTGCGGTATGCTTTTTGGAATGCGCGAGAAAGCGTTTTCAGAACAGGGCGGACGCTATAGAGCACACACAACTGTCAACAAACCAAAATTGTTTGTCAGGCACCAAACAGACTCAGTATTCGCAAGGTCTGGCAATACGAAAATTTCGATGCCTTTTCTAATGAACAGAGCTACGCGCCTTCCTTTAGCAAGCTGCCTGTCATTTCTGATAACCGAGTAATCCGGAGCAAAAATTATACATCTGATATAGAGTTGTCTAAGCACGTTTCTGTAACGCAAATAATTGACGGAGTGTAGCACTGTACCAGCCAATTGAAATCTTCAAGCTTATTAAGCAAACTTCGAGCATTTATGTTCGAAAGAGTTAGTTTCAACGAGTCACTCTGTGCCTCTAGGCACTGCAGCACGTAGATCCTTAACAAGCCTTTTGCAAACATCATCCCAACACTGTCGACTATCAGGGAATCGTACTGGAATATGTACTTACCTGCTTCTTTGCGGATATAAACCGAATTGTCCCAGAGAACCTTTGCTGAAAAGTCGCGCTGAAAATTCTTCACTAATGTACATGTCAGATCATTTTAGTTTTCTGGCGTTTTTAAAGATGGAAAGCTTGGTTCTAATGTCTAGCAGTTTAAAAATTCCAGGTCCCGTCTTTTCATTTCTTAGCGTGCCAAGCCTGTGACAGCGTTCAATACCTTCACACTGGATTCAAAGTTTGGAAGACAGCAACTCCAATACAGAAGCTAATAGCTCTTCAGAAGTTTCGTTTGATGGTTCCTTCAAGGCGTAGGTGATTAAGTCATTTCTATGGGATCAGTTTTCCAGGTCGTCATTTTTCGGTCAAGTTTGGTAATGACATCTTTAAGGTTCTAAGCTGTCATCTCAAGATCATGAACGCGCCGAAGTGCGTCGTTTGCAGTTGAAGCCAACGCCTGTATATGCGCGTAATACGCTGTTTAAAGGAAGCCATTTTTGGGCGGAGCGCGGAAAGCTCTGCGCTTATTCGGGCCTGTCTGGCTAGCAGTTCTGTTGGTATTTCCTCTGGCTTTGTGCCTGGGTAGTCTCGACATCGCCGGACAGTTCCAACACAATTCTTAGAGAATGCAGTACGCAAGAAAAAATACACACAAAGTGCTGAGGTTTTGGCAGGAGCGATAAGAAACGATTATCGCTCCTATAACATTTGAAAGCATATTTGTGGCCTACCTGGTCACCTCAGCACAGGAAGGTTGGACCGGAGCAAATTGTTCGAAAACGCCTTAACCATGTCCACGAGCTGTCCAAAGGGAGCAGCCAAATACGCTCAGATACGCAGGTCACCCTATGACTCCAAAATGTGGAAGTCAAAGCGTACATCGCGCCACCTGATCAGGTCATACAAGACATGATTTATCGCGCCCACAAAGGGAAACCACCCCGAGAGATCTTACAAGACCTTCGCGGAGCGAACCCGCTGTTTCCAATAGTTCAGGTACGTTACATAGGCAAAACTTCAATGTCCATCCTCATCTATCTTAAGGCGGAGGACCTCCCACAGTCAGTCAAATACTTCGGATCCATAATGGGCGTCTTCTCCTTTAGGCTCAAGGTGGAGGCCTGCACAAACTGCAGGCAGACTGGATACCGACGAGACGTGTGCCCGTTCCCGGAAAGACACAGATGTCCAGTATGCGGAGAACTACACCGTGTCGATCAACAGTGTTCCCCTATCTGCATCGTGTGTGGAGGCGGACACCTCACCGGAGACCGGCTATGCCGTAAAAGATTCCAGCGTGTCACTACATTACACGACAGACCACCCCGATCGAAGACGCGCCCCTCAAGTGAAAACATCAAAATAGCCATCAGTGCATTCCCGCAACTAGACTCCACCGGCACATCTCAACAGGCAAGCAACATTTTACAAAGGTCCGCATCGGATCCACTTTCAGGAGAACAGCGTTCATCGGCAAAGGTGAGCTCGGCAGACCGCGCTTCCCACCCCGCACGGGGCCGCTCCATTTCTAGACAACGCAATCAGTATGAGGCTGCCATCGACAAGCTCACCCAGAAAAATTAGGACCTCCTGCAACAGTTAGCTCTGGTGCTTGAGCGCTTAAAAACCCTTACTCAGACTCCATCTTCCCTCTCCCAACTACCTCCCACTATTCAGGAGGACACAAACAGCCAATCTGAGGCCAGCACGACAGAAGCCCCATCCCTGTCCCCCAAAGAGAAACGGGCTTTAGCCTCGAAAGACTCGCAATCCGAACTGCAACATCACGAGCAAATCAATGCACTAGAGCAGTAAACTGGGGCTTTTCTCAAATAGCTGAGCGTTTCTCTAAGATTGAAACCGCATTGAAGATGATAACGGCCAAATTTACCGCCTTTGGAACCGGTTCAACCAATCCCTCCCCTACCTCCACCTTCCCCGTCATAATTCTCTACTCGAACCAAATCTCCTCTCCTACACCACTTTGCATATGGCGGTGGAACTGTAGAGGACTGCAAGGAAAAAATGAATATCTATTCCTTCACATACAACAAACCAACACCACACCCGATGCCGTCGCCGTGCAGGAGCTACTCAAAGTATGCAAATTAAGAGGTTACCATGCCATCCAATGTAACCAAATCTCACCCACCCTAGGCAGCCATGTATGTTTCGCGCAACATAGCCTACATCGCCCATGATCTTTCCGACTTCTACCCTGACTGCCTACTCCTCGAGCTTCTCCCGCTCCGCACTGGCTTACCAACCTATTTCGTCTTGAATATCTACTTCCATCCTATATAGAAGAACTTATTATTGTCTTCTTAGCAATAGACAAAGAGATTACACGCAACGCACCCATTGTCATAACAGGGGATTTTAATGCGGCGCTCGAGGGCTGGGGCTACAGGGCCTCGACTCGCAAGGGCAAACGACTCTGAATATATCAGCCGAAACCGGCTCATCCTCGTCACCGACACCGCACGAGCAAAGCGTATAGGAAACAGCGTAATTGTAATGCCATGGAAGGTTATGCACAAAAAAGACAACACGAAGACAGAAGACACGACAGGACGTGAAGGAAAGAGCGCAAGCAGGAACACCAGCCCTGACTTTACTCTAACGAAGAACGTTCGACAGGCTGATTGGAGACATACGGGCTCAAACCTAGGGAGCAATCACTACATACTAGATATCATCCTTCCGAGCCACAATCTACGCCTGCAATTTCGAGTGTAACCACTTACCGACTGGGAGAAATTTCTAAAAATCCGGAAGCAGAATTTGACACGAGACATCCTCAGGTAAAAGGCGTGGACGTCATAAATTAAACGGGACATGACCCTTAGCGAAAAGCATGCCCTAGCACAACATATAAGTGACCCAGTCGATAGCAGTCGTATCAAACTCTGGAAAAGCGCTGGCTCAAGCGGAAGCATAATGGTGCGCTGAAACGTAAAATGGCGCTTACGCTACAACTCATAACCGAGCATGCTTCCAACCTGACCTCGCAGCAGTGGAATCAGCTCTTTAACCGCGTTGACGGCAACCTCCACATGAAAAATACCTGGTCATTATTACGCCTTATGCTGGACCTCAGCTCCTCGCGCGCAGAGAGCAGCAAAAAAATGACTAAACTCTTACGCACTGTCCAGCGGCACGGCGCGGATCTCGAATCGACCCACATGGCCACCTATACTTCCCTAATTTAAAGCAAGAGTCCCCAGCATCATATACAGGAACTCCAAATCCAGCCTTGGATGCCTTCATAACGGAGGCAGAGGTATGGGCTGCACTACAGCAGCTACGCACCGCCTCTGCCTCGGGCCTGAACGGCATTACCAATAAGGCACTTCGTAATTTGGATCCAGGATCAATAGCATCCTTCGCCAAATTTGTCAACGATCAGTGGGAGAGCGGCGCCCTAGCCCAAGCATGAAAGTCGGCCAAAGTTACGTTCATACCTGAGCCAAATAAACCCCTTGGCATAAAAAGAACGCGCCCCATCTCCCTGACATCGTGTGCGGGAAAGCTTGTGGAGAATGTGGTGCTGAATCGCCTCAACCATTACGTGGAAAAAGAATAATTGTTTCTTTCCACCATGGTCGGCTTTCGAGCAGGGCTCTCGACTCAGGACGTCATGCTACAGCTAAAGGAGGAAGCACTTAACCCTGATTTTCCTCTTCTTACCAGAGCGATCCTGGCTCTGGACCTTACCAAAGCTTTTGATAATGTCTACCACACCACTATCCTTCAGTCACTGAGCACACTAAACGTGGGCTCCCGTACGCATCAGTATATAGCTACTTTTTTGCGTGAAAGGAGCTCCTGACTACAGCTGGGCACGGCCCAAACCCCAACTTTCAAGCTGGGAAGTAGAAGAACACCCCAGGGAGAAGTCTTGTTCCCTTTTCTATTGAATTACCGTGTATTACCCTGATTCCACTAGCATGCAGATTGGCAGCAATCTCTACGCTGCAACACTCCCTTTACGCCGACGACAACACAATCTGGACTAACGCAGAGAGTGAAGCTAATATAGAATCCTATCTACAGCAAGCAACCGACGTTTTGTCCTCACACGCCCAAAGTATAGGCCTCAGCTGTTCGGCATCCAATAGTAATAAATCTTAAAGAACATCACCCTCTTGCAATTCACATCACACTGGATGGAGCCCCCATCCAAACAGCCGAAAACATTAAGGTCTTAGGCCTCTACATTTCCCACACTGGCACTAACGCCAATGCCATAAAAGCTATTCGCAAATCTGCGCAGGACATCGCCAACCTAATCAAACTCATCTCCAACCGCCGCAGGGGCATGGGAGAGGCGGACACGCGCCGCCTCATTCACGTCTTCTGCGTATGCAGAATTACCTATTCCCTTCCCTGCCTCTACCTGTCCCCCTCAGATACCTAGCAGGTGAACAGTCTAATTAGAACGGCCTACAAAATGGCCCTTCTCATACCCAAAACCACAGCCACCGCCAAACTTCTTCAGCTCGGGGTTCATAACATCCTCACAAGAGCTAGTAGAAGCATACTTCATGGGCCAATACCACCGACTCTCTCGGACGGTAAGCGGGCAGCAACTCACGTGAAAGAAAGGCAGGACGACGCGCTAACGAGCGCGTCGTCCTGTCTTTTTTTGTCGTGATTGTTTTTGCGTTGCTCTAACTTTTTCAGAATCGCTGGTGGTTTCGTTTCAGAATTACAGCATATAAACAGCTAACTGGATGCTTTTCTGAACCTGGGTGGGTACCCCTCGTATACTGCGAGATACCTACATATCACGTACAATGAGATGGAAGGAAGTGACGCACTCGAAGAACAGTACTCTCCGCGCTTTCGTTTTTTTTATGTATCCTCTTATCTGTTCATTCCCGATCACGAACGTACATTTATTTGTGTTTGCTTGGGACAAGACAGGAGCTGTCATTCAGCAGTCCTGGCGTCGGATTCTCTCTGGCGCTGCCAACCCGTGATGCCGCAATTTGGGAGTAAGGACCTCTACACGCCCCGCTCAAGCCGCCTCCAGCTGACTGCCGTCCCACGTCTGCCCGGGACCTGGGCGCGAGTCGCGTGGCAACCCCGACGGGGCGGTCGCAGCGAGAGGCCCGCCCCGTGGGGTGGGGCCACAACCCCGCCTCGCGAACACAGCTCGGCGTGCGCAGTCCCTCGGCCGGTCGACGGCGGTGTGGGATCCCCGAGCGATCGTCGCCGACACTAGCGGGCACGGATAGCAGGCATCGGCGCTCGCTGACATGGTGAGCCGATCTGGGCGTGTTTTGTCTCTTCCGTTTTTATCCCAGCGGTAGTGGGAGCGCGAGCAACGTGCAGCGTTGCATTTTTATCCTCACGCTGCCACGCAACATGTGCCATGCGCACAGCTCCTACGGCGCGATCACTGAAGGCGCGAATGAGAAATTATGAGCCCGCTTATTGACCTTGCGCAGGGTCTACCGCTTTTGGCGGCTTGGCTGCAGTATTGTCGCAGAGCTTTGAAATGCAGGCTTTTGCAGGCTTAGAGCCAGCGGCACGCGGCTTCATTAGTTTGTTCCTGATAAGAGATGTGACCAGATTGAGCTGAAAAGTTGTAGACGCGGGCATCGGTTTTACATTGTTCATTGTTACCGCAGGAAATTACTGCGCCATCTCTCAGAATTTGTTCGTCAGCTTTAAACTTAGCGCTGCCGAAAGCGGTAGTCATTCTCTTCTTCAACTACCGCCGAGCTTGTTTATTGCTATCGCCGCCGCCTAGTTGTTCAGTTCTTTGAGGGTGCAAGTCCACGCCAAAAGAATGTTCATTTCAGCGACAGCTCAGTCTGCTGGGCTTTTGTGGCCGGCGTTGTCACCACACCGTAAAAATATTGCCTTTGCCCGCCGGCAATGGCGGTTTTGGGCGAAGTCTCGCGCAAATACTCAAACATTTAACTAAAGTTTGTAGAAGTTACCGCGGGTTAAGCCATGCCATTCATGGCCGATGTTGATGTTCGCACAACGTGCACCGCCCTGAGTGCCGCCAATACTACGGCCCACTGCCGGCGGCTGTGAAACGTCATGGCTATAGTGGCGAGGGGAAAAAAAACAAAACGAGATCAGTCACTGCTCTTGGATGCAGGTGTCACTCTCTGAATTTCAGTTTTCTACTTTCATTCTGTTTATTCGCATCTAGATGTGTTCAGGTAGCCAGAGTACAGAAAAAATTCAAAGAAATTATTCTTAGCTGTGTCTCTTCTCCCTACAGCAATGACATTGTATGTAGCACAAAATTCAATTCAATGTCATGTACGTATGTATTTTATGCAATGTAAAATAAAATAGAGCAAATAAAACCAAACCAAACCAGAAATATAATGATGTGTGCATAGCAAACGTCAAGTACTACGTGGGACACAGCGCTAGAAATGGCATTCATGGTACCTAACAATGCCGTTGATTGCATTCATCTACAGCATAATCAGGTTTTACCAATTGTAAAACACGAGAAAAAAGTTAAGCATTCATTGGCGAGTACGGAAAGATTATGAGAGGAAACCAAAATGTATACAAAAGCAATCTGGAAGCGCCTTCAGAGGGAAATACGTCAGTTCTTATTGTCTTCGTGCTCGATATAGCTTCTTTGTTGCTCTTAGTCGACAAACAAAATAGTTTTGTGTTAAATTATGATCCATCACTATAGCCACCGGCTGAGGATCCTTATATTTCTTTATATGCATGACGTTGTGCATTGAGAAATAAAAGTTGAAACTGAATTGAAGTTTCTGTACAGTTTAAAAAAAGAAATCCTCAAATTTTTACCCTTATCTCGAGACCAAAATCCAGTGATCGTTGTACCGAACAAGAGAACCATAGCGCAGAAATAAAGGCGACACAAGACGATAGACAGGAGATGGACAAACGCTAACTCTCGAAGTGCATTTCATTTCGGGATCAGGAGCATGCATGAACACATCCGTCATGTGTGCAAAAGAAAAGAAGGAAGAACAGAACGGGATTGAAACAGCTGTCACCAGCCTACTACACCAGAAACTCGAGTTCTTTTATAGAGTACAGAGAGGCCATTACGCCCGAAGACCCAGTTCGCGAAATCTCAGACGCTTCCACGACTTTTCTTGTTACTTGGTCACTGTGATAATAAAGAAATACTGCTTTCATAAAGTGGGTGGCAAGATGGGTCACTGCCATCCGGCTGCATGGTACCAAGATGCTGTGCGATCTGATTTCGATCCCAACATTAGCAGAAAATTCACACTGCTTGAGAGATAAGGATTCTGAGCAGTAGCAAAGATACTAAGGGACGGGAGGTTGTGAAAGCTTTCCACTTAAGAAAGAGAGGAAGATACTTTGGTAAAGCTGATATCTGGGCGAGTTGGTATGCATTCATATTGGTGAAAAGCGCAAAAAGGCGGGACAACGACAAGACAAGCGCTGACTATCAACTCGGTTTATTTAAGGACGGAAGGGTATATATACGAAAACATAACACAAAGAAGTAAGAAGATAGTGTGAAAAGGGCCGTGAAAATCAAAAGCTATGTCGCATGTGAAGTGATGTATGCTAATTCCTTGTTGCTAAGTGTCACGGAAGGATTGCTGATGCATTCGTCACCTTGCCTGTGGATGTGATGCGCTTCCATTATTTCGCGCGTGAGCTTATCTTTATGGCGGAACAGAACTTCGGTTTTCTTGTACTCAGCGCTTGTCTTGTCGTTGTCCCGCCTTTTTGCGCTGTTCACTAGTATGAGGAGACTTTGTTAGGGATGCCTCTGTAACCCTTTTTACGAGCGAGATTTCGTGTCTTGAATGGTTTTGTTGACTGTGTGTGATCTCGCTTTCGCGCTTGCCTTGGTTTTGCTGGCTTCTCAGCAGCAAGATCGCGCTCTTCCTGCTTCATCCGGACAAAATTTTTGTTCACTACCCGGGGAGTATACTCAGAAGACTTTTCATCCTTTCGTGGGTAGCAGTGACACGCAATACAATCTGCGGACGAGACAGGCGTTCAGACTTTCAAGGACTAAAAGTGGCAAACAGATGAACCCAGGGAGGAAAAACCTGATTTTCAGTCTGTGCTTCAGTTTATTCCCGCTCTCGAGCGCGCTTTAAACCACCAGCTTTGGTGGCATGTTTACTGCGTATGAAAATATGCATGTATTTTTTGGATTCGCAAGAAGCGAAAAGAATGAGACGAGGTTCTTCAAGAACAGCAAGAGTACCGTCGCTATCTATGACCTAGCGAACAGATTCCTCTTCATTAAGAATTTTTTTTTAACACCGTAGCTAAAGGCTCTCAGAATAAGTTTCCACAGGTATATGTATACCGTTTAGAAGAACTTCAATTTGGGCTAGAAAGTCCATAGTACCCGAGAAAGGAATAGCGCCTACAAAGGTATCGGAAGAACGAAGCAGCGGAAGTACTAACTTCATCTAACTTTACTCGCTGAGAAGGGCGCAAATATAAGGAAAACCAAGGCATGCGCAGAAGCGAGACCACACACAGTCAACCAAACCGTTAAAGTTAAGAAATCTCGCTCTTAAAAAGGGTTACAGGGGTATCACTAACACAATATCTTCCTCTCTTTCTTATGTGGAAACTTTCCAAAATCTCCCGTCCCTTAGTTTCTGCGTTCCTGCTCAGAATCCTTATCTCATGAAACTCCCTGCATTTTTCCCATGGTGAATGCTGTGCACTCTTGGCATTCTACACAATGTTGCCAAAGACGCGCGTCTGCGTATTCTGTTAGCGATCGCACGTGTTCAGCTGCACGGTGGCTACGTGCGCAGACTTCGTGCCAGTGCGTGAACGGCTGTCGCGAGGATCTACCGCCGCCTTTATGCGAAAAATAAAAAAAATAACCGCTGCGATGGCACAGTCAGGCTTCCCAAGACTGGGGATGCATGACTGACGACGTCCATACAGGATCTAGTTGCCAGCGGCTTTTCTCAAAAAGAGTCACCTGTGTAACGCATTTATCCTCAGCTAGTTCCGGAGCTTTTATATGAATGCTCAACAAACACGCGGCTCCCCAATCTGACAAAATGACTCCCACTCACCGACCATTTTACGTGCTCTGCCTCTGAGGAATAATTTTCGTCGTCCCGCTGATTTCTGGACCGGCTGGAGCAAACATGGACCGCGCAGCGTCCATTTACCACGCAGCTTCGTGCTGCGATTGCCCCCGTGCGGAGACTACTAGCCGAAACGTGATCTTTGTTGCGCGCGGGTTTCAAGCGGCACTACGAATGCGACTAGCGAAGAAAGTGGGCGCTGCTACTTGCAGCGCAATCATGACGTCCGGCTTTCTTTATGAATGAATTAAAGCTGAGAGTTTTTCCTTTGAAACGAGGTGGCAGCGGTTGCCACCAGGCTGGATATTTTCCCCCTAGTTTTACTTATCAATTATTTCAGCCTTAAAACGTACCATCTTCTAAGTCAGCCTTGTTTAAAAAAGACAGTGAGGTTTAGGTTACTGCCTTGTCTAAATTGTGACACGACTTGAATTATGCTGCCCTAATGCATGACTTAGCCATTCTTCTCAAGTTTCGAGTGTCCTGAGGAGAAGTGCAGCAGTGGTTTGAGCGACCTTGGGCAGTACTCCCAGCGAAAATAGTGTTCCAGAAATCTAAGGCGCAGGTCGAGAAACTGTAGCACATTGCCCTTGGGGACCTCGAAAGTAAAGTTGAGACCAAACGCTGGTTTTTTAAATCTAGTCAAGGCAAGTGTCGAATCATAGATCTCCCGGCTACCTACGCTGGCTGTCCACAGTATGTCACTTACTGGGCGTGTGACAAGATGGCAAAATTGGTGAAAAATATCCGTGGACAATGCGAGCATTCCCTAGAGGATAGGCAACGGAGGAAGTTTGCGGTCGTACCTTATATGCATCGCACAGCTCATGGGCTTAAAAAGGTGGCTGCCCGTTACAACCTTGACGTTTTGTTTTCTGCTCCGAAAAACCTCAGGCGAGTTTGTCGTGCGGTAGAACAAAAGGCCGCCGAAAAACCGAAAAATCATAACCATTATAACCTTGATTACTTCCTTGTAGCCTTCTTTCCATATTTATCATTTGAATCATAGACAACTGCTGCCGTCTGGTGTTGAAAACGGCAATACACGCAACTGCCGACCGTAACTCGTCCTTCGCAGTGGTAGCAACGTAACATCGGGACGGAGGAGTGGAACTCGTCATTGGCGATATTGACACAATCTCCCATGACGAATATAGCTCGGGATTGGCGGTTAACGGTTTAACGCGAATACATTCACACTACCTTCGTTATCGCCGAGCCCTACGGCCTTGTGAGTACTGATTATAACTGCATCGACATGTGGATCAATACTGAACTTTTTACCAATTAGGCTCAATTGTTTTTATGCTTTATGACCTCGTGCATACCGGAAGCTTGGAAGTACGCTAACATTATCTCAATTCATTAGAAAGGCGTCGTCAAGGACTTGCAGAATCGCAGATCGATCAGTTTACTGTCCGTTGCCAAGAAGTTACTTGCGTACTAAGGCTAATAGCACCAGGACAACCTTATACGTCGATCAATAAAATGATCAGAAGGCTTTAGTAGCGGGTACTGGAGAAAAGAACATATTGAAACTATCAACCAGGTGATAGAAAAATTCGCACAATATGACGAACCCCGTATAAAGACTCCAATGATTTAGAGAAAGGATCTGACAAAGTCGAAACCACAGCGGAATAAGGGTGTAAAAGAGCCTAAAGTAATAATACTGCAAAGATCTATAGAACGGCTGCACAGTTGCCATTGTTCTTCATAAAGTGAGCAATAAAATTCAAATAACGCAGGGCGTAAGAGAGGGGGACACGATCTTACGAATGTTATTCACCTCCTGTTTACAGGAGTCCATGGTAGAGAGAGGGTGCGGTAGATGGTCCTTGGCGATCACAAAATGAACAAGGGAGGGGAAAACCTCAGGTTGCTAGAGCCAACGTTTCGACAAGGAGACTTGTCTTCGTCTGGGCCTGTTTACAGGAGGTATTCAGAGGCCTGAATTGGGAACAGTTGGGGATAAGAATTAATTGAGAATGCCTCAGTAATCTGCGATTTGCGGGTGACATCGGCTCGCTAGGTTACTCAGGGGATTGACTGGAAAGCATGATAAGCAACTTCGACAAGAGAGCAAAACTGGGGGGCTAAAAATTAATTTGCAGAAAACCGAAGTAATTTTCAATTCTCGAGGAATTGAAAAGCATAAAAGAACGTCTTGCTGTTCAAGTTGGTAACTGTTCATCTTCGGTTACAGGCGCGAAAAAAGACAGAACACAAGACAGAAAGACGGGACGAAGGCGCTTCGTCCCGT
This sequence comes from Amblyomma mixtum, assembly GCF_055824585.1. Lineage (NCBI taxonomy): Eukaryota > Metazoa > Arthropoda > Arachnida > Ixodida > Ixodidae > Amblyomma > Amblyomma mixtum. The sequence continues at coordinate 121,343,752 of NC_143021.1, forward strand.
CTTTCTGTCTTGTGTTCTGTCTTTTTTCGCGCCTGTAACGAAAGATGAATTGAAAAGCAGTTCACAATTGCAAGGGAGGAGCTAGAAGTGATAAGGAAATACGTCTACTTAGGGCACATTCGATTCACGAGGTTGAAATCTGGTTTATGGTTTATGGGGGCCTAACGTACCAAAGCGACTCAGGCTATGAGGGACGCCTTAGTGAAGGGCTCCGGATAGTTTCCACCACCTGGGGTTCTTTAACGTGCACTGACATCGCACAGTACACAGGCGCCTAGAATATAGCCTCCATCGAAATTCGGCCGCGGCGGTCGGAATCGAACCCGCGTCTTTCGGGTCAGCAGCGGCGCGCCATAACCACTGAGCCACCGCGGTGGCTTAGAGTGAAGTAACTACAAAAATAAGAATGAGGTTTAGTGCATTTGGGAGCTAATCTGGACCATGAATGACAGTTTATCCAAATCCGTTATGAGAAATGTATACAACAGCTTTATCTTACCGGTACTTACCTATGAGGCAGAGACGTGCAGGATAGCGAAAAAGGTTCTGCTCAATTTAAGTAATACGCAGTGAGCGATTGAATGGATAATGATATGTGTAACGTAATGAGACAGGAAAATCACAGAGTGGGTGAGGGAACAAACTCGGGTTAATGACGTCCTATTCGAAATCATGAGGAAGAAATGGGCTCGGGCAGGGCATGTAATGTCCGATGGTCGTTAAGGGTTACGGACTGGATACCAACAAAAGACAAGCACAGCAGAGGGCGGCAGAAAGTGAGATGGACGGCCGACATTGAGAGGTTGCGGGTATAGGTTGGCCGCAAGGGAAAGGGGAGAGGGTCAGAGAGATATGTGCTACGTCTTTGTCCTGTAGTGGGCAGTGAGGCTGATGACGATGATGGTGACGCATGTGAAAAGTAATTTCGGGCATAATTAACTTTTTAGCTGCGCGTTTTAGCACTCTTAAATGGCTTGGGATAGTAACTATTGTTACAGAATCTCTTACCGGCAGAAAGTGAGGTGTGCGGATGAGGTTAAGAAGTTTGTGGGGATTTGGGAGTTTGGTGTACCTCTGGTGTACCTCAAGGCAACGTACTGCTTGGTCTCCATGACTGCAGTATGTGTACATAAATAAATAAATTTGATGGCTACAGCTGGCGAAGGACAGGGTTAATTGGAGAGACATGGGAGAGGCCTTTGCCCTGCAGTGGGCGTAGTCCGGCTGATGATGATGATCTCCATATTTGGCCTAGTGTTCAATGCTCGATTGTCTGATGGTTTAGTTTCCTCCACACCTGCTGGTTAGTTTCATTGTCGTTTTCGTCCACTCTGAGTCGACTCTTTTTGTGAAGAAGCCTCGTGATCGCGTTTCATCCATTTTCTTCGTCACTGTTTCATAAAGATTGCACTCTGTGCTTTTGTCAATAAGGCCCTCTACTCTATGTTCCATGTCGAGCCTGATTTTTGGCATGGCTCTGAGCACCTAATGCTCACCTCCCAACTTCTTCCTCGTTTTTTGATTGCCGGTATTGGAGTTCTGTCTTCGGCACAATACTTTATAGCGTGCCATTGTGGTCCAGCCGCAGAAGACGACGACAGCGGGCCCTGCCACATATATTTGGAAGGACACGCTCAATCGGAGCGAGAGGGACAGCGCGCCACCGGCATTCAGTCGAGCAGCCACGAAATCCAGTCTGCGCGTGCTTGGCAGGCGTGCTGGGGCGGTCGTCGTCTCCTGCGGCCGGACCACGATAGCAGGCTATAGGACCCCCCCAGCAGTTAATTGCCAGCAGTTAACTCCGATACCATTGATACTTTCTAGAGACATCATCATCCTCATCATCATCATCAGCCTGACTACACCCACTGCAGGGCAAAGGCCTCTCCCATGTCTCTCCAATTAACCCTGTCCTTTCTCAGTTGCCGCCACTGTATTCCCGCAAACTTCTTAATCTCATCCGCCCACCTAACTTTCTGCCGCCGCCTGCTACGTTTGCTTTCTCTTGGAATCCACTCCGTTACCCTTAAGGACCAGCGGTTATCTTGCCTTCGCATTACATTCCCTGCCCAAGCCCACTTCGTCAACTTGATTTAAACTAGGACATCATTAAGCCGCGTTTGTTCCCTCACCCACTCCGCCCTCTTCCGATCTCTTAACGTTAAACCTATCATTTTCCTTTCCACAGCTCGCTGCGTTGTTCTTAACTTAAGCTGATCCCTCTTTGTTAGCCTCCACGTTTCTGCCGCATAGGTGAGTACCGGTAGGATACAGCTGTTGTATACTTTTCTCTTCAGGGATATTGGTAAGCTACCATTCATGATGTGAGAGAACCTGCCATATGCGCTCCACCCCATACTTTTTCTTTTTAGTTATTTCCCTCTCATGATCCGGATCTGCCGTCACTACCTGCCCTGAGTAGGCATATTCTCTTACTACTTCCAGCACCTCGCTACCAATTGCGAACTGCTGTTCCCTTGCTAGGCTGTTGAACATTACTTTGGTTTTCTGCATGTTAATTTTTAGCCCCACCGTTCTTCGGGAGACATCTCTGGTCTTCGTGCCTATTTTACCCGCTTAACATTTTATGCTTCACAATCTGGATACTGGGCAGCGGTCGGTTCGTGGTTTGCAAGTGTGGCGCCCACGTCTGAACATATTAGTATTCTCGTGCCCAGCAGAATCGATCGACTTGAATTGCGAGCGCGGGCACAGTTATCAAATCAAATCAAATCTTTATTTTCCTTGGAATAAGGATGGGGCAGTCGCAGAAAGCTGCTCCAAGTGGTAGCTTGACGAGGCGACAGCCCCTATATCTTGGCAGCAGTTGGCATCACAACATACATAGTTCACATACATTTGAAAACTATAATTAAAATGATAACTCATACTATGTAATTAAGCAGAAAAGAAACAACGAACAGTAGCATACATGAAAGGAAAAAGAAAAAAGGAAAAATGGAAATACAGAAAATACATGCAAAATATATAAAGACAGGAACTCACGCAGGCTTCTGCGTATTATGAACACAGGTAAATTTTAAACAGCAAGATGAAGCGGGAGGTTCTGTTACAAAAAATTCTTTCACAAGAAGAGGGTCTTCAAGCATTTTTTCGAAAGGTGGCAGACATCTAATCTAGAGTTACTAAACTTGTTTAGTAGCATTGGGAGATTATATCGTAATGACTGCAAGGCGTAATTATTTTTCGGCGTTGGAGTGTACCATTTGTTTGTCAATCGAGTTGCATACGTACTTGGGTTTAATACCATCACCGTTTAATACCATCAAATCTGATTCATATGTGCTAAAGAACACAACGAAACGTGTCCTTAGTCTCTACAAAATTTACGGGACACTAGATTTCTTTGACCCTTAGGCAAGGAGATCCGTCAACAAAATTCCGAACTAGTAGTTGCTGCTGCACGATCATTTCCTCTCTTTCAGCAGAGGATTATATCCCAACCTTGTTTTTCAGTTGTATGGACATGCAAAGGCAGGTTTGGACCAGAGAGCGACGCAGGCGCAGACTTTCCACATAGGGGAAGGAATTATACTAGAACTGAAGGCACAGTGCTCAACAATTCAGACATTACTCCCAGAATACGCGACACAGCGAACGCAATACACGCAATGAGGGCTCATAATTACAGTAAATGAAAATATGCCATAAATACCATCGATGAATAAAGCACTATACGAACGAAGGTATAAACGGCAAGGGGCAAATAATTGTTTAATGGGGAATAATTAGTGAAGAGGGCTCATTTGCATCCCGCGGGAACGGAACGCCAGAACTATTTAAGCGGTCAATACAGGAGGCACGTTTTTTTTTTGTTTTCATTATTGGCACTTTTCGCGAATTTCACTCTTCGTTGGAGCGGCGCCGCAAGGTAGTCCAAGAAAGATCGCTGGGCATGAAATGACTTCTTTTGCTACGTTCCTTGGGTGGCTCGCCGGCCGATTCTGACGTTTCTGGGAGAGGTTTGCTCCAGAAATCTGTCTTAAGAAAGCTGTTACATGGATATTTGCACAATAATGAGGTATAAGAATAGCTAAAACTCACTGCGTGAATTATCGGGCGGCAACAATGCATCAGAAAGCATGGCAGCAGGCTGTTTCCATGCCGTAGTGGAGGGCTTGCAGAATCGCAGCTGCACTGTTTCTGTCACCCATCCTGCCTGTATTTCTAAAAAGATGGTATTTCTGGTCTAGAAGAGCTTATGGAACTACGTGGGGCTGTTTGGTATAAAAACATTGCTCAGCGCGCGTGGCTAACGTACACATTTGAAGCACGAAGATTTTCGTTTTGAGTTTTTATACCGAGTGATTTTTTTTTACAGTTCGTGATTTTCATTTAACATCTGTGAAAGATACGTCGGTACGCTCAAAGCAGGTGTATTTTGCAGCGAGGGGAACATAATGTATGTAGTGGAACTCTATAATTAGACAGTTAACTAAATTATCAAGAGACTTTTTCTTTCGCATATCATGGGCAAGATTTTGTTGTAAAATTGAATTTCGTAAACAACGAAGGTGAGGAAAGATTTTATATTTCTATAGGCAAGGCGGTTCATAATATCTAACCTCGAAAATGCACATTTGGAAACCTTTGAGATGTCCCTCCTGCGTCGTATATTATTAAAACGCCGTCGCTGGCATTCTGAATCTAGAGAATACGAGGCCGTTTGTGTATTTTGTGACGTAGAGGCAGTTGACGTGATTTTTGCGACGATACTATGCACTGCAAAAAACTTTAAAAGCGGTCGTGCGGTACAACGCGATACTTCGCCTAAGAAGCTTAAAGTTTGCAGATTAGGAGAGATTCACCTCAGGTCGAATAAAACATATCTTTCGAACCATTCTCATGCGTATCGGTCAATCACACCTGATCTAAGAGGTCTGTAGTTGATTTTCTAGGGCTGGATCTGGACATCCATGCGCAATTTTCAGATTTGTCGCTGGGCTTCCATTACGCCGCAATTATAAAAGGCAACAGGCCTTCATTTTTTTTCTCTCGTGGGGCACGTTAGCTTCTATAAATTAGGCGCAATGGTGGCTGCAATAAATTTGAAAGTTTGAGCTTGCGCGTGTTCTTTTCCCGTCCTTTTCAGTCTCTGCCGCTCCATTCTTCGCATTGATCAATGTTGGGGCAACTGGTATTCTTGGTCTTCAATAATGGTGTCACCAGAATACCTTGTTTTTCCGAGATATTATTGCACCTTGTCAGTCTCTGCCGCTCCATTCTTCGCATTGATCAATGTTGGGGCAACTGGTATTCTTGGTCTTCAATAATGGTGTCACCAGAATACCTTGTTTTTCCGAGATATTATTGCACCTTGTCAGTCTCTGCCGCTCCATTCTTCGCATTGACCAATGTTGGGGCAACGGGTATTCTTGGTCTTCAATAATGGTGTCACCAGAATACCTTGTTTTTCCGAGATATTATTGCACCTTGTCAGTCTCTACCGCGCCATTCTTCGCATTGATCAATGTTGGGGAAACTGGTATTCTTGGTCTTCAATAATGGGGTCACCAGAATACCTGGTTTTTCTGAGATATTATTGCACCTTGTCAGTCTCTGCCGCGCCATTCTTCGCATTGATTAATGTTGGGGCAACTGGTAGTCTTGGTCTTCAATAATGGTGTCACCAGAATACCTTGTTTTCCCGAGATATTACTGCACGCCGATGATATTTTCTTAAAGGGCCTCACAAATTAATTCAAAAAGTAGTTAAAGCCTGCTTTGAACCTGTGTCTATGGTTACAAATAAATCACTTAAGAATAAGCATTAAAACTTAATACGCAATTTTTCAGCGAAGCAATAAAGAAGCTCCGTATGTAATGAACACAACGTTTCAAAACGCCTTTATCAGCCAAGTTACTAAACAAAAATTTCTTAGAATTTTGTACATCATGGATTTTCATCGACATGGCATGTCAAAACCCCCGCAGTGTTTTCTCCCTATTGCTAGCATGTGTAAAATACAGCACTTGCTGCGTGGCTAACAACGAATTTATATTACTCTTTACTCCAGGCTATGTCGTCTCGCCACCGTAGTATATGGGGGGACAACGACAAACTCAAATTACAACAGACTATCGGTTCTGCAGAATAGAATGTTACGCATCTGGGAAAACTATTTAACGATATCAGAAACTTGCGAACCCAGCCCCATTGCTTGAAGCATGACATTATCCGGGCCGACTAGGTGCATTATATTAAGTATTTACTCTTTGTTTACAAATATAAACTGCAGCAAAGCTTTATATGTCAATATGCAATCGAATGTCCTACACTCAGAAAGCCATTTATAAGTACCATCTGTGAACGACAAATTTTACTATTTCAAAAGCTCACTTACTGAATTATCAGATATAAAAAATTTCGAGGGACCCTTAGGTGAAGTGCGATGAGGCCAAATCCTTCCCCGCAACTCTCCCCAGCGTTCTTCCGCTATGAGAACTGCATATGGGTTGGCAGGAAGTCGGCGTAGTGTCGTGGTTAGCACGCCCGGATGGGTGACGCCATGTTTTGTAAACGCCACAAATCACAAGCGTTTTATGTGACGGACTGAGTCATGGTCGTGAGTATGAGCTATTAAATTCTCTCCCCTCAAAAGTTCATTCCTGACAAACCTTTTACTATTTTCAAGAAACAGCTGAAAAGAGCTTCACAAAAGCTTTACAAAAAGCTGAAAAGAGCTCAATATGTAATTCCTGTTTCAGTGCCCAACAAATGCGTCAGTTGCATAGCGTTTTGATTTGCATTACATCTTTTTTAATGAACAGTTTTGTGCACGAAAAGACATTTGCACAATTTCAATAATTCTACACTCTTAAAAAAAGTTTGTAAAGAAAGGCAGTAAGGGCCGCAGTTGCTAACTCTGGCTTAGTTTTACTACTTTTTATCAGCTATTTACTACCTTCTTCAAGGTATAGTTAGTAAAAGTAGCCCTTGCTACCTTTTTACTACTATGGTCGCTAGTACCTGCCTAGTTAGTAACCGTTCCTTTAACCATAAAAATAAAGTAAAAGAATATAAACTGACAAAGATTGTCGTGCTAATAAATTGGTTTTGGAATTAAACATTTGTGCAGGGGCATATAGCTTGGTAGACTAAGCTCTTTCTACAATCTCAACTTCATAATTAACGCTGGTATCTTAGCTCAACCGGCAAAAGCCACTAGCCCGCGAATGATAGTCTGATTTACGGATTATATAAGACTGGTAAAGACATCCCTACATTCGCACGCGAAGTGCGCGATTATGAGTCTTTCGATTTGTGCTTTCCTTGCATTCTGGACCTTTGTCTGCACACGTTAAGGTGGTTGATTCAATCCCCTCGCATAATTTGTACATGTAATGGGCGATAAGCTTAAATCTAAGTGTGTGATTTACGGCCAGCACTCTGTGATAGCGCTGTCTGGATTCCGGAATTAGTCAAATTGACTGTGAAGGTTTTTATTTTTCGAGTAGGCACAAATTTGACAAGCCACGCCAGCACACCGTACAAAGAATCTAGCAACATATGCGAGTTTCTATTCATTTTCTTAGTAAACACTACTAGCTTCCCGTTACTAACTGCAGGTAGTAGCCGTTGCTAACTCAATGGGTTAGTAAGTGTTACTAACCTTCCCGTTACTAACTGCAGTTACTAACCGGGTAGTAACATATGTGACAACTAGTTACTATCCCAAAAGTTAGTAAGTACTAATACCTTTTTTCTAAGAGTGTTTTGAAGCAAAACTTGTTTCCTGGAGTTGTGGATCCCTAACATAATGGCAGCAATGTATTTCAGAGGAAAATAAGGTAGAATAAAAATTATGTTCAGATATTTCCTGCTATTATGCTTCGATGGTGGTAGGCGACCCCTACTATTTGGGACAGCTTAGTGGCAACAGTGGCTATATCTGCATTCCAGGAGATGTTCTCTTGCAAAACACCTAGCGCCTTAAACTTAGCTACTGATTCGACTGGCATTGAGTTCATGATTAGATTATCCAATATAACCGTTTCATGTTTGCTACTCTGGATACAGTGTCTGTTTGACCGCGTTCATTTTAGGCAGTTTTTATCAGCCCATAGATCTAACTTCTCTAGCATTAGGTTTGCGGTCTGAACTGGCTCACTGCCTGTTTTGGCGGTTACAAATGTGCTAAGTAATATATGCAGAGATGCAATATTTAGTGCCGGAGCCTATATTTAAAATCTTATTTATGTTATAAAAAGGAGAAAAGGACCCGGAATGCTAACTTGCGGTACTGTTGACGACACAAAGCATAATGCAGCTCACTTCGGGCTCATTTACAAGCTTTGAGAAAGATGTTGCTCTTCTTGTATGCGAAAAACGATGTATGCTTTATCAGCGATTGCGATCAGTTGAAACGATCAGTAAGATTTTTCTTGCCTGTTTCTGAGGACATCAGAATGCCGAGCAGCGGATGTAAGCATGTTTTAGAATTTTCAGGTCTCGACTTCTTAATGCCTTTATGTAGACAATCAATATGTAGACAATTATGTAGACAATCTTGTAATATATGAATGCCGTATATGATTTGCCCTTTTTTATCCTTCTGAGACGCTCGGTGTTGACCAGCAGTTTACGCATGCGTTTTTGTTTTGCTGAAAGGATAGGGAGCGAAGAAAAGTTCATATATTTGCTTAAGAGGGAACACAAACTCCTTATAGGTAATGCAGAAAGTTGGGCGAGTTGGTAATACATGTTGAACTTAGCAAAGCTCATTTAAAAGACAGGGACAAGAAGAAGAAGCACACAGGACAAACGCTTCACATCAACTAGTTCTTTACTCGAGAAAAAACACATATAACAGATACATAGAGGGCGGAAACAAATTATAAACCAAGCAATGAATCGGCTTTATCACAAGTGTGTTAAGCGTGAACAGGCATCAAGGTAAGCAATTTCCTTGCGTGATAAGGTCAGGGAAGGAGTGCTGATACATTTTTGAGCTTTCGTTTTAATGCAATAAGCCTCTATAATTTCTCTGTCAAGCCTCTTTCTTCCTTTACCGCACGTGCGTGTGGCATTGAACTGCGGCTCATTTACTTTACATTTTTTGCATGACTTGCAGTGTTCTGCTAGGTGCCCATCCGTTGCTACAGCTTCACAGCCCGATGGTGTTTCATTAACCTATCGTTCAGGCACCTGCCTTATAGGTGTCTTCTCACATATAACCCTTATATGTCGTTTTTGTTCTAACTTGTTGTACGTTTGTGCTGTGTTATACAGAAGGCTTGAACTGGTGAGGGAGGGTAATTGAGATGCTTTGGTATATTCGCTAAGGTCTGAGTGCTGGAAACACTTCCTATCACTGGCCCGGTGAACAACCAAATCAATGAATCTGTCATCAGTTCCCTTTCACCACACCAGTTATTAAAAGTGTATCAGCGCAAGAAGTGCCAGTTTCGTTATTTACTATTTCGTTAATCTTCTTCCACATAGTGTCACTTCAGCGGAGGTAGTTCTTGCTAAAATTTGATATTAATAGCGATCTCATGCGGAATGTTTTATACTCAGCCCACATTCCTGGATTACGGGCTTAAAGAAAAGCCCGGTAAAGATGATTCTGCTTAGCAGTTTAGTTAGCAAAGTATCCTGTCATCCATGGTTTGGGCAATGTCTTTCTTTGCTCATACGTTTTCAATCGGAATCAATCCGAGTTCAACTTTTTGATTATAGCCGGAAACTTATATGACTTATTGGCGCCAGCAATATTAAAGATATTTCAGAAGTTGATTTCGCGTATGCGTTCCCTAAAGAGAGAGAGGGAAAGGCAGGGATAGTTAGATAGTGGATAGTTAGAAGACACGAAATATTTTTCCAAACTGTTCACATTTTAAGGTACCCTGATGTTTCGTCGAAATAAAAATAGCCACGTAGTCGCCAATCTTATTGCTCAGAGCTCTTCCAACTGTGCAGTGATTAGTGCGATCGGTTCTAGACATATCGAGTAGAGATGATTTCGCGGTAGCGCGTGTTGACATGGTGATGACATTGAAAAGTTGTTGTGGTGAACAATGAATAAGACGTCTTCGAACATCCGTAAAAACAGGGTAACATCAATGTTCAAATACCCATCACCAGTGAGGGTGTGACCCATCTTAACATCATGCAAAAGAACACGGACAAAGAAGATGAAGAAATCAGACAGGCTTCTGCTCGGGGATGGTATATAGCCGCGAACAGGCGACAATCTGCTTTTAAACATAAAATGTCGGCATTTTTATTGATAATACTGTAATCGTAGCTGCTTACATAGTGAAATAACAGTGTTGCTATACCGCTTCGTCAACTATTTTGGCGATTTAAGAAGTCGTCATAATAAATAAAACAAAAACCTCGAAGTCGTATAAAATCAAAGCGTAACTTACACGATGACAGTAGCGTAGAAATAATATTTGGTTTTAAGCCATAAACCACCCATTCAAATGAAATAACCTGAATAGAATTTTTTTATTGTAGTATCGATTTCAACAATATTGACAGGGTTTTCAGCGCTCAGACATGTAGGTTGAAACAAACATTACATCTGTACCAGCGACATAATACAAGTTATTTTTTTTATTTTGTCGACATCAGTTCCTTGAACATATTTAATAACCGGTGACATATCAGGGCAGTGCGCAAAAATGTGCCCGTTCTTTGCCCAGGCATATTTCTAGTTGTGTTGACGCTTGCGCGAAACTACCATTCCCGACAGCTTCTTAACTGTCGGACACAGGTGCTCGTTAGCGTACATACATGGGCAACTTTGTCGTCAGTCCGATTGTAGGGCTGCTGTGTGCTTGCATGTCTTCTCGAGCACTTTATCTCTCTTGTCACCTCCTGGGATCTGGGCGATGTTGTTGTTTCTATTTCTTCTTTTATCTAGACTTAATGACATACATCCATGTCATCAGACGATATGCCTTCACCGATTGCCTCTCCAATTTTGTGTAGCACAGCCAAAATTTGTACACTATGTTTCTTATTAGTTGAAGGAACTCGTGATACCAAAATCCACAAGTGCACTTTTTTATCGAAATCAACCATTTCTGACCCGCATGATCCAGACATCGCACGCGCAGCATTGTCGCAGACATGAATAATTTTCGCACTCTTCTAGGAGAAAAAGTTGTTTTGAACTTTAAGAAGGTTACCATGCAGGCCAGTCGATTCAGAACTACATCTAAGTGAAAAATTTCGCGACTATTCGTCATCAAACGGCGCACTGTGCCAACGATTATTGCATGTTTGTTGACTAACTGCGTAGTACGTATCACAGCAGACAACCCTTGTGAGTGATTCTGCAGCGGTAGTTGCGATTTCTGCGTTCGTGAAATGCTACCTGCGGGTTGTAAGTGGAAACGAGTCAGGGTATGAATCTGCCACTTGCCGGCGCATAATCTTGAAGAACACGCCTCAGCTCACTGAACATTTTTCTCGTGGAAAACCCTGCCTTGCGTGCCGGCTCTTGCTGTGCTGCGTGCATGATGACCCACGCTGTGAGCCAAGTAAGATGCAATCGTGCATGCACGCGGTGCTTCTCAGCACACCTAAAAGCATAGTCTTTTTTTTATTCGAGCTGTTTGCCATTAGGTATAATGAAAAAGGGAAAGAAAGTTATAAAAAGGAGTGCAAACAAGCCTCGCTTAAAGAGCGGCAAAAGTTCGCGATAAAGCGATTATCTTTAGTCCACTTGCGATAGTCGTCAACAACGTCCCATCGTAGGCCAACCTTTCTTAGGAAGCGTTGTCTCACGGAAGCTATAGCCGGGCAAGTCCACAGCAAGTGTTTTTCGTCACACTGGTCGGACGCAGCACCACAATGGGGACACTTGTCAGTCACTTCGTAACGTTTGTCACGCCACCGATGACGCACAGAAGGAGTCAGAGCCGCTCCTGCCCGAATCCGCCATAGTCACTCTTCAGCTGCTCAGAAAACGTGGAAGACCACGCGCTCGCGTAGCACTACGCACTCTGACGACGTGCATGCATGGGCGTGTCTGCACGAGCGCACACTATAAATAAACAAACAAACATTTGTCAATTTCATAATTCAATGTTTCAAAGTTTCAAAGTTTATTTTCCATCTAACACTACAGATGAAGGAATCGTAGAAAAAAGCCGCCCTTGGGCAGCTTGACGAGTCTACGATCCTAATTATTGACAGGGAGTCAAAAAGAGAGTTTATACAATTTTAAAAAACAAGCACATCAAGGAAGCACGAGAGAATACACGAAAGAGCAATATGTATACATAATGAAACTTAAACAATGTTATGCAAAAACAAATTATGTAGTTCACGATGCGAAAAAGAAAACAAATCGAGGTTAATGTGGATATACCTATTTAGAAGAGATGAAAGAGTGTACTGAAGGCATTCCCTACCAAGATTTAGTCGAGGTGTTGGCACTGTCCATTCTTCGCCACGTCTTGTTGGATAGGCTGATTCTTTTTTCCTTAGTTCTGCTACATTTTTAAGATTTGTTACATTGTTCCTGATTTCTGTTTTAAAAGTAACACTCAAGCGATATTTATAAAGATTACGTGCTTTAATAACTTGTGAATGACAAAAGAAAGCTGTACTTGGATGTCGGAACGGTAAATTATATATATTTCGGAGATATCTTTTTTGCATTAAATGAATACGTTCAAGGTTAGTGAATGTTGTAGTGCCCTACACTAACTGGCAATAGTTTAAATGCGAGTTGAATATTGAATTGTATACCAGCATCTTATTTTTTGTGGGAAGTATGTATTTTAGACGGCCTATAACACCAATGATTTGAGCTATTTTTTTCAAGATATAATTGGAATGATAATCCCATGACATAATGGCGGCCGCAAGCAATAATTAGCCAGTTGGCCGGCTGGAGTGAGAACGAAACCGCTGCACCGGCCTGGTAGCAAGCAGGCAGCGTGAGTGCCGCTGAGGGCTGCGCTCTCGACACGAATACACCCGTATGGGAGTAAAACAGGAGTAAGCTGACGCACATCTGCTTCTGAAAAGGTGTCCAATAGAGGACAGCTACACTCTCCCTTTTTACTCTTTTCTGTTCATAGTGTGCGGTGAGAGAATGCATGCGACGCTAAAGATCGAGCGATTGTGTTGGCGACTAACCTCTGTCATCAATTTCTTCACTGCAAATCTAGAATACGACCGTCTGTGCTCCGTGCGCTTTGCTCGTATTTCAGCGGTAATTGCCCACCGAGGGGGAGGGGGGGGGGATACCGTTCCTCCAGAAGTCTCGCGAATGTTTTTAATTAGAAAACAAGGACACAGCCATAGAAGGAGACAGGACGAGCGCTAATTAGCGCTCGTCCTGTCTCCTTCTCTGTCTTTGTCCCAGTTTTATGCGCTAGTCTGTTAATTAACAATGACACACCAACTAGACCAGCTTTCCGCCATGATTGCTCGCGAATACGCCAGTCATCGCCGCTGCAAAAATCTTCAAACAGCGGCGCCACGAGTACCTCGCTACGACGCTATTGCCTGGTTTATAAAAGTGTTTTCTCCAGTCAGTTTCTGTTTCTGCTACTTCCCCTCTATCCATGGGACCACAGGACCAGAAAGTTCCGAGTCGCGGCAGCAGTGGTAGATTACATGGGGGAACCAATTAGCAGCGCGACATTAAGAAACTGTACGGTAACGGAGGGGGAGGAAGCTGCCGTAGCTCTAGCGGCAGCCGAAGGTTACCGTAGGAAGAAGTCTTTGATAATCCTAACAGACTCCAAAGCAGCATGCAGGAACTACATACAGGGAAAAATAAGCAAGGAAGCGCTGAGCATCCTCCTCGAAGCAAAGCTTCCAAATAAGACCTTAAGACACAGGATTTTCTGGATACCGGCACACACCGGGTAGAGGGTAACTCGAGGGTAGACAGCCTAGTTCGCGAGATCACGAGCCGAGCAGGGCAGTCAGAAACCCTGGAGGACCCCATGACGGTGGAACCAACGTATGCAGAAATATTAAACTACTACAGAGGGCGGAGATTCAAATACCCACCACCCCACACATCATTAACACAGCACGAGGCGGTCTGCTGGCGGAGACTGCAAGCAGGGACTTTCCACAATTTATACATACTACATAAAATGTTCCCTACACAATACAGGGACACATGTCCGTGGTGCGGAGCAACCCCCACGCTATATCACATCACATGGGAATGCGAACGTAACAGAGCATTTCACAAGCTAAATGACCCGAATGCGGAACAATGGGAGGGCCTGCTGACCAGCAGCGAGCTCACGGCTCAAAGGGCACTGGTGCAGCACGCCTGCGAAGCAGCAAGACTCAGCGGTGCCCTGGAATAGGGGCGCCGACCTTGTGAAGAGGCCGAAGACATGACGACATCGGCCCACCGCTTAAACCTGATTTTTGGAGCAATAAATGTTTTTCACTCACTCAGCGCACCTGGTGACTGAAGGAGACCTAATGCTTAGAAAATGAATAAATCGTGGACATGCACCTAGCGCGACAGGCTGCCGTGGTGACTGAAAAAAAGGAATAAAGAAAAATTTTCAATAAAGAAAAATAAAAGGTGACCGAATAGTCCGCGGCACCATGAAGCGAAGCTGTTTGGTTTCGCCGGCGGTGGTTCGAATTCTGCTCTGGGGTATTGTTTACCTTTTCAGCTGGACGCCGTCATCATGACGACGATATGGCGCTTGAGTTGACGTTCCTCCTCCCGCTTAGGGAGTAATCTGCGTTTGCTTGTGGATTAGCTGAACGATGGTATTATATGGAAGTTTCATACCCTTGACCAAGTCGCGATGAAACACAGCACTTAGAATTTCACGACGAGATACCAAACCAGGCTCTGCAGACGACCGGAAAGCGCAGGGCTAATTTTTAGTGTTCGTATCATTCGCAATGTAGGCTGGCGCTAAAGGCGGGAAAAAGCATTTCATTTCGCATTGAGCAACAAAAATCGCAGGTGTTAGTTTGACGTCAGTGGAAAATAAGTGCACCAATGAATTGAATGTTTAACTCACCAGGCGCCACCATTCAAATAATAAAGGAAACCTTTTCCAAAAATTGCGCTGTTCGTCGTAACTCTTGAGCACGAGCAGTTTTCGGCGGCGCTTTGCAGTCATCACCTGCTCCGAGAATCCAGCTGGTTGCAGCAGACGCCAGCCAAATGCTTCCTATTTTATGATTGCGGACTGGACGAAACAGAAGTGTCGAGTACTCAGTGGTCGTTAGTGTTCGTGTCTGTTAGTAGAGTGCGTCTCCTTTGTATGCGGAGTGTGCTCCTGGCTCTCCGAGAAGGAAACCAGGGAGGATGAGTGGTAGCCTGGGTAAACTATGTTTTTGAAGTGGTGCTCTATACTGATTCGAATTCCTGCGTCACCATATTTTAGTCTGAAAACATACTCGTAACACTTGGGTGAGGCCTAGCGTAGTGCCTAAACCAGGGGATAGCCTAATTAAATATAAATTTGAACGGCTCGCAGTACAATAAAAGGAAATACAAGGAGGTCGGAAAGAGCGCCAACTACAAAGTATTCCGAACACCGTCTTTTTTATATGCCGGTACCTAATTACAGCCAGAACAAGGTACCTACAAAACAAATTGGAGGGAATACTCAACGTCCGCCTTAAGAAAAATTGGCAGATTGGTTTAGCTCTGGTTAAACCTGGAGGATTGCGAAAGCAACGAGAAGAGAGAGAGAGAGAGGCGATGGAGAGCGCGCGGCAGCGGCGGCGGCCCCGGAACGCCAGCTATGCGCCGCTACTGCGCACGCCAACTGGCGAGCGCGGCAGCGGCACCTCTGAGTCACTCGCGCAGTGACGGCGCACCAGCTGTGCGCCTTGTGACGTCACTGCTCCTCACGCATGCGCAGTATGGCCTTTCCTCGGCTCCACGAAATGGCTCGGCGACAAGCGTAGTGTTGCTTTCGCAACAATATGACGCGAGAGCGTAATTGGTTAGTTCGCATGTAAGCAGAACTGGCCATTTTCTACTTTTCATTAATTAATACCTGGGAGTCCTCATAACCCCCCCTCCTGGCGCAGTGATGCAGCGGTTAAGCGATGCGGTACAGCCCTTCAATGGCCGGTGCTGCCACCGGTGGACCTTGTGCGGTCCAGGTTGCTGTTCCCGAGCGACCAATCATTGATTTAACTGCCACCTGCCACGGTGGGCAGTTTGTTTACTATCCGCTGGCCACGTTCTGATGGCGCTGCAAGCTCACTTTTCCTACGGGGCCCAACTGCCTCCTAGGTTACTCTCTGCTGGCATCACCTGCCAGAGTCATACTCGCGATCTTTCACTCACAACACCGACACCAGATTTTCTGGACAACGGTGCCTTTAACGCTATCGCTTTAAAATACAGCATCACCGTAAAATGACCCATTATCTAGATTTGTACGCTTTCGTCTAAAAACCCTACTTCCTGGTCGCTGAGTCTGACCAACGACGTGTTAATCCACGTGGGCGCAGCTTTCTGTATATGATAAGCCTCTATTATTTCGTTTTTGACTCCGTCCTTGCCTTTGCCGATAAACTTCGCCCCTTAAAGTAAAGGTTCACAGCTTAAAAGAAAGGTAAATTGGTTTTTAAGGAAAGAAAAACAAGCTGTAATTGTCTCACATATCTGGGCGAACACTTAAACCGCGCCGTAAGGAAGGGATAAAGAAGGGAGTGAAAGAAGAAAGGAAGAAAGAGGTGCCGAAGTGGAAGTCTCCGGAACAATTTCGACCACCTGGGGTTCTTTAACGTGCACTGACATCGCACAGCACACGGGCGCCTTTTGCGTTTCGCCTCCATCGAAACGCGGCCGCCGCGTTCGCAGCCTTCACAATATTTGCAGTGACCTGGAAGGTTCTCTCTTGGATTGTTTATATTGATCATTGGTATTCGCTCGCTCTCTCACTGAAACAACGGCCGGTCTGGCTGATGTAAACATGCGAGCACTTGAGCGGTATTCGGTAGATTACATGAGAATGGCAATCGGTAGACCGTAGCCTATGCATATGGGAGGGGGAGGGGGGGCGGGGGAGGGAGGGTCGTCTGGCCATCATAGAGCAAATGTTTGCAAACTTGCAGCTGCTGAAGAAGCAACGTTGTTCGAATATTCACCTCTTTTACTTGGCATCTCCCAATGGAACAGTCTGCTTGCAGATGTCGTCTCCATATTTAATCATGCATCTTTCCTCATGGCTTTAGAAGGTATCTAACGTTAGGCTGTTTTGATTACTTTGTTGTTATTGATTATTTTAGACTACTTATCTCGTTTTGTTTTCCTTCACGTACAGGGCTGTATTCATTGTTGTATTGCGCTCCCTGCCCGGTATTGAGCGTGCTTATAGCTAATTCTGTTATTGTCTTGTGTCATCATTCAAATCCATATATCTATTGTATAAATACACAGGTTCCAAATTAGTTTATTTCTTCCTACATTTTTTCCTTTTATATATTCTATAGTAACCTTATAAGTGCGTTTTTGCTTATGTTCGTATGTTCTTGAACAGTTGTATTCCCCCCTCCTTAGGATAAATAAATGAAATAAAATATCGACCGCCTATCTTCATGTTGTGCGCTGTTTTATGTATGCACGCATGGAATTACCGCCACAGGCCTCTTGTCTCTCTCTGCTTCCTTGGCCATTCACCACTGGAAGTGAGTTGAACCAGCAAGACCCACAGCGAGTGCTACCGATAGCCCCGCTTAGCGCCTCCCTCTCCCCTGAAGTGTCTGACCCGGTGCCTAACCGTGTTCCCACCGCAGGTGAGCGAAGGCCGCAGCCCGGAACCTCGGCAGCCGAGCCCGGCCGAGTCCTCCTCCTCGTCGGAGCAGCACGTCCTCGCCCCGTGCAGCGGCGGCGGCGGCCAGGGGCTCCGTCGGTGCCTGGCGTGGGCGTGCCGCGCCTGCAAGCGGCGCACCCTGGCTGTGGACCGACGCCGGGCTGCCACGCTGCGCGAGCGCCGGCGGCTACGGCGCGTCAACGAGGCGTTCGAGGCCCTGAAGAGGAGGACCTGCGCAAATCCTGCGCAGAGGCTGCCAAAGGCGAGCATGGTCATTCATTCATTCATTCATTCATTCATTCATTCATTCATTCATTCATTCATTCATTCATTCATTCATTCATTCATTCATTCAAAGCGAACACTTTCAAATGTAGTTTTTTCCCACAAACAATTGAATTTCTGAATTCGGCACCAGGTACCAACCGTATGCTACCATTAAGAGAATTCTTGTCTGTACTTCATCATTGGCCCTAAGCCTGTCGGCTGTATTCCTTGTATGTTTTTGCATTATATATTGTATATCATCCACTCCTGCTATAGCCCCGTCGGAGCTGCAGTATGTGAAAATAAAATAAATTCATTCATTCATTCATTCATTCATTCATTCATTCATTCATTCATTCATTCATTCATTCATTCATTTTGAAAGACTTCTTAGGCACTTACAGGCGTTCATTTGAAAAAATACGAAATCGAAGTCCTATTTTAGAAGTATGCGATTAGTGAAACGCTTTTCGTACCACCCGCGCGGATGAGAGGAAGAGGAGCCCGCCAGTGCCTAGAGACTCCAAGCGCCCGACTAACGGCAGAAATCAGCAGCCCTGCTGCGCTTATCTGCTGAAGTTCCAAGATACGTGGCGCTATAGGCCCGGCGGTGCATTCTGATATTTTCAAAACGCACCAGTGACACACGAGGACGCGGACGCTAAAAAGAGGCGACGGATGGGCGGCTGGTCCCGTCCAATTGATCTATTGTCAGTGAGCGCACCACGCCCTCAGACCGTCTTGACTTCCGTTGCGATGTGCTGTGCAAGCATTACAAGTGCTGCCATTCGAGGAAAAATTTGTTTACTTATTACTAAATCGCAGGCCCCGAGGCTTTGGGGAGCGTTGGGTGAGAGGGGCATTACAAACAGAACAAGCGAAATTGTGCAAGTAGGCAAACAGCAGCATCGAAGCGGTGCATAGGATATGGGCACAGGGCTATGCAGAAAAGAAGACAAAGCATGTTAAAGAAAATAAAAATTTCGGTAATTCAGGACGAATTAAGGGTAAATCAAAGTGCAAGATGGAAATATATGCTACCAAAATACAGCAGCTTCACTTCCTGGGCGAATTGGTTATGCATGTTCTAGCAAAACATCAGCGGAAACCAAGACCCAGGACGGGAAGATGGCACACACACACTGTCGCCAGGCTTACCTAAGTCCGGCGACAGTATGTGTGTGCCTTCTTCTTGTCGGTTGGTTTAAGACGGTCCTAACGTCCCAAAGCGACTCAGGCTATCGGGGAAGCTGCAGTGAAGGGCTCCGGAAATTTAGACCACCTAGGGTTCATTAACGTTGCACTGACATCGCACAGCACACTGGCCTCTGGAATTTTGCCTCCATAGAAATTCGGCCGCCGCGGCCTGAATCGAACCCGCGTCTTTCGGGTGAGCAGCCGAGCGACACAACCACTGAGCCACCGCGGCGGCTGCCTTTTTCTTGTCTTGGGCCTCGGTTTTCGCTATGTTTTGCTAGTAAAATGCAAGACAAGCAAGAGTAAAAACAAAGTGAATGTTTCAAAATGCTAAGCAAACAAATGAGCCATCAGATGTTTTTTAACTTTTTTTTTGTGCGCTTTTAACTTTTTTTTGTGTGTGGGGGGGGGGGGAGTGGTAGGTGAGACAAAAAATTCTGGAGTCGGGAAGGTCCTTAGATAGAAGTATTGCATGAGGTAGCGCGGATAAATGGATTGATTGTTTTTTTCATATGCGCGCTTGTAGCTGGAATTACGTATTATGTCACCGCAGTCAAGTGCAATTAGGTGTTTCCAGAGATACAAGTGAAGTACGGCTGTGGGCATATCTATGAAATAAACCTAAAATCATTAGAACGATGCATTTCGAGCGCCGGCCCATTGTTGTCACATTTAAGTTGAGATATACACTGCTGTGATAGCTATGATGCTACAAATGGACGGGGGAGCTCTGTTTTGAATTCACTCAAGCACTGTGAATAGGGCAGTTTTAATGCGAAGACCACAGGCATGACACAAATCCCAACTGCGGACAAAAAAGTGCTAAATATGCTGTATCTAGCAAGGGAAGCGTGGGAATGCACAGATTTCGGCATATGAAACCTAAAGACCTTGATGCTTTGCTACAGACTGCGGAAATGCATCAAAACGATGAAAACGTGGCCTGGTGCTCTGAGCATCCGCCTTATGTGCAGAAGGCGCTGGGTTCGATCCCCATTGCAGCCGGGTACACCAATTTTCAATGGAAGAAAGCTTTTCTCCAGGCCTCGTTTTTAGTCTCCGAGAGGGATGAAATGCTTGGGAGGACAGGCCTTTGCCCTGCTTCCCATTCTTACCCTCGAAAGCAAGTAACTGGAAAGGAGCGTAAATTGGAAAGGAAAGGATGGGCAGCTACCATTACGCTTTCAACACAGGTTCGAATGCCAGGCTACCTTCGAGCAGTTCCTTCATGCAGAAGATGCGCTAATACTCTCTCTTACTTCAGCACTGGAGCGTAGGCGACTGAACTACTTTCCCTCCGGCTCAGGGCACTCGGCCATTGAGCCGGAGTACACGCGTTGGAAGCCGTCTGCAGGCCGCGTTTCGTTGCAGATGAAACGCAAAAGGTACCCGTATGCTGCGCGATGTCAGTGCTCGTAAAAGATCCCCAGATGGTCGAAATTATCCCGGCGCTCTCCACTATGGCACCGTTTTCTTGCTCTTTCTTCCTTAACTCCCACCTTCTTCCCTTCCCTCACGGCGCGGTTGAGGTGCACTCCGTGGAGTGAGACAGTTACATGGGCGTCCGGAGGGGGGGGGCAAGGGGGGGCGGCTGCACCCCCCTGGAAAATCACTCACTCTAACCGTGAGTGATGGCCGCACACCAGGGGCGGCGGTGCGCTCAGCAAAAAGAGTAAAAGCGGCCCCGCTTCCAGCTTTGGGTCACATCTGCGAAGTGCCGCGTCCGGGGACGCGTCGTTGCAGACATACAGCGGCACCGGCGAGCATGTGTTTCGAGGCGTCTTGAGATGGGTGCCTGTTTCTTTGATCTCTAGAGAGATAGCCACACGGAGGCAGACAGTGCACAATCCGGCCACCGATGAATTCTTCAGGAGGGAGGGACAAATCAGCCGTGTCCACCCCCGCTTTGTCGGGCTGCTCAAGGGCAAGCAGGCGATGAGTTGGCGCCGCCGCCGCTCGCTGTCTCCTCCGATCCACGGGAGAGCGCAGTTCGGTAGAAGCGCCGCTTTCAGAATCTTCGGCAAAGGGGATTAGCAGTTCCTTTTGTTCACGGCGACGCAGTCTCCAGAGGCGCCCCCACACCAGCGTTCCTTGCATCTTCTCCGGAAGCCAGCGCCTTTGGTCAAGGCAGCCCGATGGCGCCTGCCTGGCTCGCCTGGCTCGCCTGTCACCTCTGGCTGGGCCTCAAATCCCAACAGCGCCCATGTACTGTGCGATGTCAGTGCATGGTAAAGAGACCCAGGTGGTCGACATTATCCGGAACTCTGTACTACTCCGTCCCTCATAGCCTGAGTCGTTTTGGGGCTCTGAACCCCATAAAAACACACAAAACAAATTTTCCGACCGGAGTGGCGAGTTTCCCTTCCCCTCGGAAGTCGCGAGGCGTTCCTTTCACCCCCAAAGTGCTATTAGGAACGACGACAACAAGTCTCGCCGGGTGGCCGCCAGCACGCCTGTTTCTACTGTGTATGGCTGCTAGCGACTTGAGGGTGATTGCTTTCGGGCCTGCCGCCATGGACCACAAGCACCGAGAGGACCCAGGTGCCAGCTGACTTCAATTACGGAGTTTGCCCGGTTGGAGTGCAGGAACAAAACCAGACCCCCTTCACAAAGTGCCTGCACGTGTAGAATGCCGCCGCCGCCTCGGGGAGGCGAACGTTATCTTCCCCATTTGCCGTGACCGTGCCAGAGAACAAAGGGCCTCGTCTCCGGTTGCTATTTGGCGTGCCCAAGCACCGCGACAAGCTGGCGGGCCTCATCTCCGACCCAAGCACGAGGAACCACTTTCGGCGTTTTCGTGACCTCGCGTCTGGCCTCGAGCGGCGGGTGGCATTTGATGATCAACAGATGTCGGTGACCCGCAGAAACCTTCGGCTGGCCGGAGGCCATCACCTACCGCCGTCAACGCTACCTCGACGACAACCTTCTTTCCCTCAGACTCCACATGTGAAGGGGGCGTGACCATGAGTGCAGTGTCGTGTGTGTGCGCACAGGTGAAAGCTCTAGGCCCCTCCCACTCCGGCAAGGGCGTCCTCAACCTAGGGACTTTAGGGAACAAGAAGGATATAAAACTCGACAACGGATGCGGCAGAATCGTCTCACTTCTAACCACCAATGTAAAATGTAAATAAACCTATTCTCCTTTCGCCATCTACCTCTTCGGTCAGCGGCACTCCTGTCCTGAACCCTCAACTCCAACAGTGCGTATTCGGGGATACTGCGGCAAGTAGGCCCTTGCATGTGTGCGCGCCTCTGTGTTTGTGCTTCGGTATTTTTAGTGGCCGGTTGTCAACGAAGCTGAGAACAATCAAGACAGCGGACGAGAAAACGACGAGCGGCGAGTAGTGTGTGTGCAAATACTCGACTGTGCGGTTGCGCGAGCAAGATGGAGCGAGGTGTATGAAGCTGCGAGCGTGCATTTATCTTGTAAATAAGTTTTCGTTGTATATATAGTCATTTTTTGTTTTCAACGTACGCATTCAACCGTTTTTTCAATCAATGTGTATATATTTTTAACACTACCAACCCCGAAGAACTCCATAGCCAGCTTTGTCTCGCGCGGTTCCGAATGATGGACATTCGGCGCTTCTTCAAGCGTCAGCGGTTGTCTGACGAAGCGTTATCCAAATGCGCCCCTGCAGATTCTGGTGTGATATGTGACAACGGTGTAGCATTTGAACAGAGTGATGCAAGCTTTTATCACCGGACAGTAGCTGATGTCGTCGACTCAATGGAAGGGACTCTGTCAACAGTGAGTTCAGGTAATGCAGCAGGCCGAGATGATTCCATTCCTCCTTTCTTGGGATTTAAGTCCGGATTTGACCAGAGCGATGCAACCTTTCATCACCGGACAGTAGCCGACGTCGTCGTCTCCATGGAAGGAACTTCACCAGCGAGCTCCGGTCACGCAGTAAGCCGAGACGATTCCCTTTCTCCTTGCTTGGGATCGAAGTCCGGAGACAACATCAAGAAAACAAATAACTTGCCTCAAGAATATGACTTAGGAGAGTTTCTAGGCAAAGCTAAACTCACTGGCATAACGGACTTTTTGAAGTTACGTCTTCTTACTAAGCCATGGTCACCAAATGTTACATACGATTTTAAGAAGGATGTAACACCTGGAAAGAGGCCTTTTCGACATCAATGGCTGGGAGATTACGCCCCCTGGCTTGCGTACTCAGCGACAGCGAAAGGCGCTATTTGTCGTTTTTGCGTCATTTTTCCTCCACGTGTTCACCGGGGTACTCAAGGAAGTTTTATCGTGCGCGCTTTCAGTAACTACAGAAAAATGCACGGGGCGTGCAGGGATCACGTAAAATCCCAATGGCACCAGGAGGCAATGACGGCCTCACAGAACTTTATGGATGTGATGAAAGGCAAGCAGCTACCCGTTGTAGAGCAGCTGAACAGAGCACTCCACGCGCAAGTTGAAAGGAACCGTGAGAAACTATTTCCAATAGTTTCCACCATTGTCTTTTGCGCGACGCATGACTTGCCAATTCGCGGCAAGCAGTCCGATAGTGGAGTCTTCAATGATCTGCTTGACTTTCGTGTAGAAGCTGGAGATAGTCTACTTCAGGAGCACTTCGCTTCTTCTGCTGGCAATGCCAAGTACACTTCTGTCCGCGTCCAGAACGAGATCATCACAATCTGTGGCGACATCCTGAAAGAGCAGATAGTTACCGAAGCTAACAAAGCGTTTGCTTTTTCCGTTCTTGCTGACGAAACTGCAGATATTTCAGGAAAAGAGCAGATGTCTATAGGCGTTCGCTTTATTGACAAGGCGGGAGCCGAAGTGTGCGTTCGAGAGCAGTTTTTGGGATTTGTAGAGCTGGAGCAATTAAACTCCGCTTGCATCGCCGCGGCAATCTTGAAGTTTTTGACGAATGTCGGGCTGATTCTTTCGAACCTCGTTGGACAGGGGTACGATGGATGCTCTACAATGGCTGGAAAAGAAGCTGGAGTGAACAAAATTATACAAAAACAGTTCCCGAAGGCACTATTTTTCCACTGTGCAAGTCACAAACTAAATCTCGTCATCAACGATCTGAACGACGTCTCTGAAATTCGAAACACAATTGGCATAATCAAACAAACCATAAACTTCTTCCGCGAGAGCGTACTCCGGAGAAAATTGGTGCCGAACATTCCGATGCTGTGTGAGACAAGATGGTCTGCAAAATATAAGTCTATTAGGATCTTCTCTCAGCATTACGTGGCCATAGTCGAAGCACTCGAGGAGCTCGCGTCCACGGAATCATGCTCGAACGCTGCAACTAGACAACGAGCTCACATCCTCTACTGCGCAACAACAAGCCCATCTTTCATCGTCTGCTTGCATATTGTAGCGAAGTACAGCGCTCGGCTCGAACCAGTTACGAACATTCTGCAAGGTGTATCCATGGACTTCCATTCTGTGCATGACCACATCACTGAGCTGCAACGTATTTTTCGCGGCCACCGGACGAACGCTGTAGAGGAGTTCTCTAACATCATGAATGCAGCAAGGGAGGCAGCCAATCACTTAAATGTGGTGATATCTGTGCCAAGACAAGTCTCTCGTCAGGCCCACCGAGACAACTACGGGATTCAGTCGCCGGAGGAATACTACCGTGTGGCAATATATGTGCCGTACTTGGACTCCCTCACTGCTTCTTTAGCTCGGCGCTTTTCTGAAAGCAATGAGAGGAGCTTCAAACTTCTCCAGCTGCATCCATCAAAAATGAAGCACTTGAGCCGTGTTGAGTTCGCTGTTCTCGCCGAAGAACTCCAGTGCTTTTACGGCATCGACAACTTCAAGGAAGAGGCCATTTCTTGGTACGAGATGTGGTGCAACAAAACTGGGGACCCATCAGAAATAACTTACTGCGAGCTTCTACATCAGGCCAAGACACTGACGTTTATTGTTGGTCATCTGGTATCACTCATGAGTGTGTATCGTTTTTGGTGTTGAAGAGTTGCTTGGCCATGACCGTTTTAGTGTTGTTTGCTATACTTTTGTTGGTTTTTTTGGGGGGTTTTTTTTAGCCATGATAGTATGTTACGTGGTTGCTATTGCGCTTCATGTGCTAGATATCTTACTGTGATCTTTTCTACTGCCTGTGCGTGATTACACGGTTGTTAGGGCGTGTTGGCCTACATAAGGGCGGGTTTGGTGCGAAATAAAATTCAGTTGTAAGTTGGCGCTGGTCCTGTCGTGTTTGTCTCTTTTGTCCACGTCTTTTGCGCCATTTTCCTGTTGAATCATGAACCAACTAGCCCAAACTAGAGTTCTTCTGCAGCATAAAGATTACTCTTCAAGATTAAAGCTTCTAGCTGATCTCATTTCTTTACTACACTACGGGCATTGAGGTTCAGCAGCCGCAATTCCTTCACTGAGGGCATAACTGCACTGACTGGAGAGTTATACACCGTCACACGGGCATTTAGAAGGGGCTCGAACCGATAGTCTGTCGACTCAGAGGACACTGAGCGCTGCTACATCGGCGGTTTCAACGGCCTAGAGTCAATAGTCTATCGAGTCAATGGGGCAGCGCGGAACTCTATCGAGATTCGAGCGCCTTTCAGCGTTGCCTAAGGTTTCTATCGTTGCTTGGAGTCGTATATAGCGTATATAGCGTTGCTTCGAGTCGTGTCATATATGTTGCTCGTACTCTGCTCTCAATTTTTAACTCGTCAAAAACAATGGACTTGCGCAGGAGACAGTGCAAGCACTTAGGCAAAGAGCAACGTTAATTACTAGTCTGACAATGGCGTCAATTCATCTCTTCGTAGTTTGGCCATGTAATATTTGTGGAGACATTTAAGTGCTGGGGGTGATGTGAATCTCCAGATGTTTTTGCCGTTCTCTGATGCAAAATTTGCTCATTGCAGTGACGGTGACGGACGCACACTAGCGTAAAGTTCAGCAGAAAAACAAAATATACAAACACCTTACATGTACTTTTCATAACTAATGAGGAAACGAAAAAAAGAAATACTGAAAACAACCTGATCATGCCTATGGAAATCACAAATTGGCGCGTTCAAACAGCATTCTGCTTAGCAGTCGTCTTCAAGCGTACTCGTGTGTCAGTAGCTGTCGGGCCCCCAGCGTGGTTGATAGGAATATACGATATCTGGCCTGCTCCATTCAGGTTTATGGACAGCAGCGACCTATTTGTTTTGCTTTGAAACTGCATCTAACGCGCCACTGTCGCTGTGGTCGCGTGGCAAAAGGCCTGAAATACCGAAGACCGACGGGGGATGTCATGATATAACAATAATTGCCTTTACTGCTTCGTAGGATGACTTCGTGTTCGTATTTCTTTGATAAGAGGCAGACACGTAAATAGCAAACAACAGTCACACGCGCAAATAGACAACACTGGTAGGCAAAGCTTACCCGCACCGAGGAGGGATCGCCACTGCGCCGCATCGCACGGCCGGCTGCCCGGTAAACGACGTCGACGCAGCGCGCCCTAATCTACCTGCATGTAGGCGATGCGCGTGCCCTTATGGATATTTTCATGCATTTTAAAGCTTGATTACGGCGCGCGCGGTAGTCATAGTGAATTTGGTTAGCTAGACGACAACGGTTGGCGACTGGACACCATGCCCTGTCGCCTATGCTCGCGCCCCGTGCCTTTGAGCTATTTTGAGATCGCTTGTCCAGCTAAGTAGCGAAACAAGAAGTGAATTTTGTTCTTACTTTTGGTGCTTCCTTTCTGAGTTTGTGCTGGTGGCGCCTTGTTGAGATGGTTTAGTTCTGTCTCGAATTATGCTGCCGCCGTTCGCGCAGCCTTAACGCGTACTTTGGTGTTGAAAAGCAGTGACAGACGCAGGGGTGGCACCGCTCATAATGAGGAGCATATTTTTCGTGATTGTTGGCCATCATTTCCCGTTTATTTTATGCGTCGATGCCTCTTTTTGAGTGGTCCTCAAGAGAAAAGTACACAACAGCTGTATCTTACCGGTACTCACCTATGGGGCCGAAACGTGGAGGCTAACAAAGAGGGTTCAGCTTAAGTTAAGGACAACGCAGCGAGCTATGGAAAGAAGAATGACGGGTGTGACGTTAAGAAACCGGAAGCGGGCAGAGTGGCTGAGAGAACAAACGCGGCTTAACGACGCGGGTTAATGACGACTGTGTTATATACCGTATTATCACATCAGTCGAAGACCAGGCACTCCTAAGCGACTACATAACAGCAGTTTCCAGCTGGTGTTTTACTTCGCAAATGGGTATAAACAGTTCCAAATGCGGAAAAATGACAGTAACACGAAAGAAACAACCGCTCCAATGCACATACAAAATCAATGGCCTTCCGATCAACTCAGTGACTCAGGTGAAATATCTTGGGGTAACCATGACGTCCAACCTGAACTGGAGCGGACACATCCAGTCCATTGTCTCAGCAGCGTCCAAAAAACTTCGGTTATTCAAGCATCGCCTGAAGCATTGCACGAACAAAACTAAACTGACAGCATACACATCAATTCTGCGTCCAGTGCTCGAATACGCCGACAGTGTATGGGATCCGAACACAAAAACGGATATAAAAATTCTTGAAGGCGTCCAGAGGAAAGCACTCCAGTTTATTTATCACAACTATGGTCGGCAGGTCTCGGTATCTGATTTGCTCAACAGATCTGGGCTTCCCACGCTTGAATCCCGTCGCAAGCAGCACTGACTAAAAATGTTGTTCAATATCATACATAATAAAACAAAACTGAATTTTCAGAGTTACATGCAATACAACGCAACACGCCCCACCCGTAACGAACACGAAAGGACTATCTTGATGCCACGATGCCGAACAAAAGCATATTCTTGTTCCTTCCTTCCACGCATCATTTCCGAATGGAACCGACTGCCAAGCGATATCACCAACCTGGTATCTTCAGAATCTTACTTGTGAGCTGTTTCGTCTCATGTATCGCAGTAGCGCGTCTAGTACACAGTGTATTTCGGTTTCCTTGTTTTTATTCTGTTCAGAAGAATGGCCTGAGGGGCGAGTTGGTGCATGATAAAATGAACGGCGACGCAACAAGGACACTAACAAGAGAGGGGACACCACATGCGCACACTACCAACTGTTTATTGCATGGAAAGGTGGCATATTTAAACATACATCTCAGGCGTGACACTCATCGCATTATCGCTCCGAACCCAACACGTGGAAAAAAGCAGCAACATCTGGATAACAGACCAGAAACTTTTAACCTCTGCAGAAAAAACTAAAAGATTGTGATAACAAAACTTAGAGGAGACCATCTCGTAGCAAAAGCAGTGTCAAATAATCGTAGCAAAAGCAGAGTCAAACATGAGAAGCGAAAGCAGTCAAAAAGAAATTACAATCGTAACAAAAATCGTATTCTGTTCACTTAGTCTCTTTGACATCGGATGATTTGCCTGTACTTTGAATTTATGTCTATGAATTATGTCTTATTGAATTTATGTCCTCGTACTGTAATCGCCCTTTGTCGCTGTTATTTTGTTGTTTCTACTTTGTAATTTTTTTTAACTTTGTGCACTCCTGCCTTGACCGCAAAGGGCAGTCGGCAGTATTTATGAAATAAATAAATACATAAATAAAATCCTAGTCGCCCTAGTTGAAATCAAGAGGAAGAAGTGGGCTTGGGCAGGGCATGTAATGCGAAGGCAAGATAACCGCTGGTCCTTAAGGGTAACGGAGTGGATTCCAAGAGAAAGCAAGCGTAGCAGGGGACGGCAGAAAGTTAGGTGGGCGGATGAGATTAAGAAGTCTGCGGGGATACAGTGGCGGCAACTAGCAAAGGACAGGGTTAATTGGAGAGAGGCCTTTGCCCTGCAGGGGGTGTAGTCAGGCTGATGATTATGATGATGATGATGCTGATGAGCACGTTACGGGCAAAGATTTTGCCCAACAAAGCACGTGACAGTACTGATCCTCTATTCTCTCTCTTGGGCTCATGACTTTTTACAAGCCCAAAAGAGCTTACAAGCCCTTAAAGAGCTCAGGAGTCGCTCAAGCGGCCACTGAGCCCTTTTGTTCGCGCTACGCTTGTCATGCGTCTCATTGCGTCGTCGCCTTTGCAGGTGGAAATCCTGCGAAACGCCATCGAGTACATCGAGGGTCTCGAAGACTTGCTCGAGGCGGCCGACGGCGCGCGGACAGCAAGCCGACTTTTCGAAAGCACCAAAGCAGTGCACGCGAGGCCGCTGCAGGTAAGCGTTACGGGGTACATAAAAGAACGCAGCTTTTTTGCGGCATCATATGAGTCAGTGCCGTCCCACCGTGTGTGCTCAGGCGCTTCTGAAAACGCAATAATATGTAACTTTCACAGTCTATCGCTTGTCAGTGTACCGGGTCTCGTATTTGTCCAGCGAGTTGTATTCGCATTATTCTAGAACAGAAAACAAAAACAACCTTCCTTGTTTCGCGCGGCCCGCTCATAGGGCAAATTTCTTGTATAATCAACAAAATGCGCAGCTTCCGCAAGTGGAATGTTTTTCCGGTAACATACTTCCCAGTTGTGTAACTAGTCTCAAAGAGGTCAGAATGCAGTACAGTTTATTTTTGAGAAAGCGGCGAGGGCTAGAAGAAAAAGTATAAATTAATCAACTAGGTGCTATTCGAGCTGTCTTTAAAAATTAGACAGCGTGTATTTGTTCAGAAAATGCATCTATTCATTAGAAAGGCGCCGTTATACATATTGCATATTGCAAAGGGCATGTTGTTGCATTGTGGATAAATTGTAGCGCAGCAGAAGGCGAGGACACAGAAAGGGCAGCGAACACCACGAACGCAAACTTCCAAGAAATTTTATTCTTCTCAAGCAGCACACTCAAGCCGGAACGTGACACGGTAACACATATATGCGAACAGGCTGAATCTCTTAGATGCGCGAGCTCGTTATCACATGGGAATGCATCGGATGGAGTGCAAGCACAAGTGCGTCACAATCTATGCATCTTTTGAGCTTCACGCTGTTATTTATCTTGTGATTCTATCTTTGCATCTTCCTGTTAAAACAAATTTTTTAAAGTGCAAAACACGGGCTAGTTGGTCTTGGTATGTAGAATGCATTTTTGTTTTTATGCGAAGCATATTACACTAGGTAACCCAAGCCCTTCGTGACGGTTTCACGCCGTGCACACCACGTGACACAATGACGTCACGACATATGAGAGACGGGGCTCCAACTCGTGCCGTCGCTGCGGTTGCACGCCGTGCAGACCACGTGGTATGGTGACGTCACACCACGTGCACAGTGACATCACGACAGATGAGAGACGGGGCTCCAACTTGTGCCGTCGCTGCGCTTGCACGCTGTGCAGACCACGTGGTATGGTGATGTCACACCACGTGACACAATGACGTCACGATAGGTGAGAGACGGGGCTCCAACTTGTGCCTTCGCTGCGGTTGCACGCCGTGCAGACCACGTGGTATGGTGACGTCACACCACGTGACACAATGACGTCACGACAGATGACAGACGGGGCTCCAACTTGTGCCGTCGCTGCGGTTGTACGCCGTGTGAATCACGTGGTATGGTGACGTCACACTCCCGCGCATTTCGAACGCGCGTTCACACTCGGTGTAGGTGAAACGCTCGCTCCACTGGGCAGGCGGACGCGGCTTCCGTGGCAATCCAGGCGCTCACCCAACGCGCGTCTCGGGGTTAGTCGGCGTTCCGCTGTAGCCATGCCGTTGTCTTCCCCCATGACGAAGGCTTCTCTTGGTTGTATTAAAATGACCAAGTATTCAACCAAAGAAAGCCATGTATTACCAAGCCTAGCCATCAATATGCTTCGCATCTGACTAGGCTTAACCTTAGCTAAGCCTCAGCGATTTTTTTTTCAGCGCATTCTACTTATTACAACAAATTTCTCAAGGAAAGGCTTACAGTTCCTTGAGTCACAAGACAGACTGTGATCGACAACCGATCCTCACCGCCCGTAGCTAGCATTGCGACAGTGTCCAGTTAGCCGCTCATTGAAACATCTCACACTCTTGCCGATATACTGAGCCCCCAGTGACAAAGGAATTTGAGACGGGACACCTTCATCGAAAGTGAAGTACGGTTTCTGATGTTTCGCTGTGCATCCACGTTTCTTGCTGCAATCGTTATTTCTCATCTTTGTTGCCATGAGTTCTTCGTATCCAGTTCACTGCGCTGGCATCGACACCAAGAGTTCGTCAGGCAGCACCAAAATGCAGCGCGCCACGATTCGGAGCGGGGAGGGCTTTTGTCATGTCACCTTACAAGCGTGGGTCTTCGCCAGTTTGTTCATACAAATTTGACTCCTCATATCACCGCATGCAAACCAGAGAGGAAGACGAAGTTAAATGCGCCCCTTTTGCACACCCTAAAAATAATACCGTAGCGGCGGGAGCCACGCAGGAAATGACATCAAGGACAAGGGAATGCCTGTCCTCGCAGCCCTCCGCATGGCGAGCATTGTACTTGAGCCATTTTTTTTTGTCTGAGAACCTCGGCGAGACCCGGCGCGGTGACATGTTATCGTTGTTAATGACACCCTTTAGAACCGTTTCTGGCGGAAGGCCTGCCGTCACTTTGCTTCCTGTTGTGAAAAAAAACTGTAATGAATGAAGAGACAGCGCAGCGCTGCTGTCATCAATGCGTCGGGCGGCCCGGAATAGCAGCATGTCGCGGATGATGGAGGGCGCTGTTTCAACTGCGTGTGCTTGCTGTAGCGGTTTGTGTTTTTGAATGATACTCGCTTCGTTTTTGTTCCTTTCTTCTGCTAAGCGAAGAACAGTGGCCAACTTTGTTCACTAAAAAAGTGGCCCCGAGCAGCAGGCGTAGTGTGTAGCCGTTGTGCGCATCTTTCCCCAACAGAGCCCCTTTCTTCCAGAAGCGTATGTCTTTTTTTTTTTTTCATAACGTTCGCACTATAACGGAGGCCACACTCGCGTGCCTGCGTCCCGGGTTGTCTCCTTCGTGGCTTAAGACAGCGTAATAAGCGCAAACAGTGAACTGAACATAACAACCATGCTTTCGACGTCGTGAAGAACAAAAGCAGCGCAGAAACAGGGACAAGAGATAAGGCGGGAACGGAGCTGACTAGCATCTGGAGGTTCATTGAATAGCAACACACAAAATAAACTCTCTTAACAACCAAGAGCGCGCATAAACTGCACCAACAACACTGCGATAAGCTTTCAACTGCAGTCATGGTGGTCCGTGTACAATAGTTCACAGTTGTCAGTCTGCGCCTGTCCCGTGTGCTTATTATCTCCTGTCCCGTCCTTTTTTCGCAGTTATATATTGTTCTTGTAACGTAGCGCAAGTTTGATAACAAAAAATTTAGCATAGCGAAAGCCTTTTAGCGTATACGTATACCACATTACTGGACGTCTACTGCTGGACTCCTGATGGGACATCCGGAGTCCAGTGAGAAGGTATACGTATAAAGCATTTAGGGAGGCGCAACCATCTCATCTGCATAAAGTACAAAGCGGCACAAACAGAAGGACGCAGTACAAATACGTGTTCGACGCGGTACAAGCAGCTGGTGTGCATACTTTCATCAGCAGGCAATTGGTGCCGTGAAAAACACTGGATTAGTGCTGTTCAGTTTATGCAGCCAAAGCTGGTCGGATTGCTTTTTGTGCGGTGGTTGGCACCGCCGTCATTTGTCCTAACCCATACAGCTCCCGTTTGTAGGTGGCCAATGATAAAGTTGCCGAGGCCGGGGCACTATGATCCTCACTGATTCCTCATAGGAGGAGCGATCATTGGAGGATCACTAACTCTTACGAGCGAGTGAGCGAGTGAGCGTGTGAGCGTGTGAGCAAACTTAGCTGAAACCAAGGAGATGAAACATCCGCTGTCCGGGTCCAATCTTCAGTTGCGAAACCTTGCTAAAAATCTGAATCTTCCCCGTGGCCACTTCATTCTGTTCTGTAGACTTGGGCGCCAGCTAGGAGCGGATAACGAAAACTGTCGCCCTTCATCGTCATCACCTTAGGCACCACTGAAACATACTGCTTGTTTTAGTCTATTTCTTTGAGAGTTAAGCCTTTGTATTTTAGCCACTGCATCTCTTTCCCTGATGTTACCAGGCGCCTGCGCGGTTTGCAGTAATTTTGCAGTTTGTAACATCTACTTACAGTCACGGGTAAAAAAGATTAGCACACATGACGGAACACCAGAGCGCCGGAATGACAACGCGTGGCGCTGGGGGTGGCGAAGAGGCTGATAACGAGAGTGCCGAGCCGTTCCCATTTTACAGTATTAGGGGGCTCAGCTGACTGCCACGGACAACAAAATTACAGGCTAAAAGCAGAGCTATCATCTATTGTTCCCGCGAGTTCTTTTTGCTAGACCATCGCGGACATAAAAAAACACTAATAAAACGACGCCATCTTCCCTGATGATAACCGGCAAAAATAAATGCTGCATGCACAGTCACGTAGGGTCGGCACTTCAAACTTCGGGCGGTGCACGCTTGATAAAGCTTACTTCCTGCCGCCCCCCGCCCCTAAGCTGCAAACATGCAAACGGCCCGATAGGCAGGTCTGCGAACTGCAGCGCCGCGTGGTGAGATATGCCAATTCTGCTCGCCAGTGATCTGTGCTAATATTTCCTGCTCGCGACTGTACGCAGTTTTATTTGCTGTCCGCAGGCGTGGACCGCCAGCCTCCAAGTTTTGGGCCGCTTCGAGAGCCGCATTTCAGTACCTGGGCCCTATGGGGAGTTTTGCGATGACCTCTGGTCCGGATCAGCCTTTTCGATACGAGCGAGCCGGGCCTAGGATTTGAACACGAGCCGCACTATGCATGCCCCACGCATGTGTGCGTACCTCTTCCTCTCGTTAGTCGTACGCTGCAGCAGCGATGTAGCCGCTGATTCTTAACCGCTTTTGATCCGACTCAGGAAATACTAGAGCGTTAACTCTCCTCAGCTACTTCCACAGTTTCGAGCCGTCATCGATGTCCGCGGCGTAGCCCAAAGCGTACTTTGTAAGGAAGATGATGATTGGTTTACCGTTTGGTTTACTGGTGTTTAACGTCCCAAAGCGACTCAGGCTATGAGGGACGCCGTAGTGGAGGGCTCCGAAAATTTCGACCACCTGGGGTTCTTTAACGTGCACTGACATCGCACAGTACACGGGCCTCTAGAATATCGCCTCCATCGATATTCGACCGCCGCAGCCGGGATCGAACCCATCTGCTTGGGGTCAGCAGCCGAGCGCCATAACCACACAACCACCGCGGCTGCTTCGAAGAAGATGATGATGATGATGTCCTCAGGCTTAATCCCCACGGCGGGGGATTGGCCAGGGTGCATAGCGGAACGAAGCGACAGCCGCGCTTCTTCGTCATCGTTGATGGGCTGTGCACGGGTCTCCTGTCCGCAGCCGTTGGTCGCTCCGACCCGACCTGCTTTATCTGCTGCGTGTGCTTGTGGTCTCTCTACATTCAGTAAAGCACCTCTTGAAATACAACTCGAAGTCTCCTGATGAAAATTCACATAGCGCGGTCAGTTATCTCACGAAAGAATGGATGGAACTCGTCCCACCCAAAGGTTAACGTGATGGCACCTTCCTTGATCTAGCGAGCGCGGCAGCTGTCGACTTGGAAATTTTGCGGCGATTTTTCAGCCTGCTTACCGCGTAACTTGTGTCCTCACCATTTAAGCTGCACCGATTATTTCGTGCTGCGTAGCAAAAAATTGAAATGCGTGAAATGCAGCGCCTATAGCACTAGCACATTTTCCCGGCTTTTTGCGCTCGTGTGCCGAAGTCCTGAAGGCCGCCATCAGTTCTGAGTTTTATGCCGTTAATAACTGCTGCTTTGTGTTTCAAATCCGTTCTTGTAAAAAGCGCACTGCTTGAATGCGGCTGGCGTGCAGTCTGCGGTCTTCCGGTGATGATGCGCGAAGCCAAAGCGATTTCTGGATGACCGCAATGCGTTGCAAGCATGTGGCCAATTCATGGGCTGTACCACCCTGTCAAAAGTAAAAGAGCGGTAGTTGTTTTGTTGCCACGACAGCACAAAGATTCCCTCTCGACTGTAAATAAAGCGACGTATACGAGGTCTGTTAGAAAAGTATCCGACCTTTGGCCGAAGAAAAAAAAACTTGCATAACTGGAGCATTGAAAACATAGTCACCTTCAAGGTAGTCTACTTGGGACTCCACACACTTCTCCCAGCGGTGCTGCCATTGTGGGAAATATTCCGAAAAGGCCCCTTTCGGAATGGAGTTTAGCTCAGCTGTCGTTGCAGCCATAATCTCCTCTCTTGTCTGAAATCGCGCAACTTTCAATGGGCTCTTGATTTTGGGAACCAGCCAGAAGTCGCAGGGGCCATATCAGGAGAGTAGAGTCTGTTGAACTACAGGAGTCTGTTTTTTCTCCAAAAAAGTATGAATCAAGTCCGAGGAATGTGCAGGAGCATTCTCTTGATGGATGCGCCACTTTCCTGTTGACATCCACTCCGGTTTCTTGTGCCGCATAGCACCACGTAGGCAACGGAAGTACTCTTGGTCATTGTTTGACCCTGTGGAGTGCGTACTCGTGGTGTGCCACACCTGATGGAGTCAAAGAAATCACTCAGGATCAGCTTCCCATTCCTGCGCACTTGGCGGGCATTCTTCGGCCTTGGTGACGTGCAATGCTTCCACTGTAACGACTGGGATTTGGTTTGCGGGATGTACCCGTGCACCCAAGACTCGTCACCAGTGATTATATGCTGTTGATGAAGTCAGGGTCACTGTTTGTGGAATCCAGGATGTCCTGTGAGACTTGAACACGAAGCTGATTTTGCTCCACCATGAGCAGCTTCGGCACGAATTTCACCGCAACTCTCTCCATAGCCAAATCTTCGGTGATAATTGAATGTGAGAAAAAATTGCTCATGTCTACCTCTTCCTCAATTTCTCGGATAGTCACGCGACGGTCCCGCATCACCATAGCGTTCACTTCGGCAATGACCTGGTCATTTCGGCATGGCGATGGCCGATCGGAGCGTGGCTCGCTCTCCACCGATGTGCGGCCATCTTTAAATCAATTGTACCACTGTTTAATCTGTGTGCTGCTCATAGCATCGTCACCGAAAGCCGTCTGAGTATTCCGAATGGTTTCCATTGGCTGTCGCCCAGTTTTTGGCAAAATTTGATGCAATAGCGCTGCTCCTGTCGCTCCGCCATTTTCCTTGCAATAAAAAAACCGACGAGAGCACTGCGCATGCCTCACTCAAATCCTGTGTCCCAGCGACTGACGCTATTGGCAGGCGGGAAAAAAATTCGTAAATGCGCACGAAAGTTCAAGGTCGGCTTATGCAAGCGCGCTTGCTTCATATCCATAAGATATTCGCAAAAAAAAAAATAAAGTCGGATACTTTTCTTACAGACCTCGTACACTTGGAATACGAATTAGCCCAATTAGGAGTAAAAAGGAAGCGAGCGGTCCTTTAGCCCGCTCCTTTTTAGGAGCCGGGTGTGCCGGCCAAGTAAGTTCGGAGTATATTTTCATCACTAAATACACAGAACACTTTCTGTTCTCTGCGGAGGTATATTCCCTCTGCAAAAACACAGAACCTTCATGGAGTTAGCAAAGAGAGAGGAGGCTTTTGAATATGGGGCTGGAGGCGTTGAGTCTAGCAAACAGAGATCATTGAAACCTCGGTGAAAAGCGTCGTAACTGCTAGAACGACGCATTTTTTGAAGAGGGAATTTTCATGTGTTGCCAACAGTAAATATACCGTGTTTTTAGGGCTACAAGCTACCCCAGGGGTTGAGTAGCATGCCCTGCCCCTAAAAGGAAGTGCACTAGAGGACACCTTGCTCATTTTTCACTGCTTACTAGTTTGGAGTGCAGGACAGGCAGTATAAGCTTGCTCTCCAATAGCGTTTAAACGGGTACGTACTTGCGCGAAGAAGATGAGACACAACAAAGGAACACACACAAACACACACGCGGAACACAGCGTTTAGCGTGGCTCACCCCTCGTTTGGCAAATTATTAAGGCGAAAGCCTTCAATGCATCATGCTGTTGTTAGCAGCCACGTCGGCAGATGTGTCCGTGTTTCGGTTACGTGCCTTATACGGGTATATGCCTATCATTACTTAATCGATGGCATTCGCATGATATCGGAACGCGATTTAAAGCATTCTGTGATAATTGCGTGATAATTAATGACTAACTGAGTAATAATAGTTAAGCAATAAGCCTAATTAACCTTTCCGCTCAGACCAGGTAAATAATTAAAACCGAGTAGGAAATGGTCGAGTTGGGGAATCGAACCAGGGTCTCCGGAGTGCGAGACGAGCACGCTAACCACTCCGCCATGCCAGCTCGACAGTTTGGAATGAAGAAAGGCGCGTCTAGTGATAACGGTGTCTTCCTTCACTCCCATCTTCCTCCCTTCCCATTACGGTGAGGTTCAGGTGTCCATCGAGGTATGCGAGACAGATACATTTCCTTTCCTCAAAAACCAATTTACCGACAAGCAAGGCGTACAGCCGAACAGGCGATGGCATTCTGTGGACTCCCGGCAGCGTTGCAAGGCGCTGTCACATTCCACTCTTAGGGGCGAAGCTTAACATCTTAACCACACATCAGTGACACAAGCAGCAACACCACGCTTAAGGCTTTCGCCTCACCGCACTTTAGGTCAGCAAAGTGCCCCCCTGAATTTTTTTACCAGTAAGTCATGGCGTGCCCAATGTCACGTCAACATCACCCACAGTATTACCCCTTCAGTTTGGCTGATATACGGCAAAGTAAAATACAATCTGGGGCCCAGTATTCTGACGTACCGTTTTAGTTTCATTTCTTCCAGGCATTGGTGGTTGCTACGGGTGGCGTAGACGGGGGGGTATGACGTCACGATGCACAAACACGCCCATTATGCCACCCGCTTTGATAAATAAAGCCGAAGCCGTGCTAGCAGACTGGCTCCTACTGTGACGGAGCATGACGACTTGTTTCGCTTGTGTCATGAGCTCTTTCGGCTCGGGAACAAAAAAAAACACGGTGTTTGGTCGCTTAAGTGCCAGAGCATAGCCCTGCAACTACAGAACTGGATACGGCAGCCGCATCGTTAAACATCCAGAACATCTTCAAAAGCTGAGAGATACACAGCAGCTGTGAACTCGGGATTAATTCTGGCCAACGGGGGTTCCACAATGTGCGCTTACAATCACGGTCCTAGGGTGTTTTTGCATCCGTCGACAAGCAGCCGCCGCGGTCAGGATTTAATCTCCCGATCTTGTATGATTCTATAGCACAACTCGGCAACGGGTAGAGTGAACAAAAGAGAAAATTTCAGAAACGAGGAGCGTCTACCTACTGCATTTCCCATTTTCTTGCGCAGGCATCGGAAAACGGAACGTCAAACTGGCGACCAGTTCCTGATCGAGTGCACCACAGCCCCATCAGCATCCAAGAAAGTAAGTCGACTGCAGCGCAGCCTAAGCTTGATTTTTTTTTCTGCTTGCTTTTACAAAGAAAACCAGGGTGGTGGGGGGCAAGCATTTGCTTAAATGCAAACAAATTTAACCCGTGACGAAACCTGTAGCGCCTGAAAGCACGGACTAGACGGTGAAGTTGAAAGTTATCGCCCGTGTTTTATAGTGATTTTGTGCCTTTCTTAAATCGCTGCAAGTTTCGTCGTGGCGGTTCAACTCGCCTGAGCAGCCACAATGATATTTAACCCCGTCACAAAAGTGACATAATAAGGCAACAAAAAGACTGAACGACTTCAATTAATTAATACAAGGATATGCGTCGTAATTAGTTCACTAATGCTGCGAGCTAGTTTCGCTTTTAAGTAGTGCAGGTATTTGATAACGATTGTTCTCTCTATTCATTTAAGCATGCCGGAGGGCAATGCTTTAGTCCTAGCAGGAGGGGCATCGCAACAAACAGACCAAATCAAAATGGGAGGAAGGTATACAGCCAAAATCACCACAACTGTGTCCAGAATGCCATTCCAGGCATCTTCGAAACAAGGAAAATAATGACACAAATTGAGACCGGAATCCAATTCAAGGAATCTTAGCTTGACCAAAAATACTTTCAAGTTATGAAAATTCGCTGGACTCGGTAGCAATAGGTCGCGAATCGATCGTTACATTCTTACGTCGTCTTGAGTAAAAGACTGTTCTTATAGGGGTTTGCTTTGTGCAAATCGAATTCAGTGAGTGTTGTAGTATGCGATGTGCGTATTGCAGTAGCTAGCTGAGCGCGTTCGAATGGATTAGTGAGACCTTATCGCCAAGAAATCAATAGCGGAGACACCTTCAAATAGAAAACGTACCGGTAGAAGCAATAC
The DNA here is from genome assembly GCF_055824585.1 of Amblyomma mixtum. Taxonomy (NCBI): domain Eukaryota; kingdom Metazoa; phylum Arthropoda; class Arachnida; order Ixodida; family Ixodidae; genus Amblyomma; species Amblyomma mixtum. The sequence goes on from NC_143021.1 coordinate 121,383,250, forward strand.
GAGAGAGAACACGGAAACGCGTGGCACTGCCGACGAGATCCGGTGAGAATTTGCATCAAAGGCACACGTCCAGTAGGCATGGTCGGCTGCTCTTTCCGCGCATGCACGTGGTGCCCCCATTCTGTACCCTATCATATTCCTTCTACATTTAGCACCATGTAGAAACTATGCAGGATCGAACAATACCAGCAGAAAAACCATTCAGTTTTGGTTTTCAGTTTCTTGGTGCATATATTACATTGTGATGCAACAAGCAGACGCGGCCGTTCGCTCGAACGCCTGGCTTGATTCTGCCTTCTTCGTCGTCCTCTTCTGCCTCCTTTTACTCGTTCCCTTTCTCCAACGGCCATTCCGTCATACTCCTAGTCACGGAATCACAACATATATATTTTTAGAAATACATTTTTGGTTACAAACAAAATGTCTGCAGTGCCAGGGGGGTGCTGCAGCTGATGCCACTTCTGCTCAAAGCTGCAGGCTACAGCTGCTTTGGTCGCCACAAAAGCGAAACAGAATTCTGCAGAACTAGGGACGCGTTCGTTATCATGGAGCGGCTATCGTTGCGCAGGCACGCTCAAGTGCGTAGTAAGTTTGTGCCTGCATCAGTGCTTGCTTGCAGCTTAAAAGTTGTGGGCATCGTTGCGCCCACAAGCACATCGTGAACAGTGACCAACTGGCCAAGATTTCTTTTCTGTTCAACTGCCGCCAGGGCCTACACGATGCGGGACAGGTCGCAAAAGGGTGCGCAAAGCCGCTTTCTTCCGCTCGCTAGGCTGTGCGCTGCAGCGCTGCTACTGGCGCGTGGAACATCGCTTAACAGGATTGCCATCCGGAACTCTATGCCTGTTCCACTGCGCAGCGAACAGCGCCCCGAGAGAGTCGCTTTGTTCGCGGCATATGCGAGCCCTCATTGTGAGCTACGACAGACACCGCCTTACCGAAAGAGATTAGATTCGCCTTTTACTTATTTATTTACTTATTTAGTCCTTTGTTTATTAATTAATTTATTTATTATTGCATCATCCTGCAGCGCCTGCAGGCCTTATTGCAGAGGGATTGACAAACATTATTTGTACTGGCTAGGCTGAAAAGACTGAAAAGAAAATTGCACAAAAGTAATACACACACAGAGAAGAGGACGGATTCCGGCTACATCACACATCTGACATAACTGCGAGGAACCGATCTTCAGCGAAGCATTACACAAGCCCAGCCGGTAATGGGCTGCAGACATTGATCGTAGGTGGAGAAAACGTTTTGAGTACAACAGTCCGACTTTTCATCTCGCGGATTTTTCCATCAATGATCAAGTCGTCTGCATAAAAAATGCACTTCAAGCAACTACTAGTCTTCATTTCTCTTAGCATTTAAAAACTGACGCGATACATATTTTCCAACCAAAAATGTTTTCTTCCCTTGATCTTTAGTAAATGTGACACTGGTTGAGAAGTTGTAACCACCAGCAACAAATCTGGCAGCACTGTTCTGGATGCGGTCACACCATGCTGGTGCACGAAGCATGCGGCTTCGGTGCGCGGATGGTCGCGGAAACACGAAACACGGCACGTCGTAATGTGCTGCTGCGCTGCGATATGCATGGGAACAACCTCCAGCTCAGGTTCCCATTATTACAAAAATTACCATTACAATTACAAAAAAATGACGAAGGTTCGAGGGCGACCTTCAGTGCACTAACAAATCATCCTTTCTACAGTCCTCCTCGCCCTACAAGTCCTCCTGTCGACACGTTGACTAGAGGACTGAGGCTACCCCTTGATCCTTCTTAAATGTTTTTACGTCGCTCCCTGCCTCTGTCTCTCCGTTCGAATCATGTGGATTATAACAAGAGCTACCAAAAGTTGCAGCTGCTGAAATACTTCAACCCCAGCCAATTTGTTTCCACGAGCTGTATTTGCATACAGCCGCCGTGGTGGTTACGTCGTTGCGGCGCTTGGCCGCTGACCTAAAAGACGCGGGTCAGATCCCGGCCGCGGTGGGCGAATTTCGATGGAGGCGAAATTCTAGAGGTCCGTGTGCTGTGCGATGTCAGTGCACGTTAAAGAACCCCAGGTGGTCGAAATTATTCCGGAGACCTCCACTACGCTGTCCCTCATAGCCTGAGCCGCTTTTGGACGTTAAACCCTAATAAACCAAACCACCCCGATATTTGTATACTTAGAAAAAAAAAGCCGGGAAAATTACAACTCATCTATCACGGCGTTCTTTGCAATCGTGTTGAAAATTTCGATATAAGTTTCCCAATGTTCGACGTGCCATAACCGCAGATAAAGTGCACAAAACACTTCGCACCTCTGGCTCAGCTGCTCTACTCATGTTTTTCGCTGGCTGGAATGGCTGCGAATGTGAATATAACCTACGTGAGGTTTGCCTTTGATTTGTTTCTTTAGGTAAAACATGGTTGGTTGGTTGGTTTATGGGGTTTAACGTCCCAAAGCGACTAAGGCTATGAGAGACGCCGTAGTGGAGGGTTCCGGAAATTTCGACCACCTGGGGTTCTTTAACGTGCACTGACATCGCACAGTACACAGGCCTCTAGAATTTCGCCTCCAAAGAAATTCCAGCCGCCGCGGCCGGGATCGAACCGGCGTCTTTTGGGTCAGCAGCCGAGCACCATAACCGCTGAGCCACCGCGGCGGCAGATAAAACATGGTCCGCATTCAACATATGGAAGCACAGCTGCATACATTTTCTGTAATCATGATGATTATTCTGAAGTTTTATAGCGCAAGGGCACCTGCGGCCGAAGAGCGCCAAGGCACAAGGTATTTTCATGTCGACTGGTGGCTTTCGTCGTTGTCTGTTTCGCGCTGTGAAGTCAACATGAACGGTCGCCAACCTGCCAGAATTTGAAATCTGATCCAAGCTTTTTTCGTTTGCTCAAGGCGGTGTCAGAGACCAATTTCCCAAGCGTATCACTCTGAATATGCCGAACAGCAGGCCAGGGGAACACTGTACCCATTGTATCACCAGTGGGTACCCGGCGGCACTGGGGATCGATCCCCGCACACCCGCATGCGAGGCGGATGCTCAGACCCTGTTTGAAACAGAAAGGTGCGAATGGCACGAGGACAAGAAGGAACGTGAAGCAACAGGACAAGCGCCAACTATCAACTCAGGTTTATTGCAACACTCTCTGCATTTATACGCAACACCCAGGCGTACCACATGAGCCAAACACCAGGAAAGAACTAAAGAACAAAATTAGCATCCACAATCTGCATACAGATTACAGGCGAACGAGGTGACTGGCAGGAAAACACCTCAGAACAATATACACGTCACCTAAGACACCAGAAAGAAACGCAGGGTGCGGTGCAATAAACCTCAGTTGATAGTTGGTGACTGTCCTGTTGCTTCACGCTCCTTTTTGTCCTCGCCCCATTTGCGCCTATCTGTTACAAACATGGCTACGAACCAACTAGCCCAAACCAAAGTACTTCTAGAGCTCAGACCGGTAGGCCACCGCTGCGGTCTTTCCGAAATCATACTGAATTTAGTATTATTTCATCATATAATATATTTCACAGCCTTGTCGTCTTCCCTGGGCTCCGTCTTTGTCGCGCATACACTTTGTGGAACGATGATTATGCCTTCCCTCTCCTGGCCATCAACGGCAGATGCAGCGCATCAAGCTTTCTACACGACCACGTGGAGGCCCCGTTCTGCAGAAAAGCCAGCTCTCGCGCTGGCCTCGCCGTCGTCACAAAGGCTCCCATATATGGCGCCGGCCACTCCAGGGAGGCATTGGATATTAAGCGTTCGGAGAAACCGCGAGCAACGGGCTGCCAGCCGCCGTCTTCCTCCTGACCCCGAGATAAACGCGTGGGAGTCGACCACTCATCTTACTAGCGTCGCATTTCACACTGCTACGCAGCAGACCCATCGCTGTATCCTCCTACCCTCACGCTGCGAGTCAGGCACGCAACTGCCATGCCACACAGACACGTTCGCAAGGTATGCCATGAAATTTTGACACATAATGATTGTGGTTGCGAAAGGAAACAGTAAGAGGAACCGCTGTCGTGTCATGCCTTCAAAGTTGGAGCTTGAAAGTTCAGCCATTTTGTTTTGTAGCGAAAGCTACACTGGGCTAGTCAGCGGCGCATTTCGGCAAGACGTCGCACGCCAGTACTGCACGTGCGGCGTAGCCATGGTAACCGGTTTCCCTGGGTCTTATGGCTAACCAGCATAACATGCTCGTCAGGCGCCGACCATGTTATGCTCGGCACCTAACGTACCTTTCGCTATGTATATCTTGGCCTAGCTGAGCTAAGCCAGAGCAAATTTTTTTATTATAGAAATCGAAGTGCACAAATTCGTGAAATGGGAGATAAACGCTGTGTGTGCGCACATACGCGTAATATGTGGTCATATGTTTTCGTGCCACAGTACTCTGCTACTGTACTATGCTATCGTGGATTAGCAGAGAGACGAGGACTAGGCGTGGGATTCCTCATCAATCAGGATATAGCTGGCAACATAAAGGAGTGTTATAGTATTAACGAGAGGGTGGCAGCTATCGTAATTAGGCCTCATAAGAGGTATGGGGCAGAAACGTGGAGGCTAGCAAAGAGGGTTCAGCTTAAGTTAAGGACAGCGCAGCGAGCTATGGAAAGAAAAATGATAGGTGTAACGTTAAGAGACCGCAAACGGCCAGAGTGGGTGAGAGAACGAACGCGCGTTAATGATATCTTAGTTGAAATCAAGAGGAAGAATTGGGCTTGGCCTTGGCATGTAATGCGAAGGCAAGATAATCGCTAGTCCTTAAGGGTAATGGAGTGGATTCCAAGAGAAGGCAAGCGTAGCAGGGGGCGGCAGAAAGTTAGGTGGGCGGATGAGATTAAGTAGTTTGCGGTAATACGGTGGCCGCAGCTGGCAACGGACGGGGTTAATTGGAGTCATGGGAGAGGCCTTTGCCCTGAAGTGGGCGTAGTCAGGCTGATGATGAAGATGGTGTACTCGAAGAAGGCAGTGCTTTCTAATGCAATGTTGCGGCGCCGCTCAAGGGAACAAAAAAGAGCCCCAGTAGGACTGGTAGCCCACATTTAGCTACTCAACTCTCAACCATGGACACTTATTTCCTACGACATTTCAGCACGCTGTTCCCCTTACACGAAAACCCGGGCCGGCGGTGTGCGAGGTGACTTGAAAGGATGAGGCGAAGTTTAGAAAGCGATGACGTCACACCCGATTTGAGTCACAATCTCTGGCACGTGCAGACAGGAGAAAGTATGAATGATGGAAAGAGACTTGCGGCACAAAACCGTGTTCATCGAAGCAACGACCCTGGTTCGAACAACAGATATCGTGGGTGCAGACGAAATCCCAGCTATGCCATCACTGATTGACCTCAGTGTGGTGGCAGTATTCCCCACCACATTCACCAAAATTTTCAGCAACCGTTCGTCGTAGAGCATTCCGGCTGGTGTCATAGCATTTATATTTGCATATAGCTTATATTGTTACGGTGCATAGTTGCTAGGAGAAGACGACGTTGTTTTGGGACGTTCGGCAGTGAACGACGACGAGGACGTGGCAGTTTGTGCTGGAGTGATTTAGCTCGGTGTGCCTTCTGACTGTGGCCTGTACCGTCTGCCGCTGGGCTATCCCCCCCCCCCCCCCCCGTAATATTTGGTGGAGGTTCTGGGTATCACACCGGGACCCTGCCCTGGACCTCCGCAGCCTCGCGACCCAGGCACCTTTTGTGGCACCGATGACGTCGATGTCGAGGATTGGCTCGCCATGTATGAGCGAGTCAGCAAGCACAACCGCTGGGACGCGACGCTCATGCTTGCTAACGTTATTTTCTACCTGGCGGGCACGGCGCGCGTCTGGTTTGAGACGCATGAGGAAGACCTCACCTCTTGGGACAACTGCAAAGAAAAGCTCAGAGACTTATTTGGCAAACCAATTGGACGCAAGCTGGGTGCTAAAAAAGACCTTGCTTCTCGAGCACAGTCTTCTACGGAGTCATACCTCTGCTACATCCAGGACGTCCTCGCTCTGTGCCGAAAAGTAGACAGCGCAATGCCAGAGACCGACAAGGTGGGCCACATCCTGAAGGGGATTGCTGATGATGCATTCAACCTTCTTCTTTGTAAAGATTGTGCAACGGTTGACTCCGTCCTCCAGGTATGCCGGCAATTCGAGCAGGCAAAACATCGCCGTATTGCTTCTCGTTTTGATCGCCTTCCGAACACCGCGGCGACATCCTCCTGCGAAGACCTGCCAACACTGCGACAACCGTCCCATCCTGCCAATGTAACTAGAATCGTCCGCAGAGAACTGGAAGCTATGACTCCCGTCACCTTCGCCCCTCAACCGGCCGACTCTACGATTGCGCTGATCCAGGCCGTAGTTCGCCAGGAGTTTGCGAACGTGGGCCCCAATTCTGGCCTGCCGTCTGCGTCGCCCTGTTTGCCAAACACCGCTCCACTGGTTGCTGCTGCTTCACCGACTCCGACCGTACTACAACGTTACCGCTACCGGAATCCTGCGGATTGGCGCACCCCGGACGACCGCCCAGTCTGCTTCACCTGTTCGCGTGTCGGCCACATTTCCCGTCACTGCCGCAGCCGTTGGTTTTCACCACCTCACCACCGTTCCACTTACGATCGTCGTGCAGGCTACGGACCCTATAGTTCCAATTATGATCGCCGTGACGGCTTCGAACCACGCCAGACGTCTTCTCGTGCTGAGTCTCCGCACGCTTTCGACACTTCGGCCCCGCGAAGGTCCAGCCGCTCGCCTTCCCCTCAGATCCGCCGCTCTCGTTCGCCGCAATTTCGACGCCTGTCCACTCCACCCTTACCTGGCTCTCACTTGGAAAACTAACCAATGCAGCTCCCGGAGGTGATGCTGCATTGATGACCCGGCCCGAAAATCCTCTCCTGACCCTCGCTCCTCGCCGCAACCTTCTCGATATCTGCGTGGACGGTGCACCAGTTACCGCTCTTATTGACACTGGCGCCCAAATTTCTGTCCTGAGCTCCTCGTTTCGCCGTCGTCTGAAGAAGGTTGTGACACCTGCCGTTTCCTCAGCCGTTCGCGTCGCCGACGGAAGTGCTGCTGCCGTTGTTGGACTGTGCACTGCGCGTGTTTCCATTGCTGGTCGTACAACTCCTGTCGCGTTCACTGTCCTCGACCATTGCCCCCACGATGTGATCCTCGGCATCGACTTTTTAACGACGCATGCGGCTCTAATTGATTGCGCCACTGGCCTTCTTCGTTTGGACTTGCCGCTCTGCTCCGAAAGCGTCGATACCAAGCTGCCTCGCTTACGTGCCGCTGAATTTACTCGCTTGCCGCGTGACGCTGCAGTCTATGTCCCTATGTCCCCGTTTCCCGCCGTTCCTGATGGTGTCTACGTCACGTACCCAATCAAAGACGTTGTCCTCCAGCGTAACGTCATCCTTCCACACACAGTCCTGACCGTCACCGGCAACCGCACCTACCTTCCGATTCTGAACTTCAGTCTCTCCCCCCAAGTTTTACCCTGTGGCATCGCACTCGCTGAACTGGTTCCATTGGCCGAATGTACAGTTTCTGCTCTAACAGCTGAGCCTAACGCTGATCTTCATGCCCTTCCCCGCTCGGCCGCTTCACGCCCGGACCCTACTTTTGCGATGATCGCGGCGGATTTGCCACCTGCCCACGCCAACGCCCTCTGCGCCCTTTTAGCTTCCTACAGTGATGTCTTCGATTTCGGGAATCGTCCTCTTGTCCAAACTTCTGTCGTGACCCATCGCATCAATACGGGCGATGCCAGCCCTATACACAGAAGGCCCTATCGTGTCTCTCTTCCTGAGCGCCATGTCATCCAAACCGAGGTGGACAAGATGCTGGCGAACAACATTATCGAGCCTTCTAGCAGCCCTTGGGCATCCCCTGTAGTGTTGGTCAAAAAGAAAGATGGTAGCTGGCGCTTCTGTGTCGACTATCGTCATCTTAATCAAGTAACGAAGAAAGACGTCTATCCTCTTCCGAGAATTGATGACGCTCTCGACTGTCTACATGGTGCCAGCTACTTTTCTTCTATTGATCTCCGTTCAGGCTACTGGCAAATCGCTGTTGACGAACGGGATCGTGAGAAGACTGCCTTTATCACCCCCGATGGCCTGTACCAATTCAAAGTTATGCCTTTCGGCCTCTGCAACGCTCCTACCACCTTCGAGCGCATGATGGACTCGCTTCTGCGTGGCTTCAAATGGACAACATGCTTGTGCTACCTAGATGACGTTGTCGTTTTCTCCTCAACGTTCGAAAGCCACATACGTCGTCTTGCTACTATCCTCGCGGTCTTCCGTCGCGCTGGTCTCCAACTGAACTCCATGAAGTGCACCTTTGCCCAGCGCCAAATTAAGGTCCTCGGCCACTTGGTTGATGCGTCTGGTGTAAAGCCCGACCCTGACAAAGTTCGTGCCGTTCGTGAGTTCCCCACTCCCCGTTCCTCGAGCGATGTGCGCAGTTTCCTCGGGCTCTGCTCGTATTTTCGCCGGTTTATCCCGAACTTCGCCGACACGGCCCGTCCCCTCACCACCCTCCTGAAGAAGGATGTCCCTTTCTCCTGGGGCGTTGACCAAGCTCGCTCCTTCACGGCACTTGTTGCGGCCCTCACGGCTCCACCTGTGCTGGCCCATTTCGACCCATCTGCGCCTACGGAACTTCGCACAGACGCCAGTGGCCATGGTATTGGCGCCATTCTTGCGCAGCGCCAACACGAGCACTTTCGTGTGATTGCTTACGCCAGCCGCCTGCTCTCGCCTTCCGAACGTAACTACTCCATTACGGAGCGGGAGTGCCTTGCTATTGTTTGGGCCTTCAATTTCAATTTCAATTTCAATTTATTTTCGAATTTCTTTTACAGGAAATACAAACACTTTTTGGACCCATAGCCAGCGGCTAGTTCGGGTCCAAATACACGAAACACGTAAAAGCAAATTCAAAAACGGCGGACATATACAGAAAAGCGTAAGCGTTGTACAAGATTAAAAGCAAAGCAGTCTAAATAACACTGGTAGATAACATTCGGCGCGGCAAAAGAAAGAAAATAGCTTTGAAAACATGACATGCAAAAAGAACTTTCGGACATCAAGTGTTAGTAAAAACTATCGTGTTACATACAAAGTACATAATAACAGAAAACTGTGACGAAAAAAGAATTTCAGGTTAAATCAATTATTTCAATTAAGTGTTTTTTAAACATACCAGCAAAATTGTGTGAGTTTTTAAGAGAAATGGGTATCGCGTTCCAAATTTTTACCCCAGCAGACTCCACTAAACGCTCACCATATACATTGCGGATGGTAGGGAGGTTGAAATTGCCGAAAGAGAGGTTTCTAGTGGACCGAAGCGGAAGATGAAGTATTGATGCATGAAAAGGGTGGTTGTGTCTTACTATGTTGTGAATACATACAGAGATTTTTAATCGGTACAATGAATCAAATGGAAGGATCATTGACTTGCGGAATAACGGTTTGCTGTGCTCATAACGGTTGGACTTGTTTATTATTCTTAATGCACGTTTTTGAAGACGGATAATAGGATTTAAATACGTATGGTAAGTTCCACCCCATGCTTCGACACAGTATGATAGATGGCTTTCGATGAAGGCAAAATAAAGCATTCGTAATGTAGAGATGTCAAATAATTCCTTAACCTGATGAAGAGCATGACATCCAGATGCCAACTTCCCGCAGACTGCCTCAATTTGGTGTTGCCAGTGTAAGTGGCTGTCAAATGTGACACCAAGATATTTAAATGAAAATGTGTGTTCTATTAGTGCATTATTTACAAGGATTCTGACATCAGTTGGGGCGATTAGTTTTCTTCTTGAATGGAATATCAGGTATTTAGTTTTTTTCGTGTTTATTGTCAGCTTGTTAGCTGAGAACCATTTCGCTATTTTATGGACTTCTTGATTCGCTTTTTCCTCTAGCTCTTTCATTGTATCTGCCGTTATAATTAAACATGTATCATCAGCATACATCAGAAGTTTTGAACAGCCGATAAATGAAGGTAAGTCATTAACGTATAAGGAAAACAATAATGGACCAAGTACGGATCCTTGCGGTACTCCAGTGTAAAGCTTGTGTGGTGAGGATGTAAAGGAATTCATTACCACAACTTGTTCACGGTTAGTGATATAACTAGTGAGTAGGTCGGAAATATTATGACGAAAGCCGTAGTGTTTTAGTTTTGTTATCAGTATAGAATGATCAACTGTGTCGAATGCCTTTTTTAAATCCAAAAATATTACTCCAACTAACATGCCATTGTGCAAAGCCGTGTTAATTTTCTGGGTAAGTGACAGAACTGCTGTGGAAGTTGAATGGTGTGACCTGAAACCATGTTGTTGTGTAGTGAGGATACCGTATTTATCTAAAAACTTGTTGAATCTGTTTGCAAGAATTTTTTCAAAGATGTTATTAATTGTGCTAAGAAGAGATATTGGCCTGTAGCAATTTGCGTCGTTCCGGTCACCGTCCTTATATACTGGTACTACCTTCGCTGTTTTCAATACAGACGGATACTTGCAAGCATTAACAGAATGGTTAAAAAGCGAGCACAAGACGGGACCAAGGATGTCAAAATTTTCTATCACAGCCCTATTGCTTATGCCGTCTAAACCTGTCGCTTTATTCGTCGGCATCGTTAAAACAACAGACTGTATTTCTTCTAGTTCAATTCGGAACAAAACAAAACTATTTAGAATCTTAGACTCAAGGTCTATTACATTTAAGTCCTGTAGGTTCTGCGCTAGGAGTGGGCCCATAGAGGCGAAAGTTGAGTTGAAGTGTTCCGCTGTCCCCCTGTCTACTGTTTCAGGGAGTATATGCGGAGCCTGTTTGCTACCCACAATGTCTTTGAAAATGTGCCAGAGTATTTTTGAGTTTCCATTTGCCCTCTCTATGCGTTCTCTGTAAAATTCTCTTTTACGAGCCCTCATCATCGTTACCGACTTGTTACGCATCTCCTTAAATTGACGCCGGTAAAAGTCGTTCTCTTTTTTATGCTTCCATTTCTTGTACCAGTAGTCCTTTTTCTTTAAAACTTCAAGAATGGGCTTATTCATCCAGGGACAAATTGGTATGCTGCGAGAGCGACCTTTGATCTTTTCAGTACTGTTTGATATCGCACCTGTAAGAATATTAATAAAGTTTGAAAATTCGGTGTCAACATTCTCGTGATAAATCTCATCAAAATTTACTGATAAAAGATTGTCACGCAATAGTTGGTAGTTTATCTTGTTAAGGCGGTGAGAAAAATAGGTTTCTGCTTTTGGCAAATTATCTATGTCGACAAATATGGGAATGTGGTCAGACAAGGGGTCATCGAAAACATCAGCAGTAATACCTGTGGTGAAATTAACGAGTGCATGATCAATTAACGTTGCTGATGTGCTCGTAACACGAGTAGGTGTCTTGATAATATTTTGAAAGGAAAAAGACTTGAGTAAATATGCGTAATCGCTGTGATTTGCATTGTTCATATCAATGTTTATATCTCCCACAATAAGAATGCGTTTGTTTGGCTTTCGTGTCAGGAAGGATAAAATTGCTTCAAATTTATCAAGAAAAGAAGCTTGGCAAGAATTAGGAGGCCGATAAACGACACCAACTATGAGCGAGGGTTCTAAATGAATAAAGAGGGCTTCAATAAAAGAAGTGCTACATGTGACATCATGCAAGACAGAGAAATGTTGACCTGCTTTTACAAAAAACGCAACGCCACCGCCGCGAGTGGAAGACAGACGAGGATGAGATGTCATCGTGTAACCTGGAACGACTACACTCTCTCCTTTTTTCAGCCACGTTTCTGTTGTTGCGATTAGGTGAAATGTTTTTTTTTGTAATGATAGAAAGGTGATAAGTAGATCTATGTTTTTTCGGATACTTCGAATGTTACTGTGAAAGACGGAAATGGTTTTGCTGCCATCCGTTAGCGATGCCATGAGGGAACTGGTTTGTTAGGGAATAGGAAAAGATACAGCTAAAATACTTTGTCGAGGTCTTCTTCGCAAGTCACATGAATGACCCGGGAAGTTTCTGTTTTCCGTAACAGTATTTTGCCTTCAGAAACCCATGCAAAGCGCCACTCATTCTCTCGTTTTGCCTTGATGGCCTTTCCAAGAAGTATCTTTTTTTCAGCACACAGATGTTCATTGATGAATACTGGGTCTTCTTCCTCAAAGCCCAGGTGGGATGTGTTCAGTCTGTGTTTTTTGGCTGCTTGCAAGACCTTATCTCGGGTAGCTCGTGAAAGAAACCGCACTATGATGTTGTCAGGTCCCTTAGCCTTCGTTGGAACCCGGTGGCAAACTTCAACATCGCTCTCTGAAAAATCTACTTTAAGTGATTTGGCAACTTTCCCAATCACCTCACCAAGGTTTTCATTCGAAGTTACTGGAACACCTTTTATTTCAATACTGTTTTTCCTGCTAAACTGTTTCAGTTCCACCAACTCTAGCTTTAAGTCCTTCATCTCCTTGTTTAGCTTCAGGTTTTCCTTTTGGAATTCTTTGCTCTGAGTTTTCATTTCTGTCAACCCCTCTCGTAAGGACTTCATTTCGGACCGTAACTCCTCAAAGGTTTCGTTAATGAAGTCCATTGAGGAACAAACCGATGTGATTTCAGTTTTGATTGACTTAGTGGATGCGTCAATGTTTCTGACTTCATTTCTGAGCTCAGATAGGGCTTCCACAAATTTTGAAGTCATTTCTACAAGAACCTTTGCGACCTCTTTGATGCTACCAGGTGCCTTCTCACCCAGGGTGGCAGCGAAGCTGGAAATGGCGTCACCATTTTCACCAGCCATCACGACTCCAAAGATGTGCTCCAATGAATCAATACACGTGTATGATCAATACCACAAGAACATCACAGCTTCAGAACGGTTCAGCAGCCGCAAGGTCTACAATGTAATGCAGAGTGGTGAATTGGTTAACTCACCTGCACACAAGAAGTGGCGGTTAGCAGACGTAGAATGCGCGGCTGCCAGAACCGTTCTGAAGTGTCGATTGCAGTTTGCAGCTGGCTTATATGGTCGACGATGATGACGTCACAGTGGGGCGTTGTCAGACGGTCAGCCACGTGGAATGATAGCCGGTCAGCCTGATTGAGCTCTGGCTGCGTTGATTTCCAACTGCCGGTGCGCCCGTTGGGAATAGGGGGCCGTATCGAAAATGCCTGCACACAAGAAGTGGCGGTTAGCAGACGTAGAATGCGCGGCTGCCAGAACCGTTCTGAAGTGTCGATTGCAGTTTGCAGCTGGCTTATATGGTCGACGATGATGACGTCACAGTGGGGCGTTGTCAGACGGTCAGCCACGTGGAATGATAGCCGGTCAGCAACAAAATTCCGCCCTTATTTGTTTGGAAGGCCCTTCTGCGTAGTTACGGATCGCCATGCTTTGTGTTGGCTGTCCTCTCATAAAGACCCTACAGGCCGTCTGGGTCGCTGGGCCTTGCGTTTGCAAGAATACACATTTAATGTTGTCTACAAGTCCGGCCAGCTGCACCAAGACGCTGACTGTCTGCCCCGCCATCCTGTCGATCCCCCTGATTCCCACACCCGTGATACCGACGACTGTGTACTGTCCGTATCAGGCTTTCTAAACATTGGTGACGAGCAGCGCCGTGATCCATCTCTGCGCCTCATAGTCGACCGCCTCCGCAGCGACCCTTCCGATCCTGCTCTACGAATGTTCGTGCTGCATCACGATATTTTGTACCGGCGCAATATGCACCCAGATGGCGCCGACCTCTTGCTCGTCGTCCCCACCCATCTCCGCTCCACAGTACTTGCCCAATTTCATGACGCTCCTACTGCAGGGCACCTAGGCGTGTCACGCACGTACGACAGCGTGCGCAGGCGGTTCTTCTGGCCTGGCCTTTACCGCTCTGTCCGCTGTTACGTTGCTGCTTGTGATCAATGCCAGCGCCGGAAAACGCCCCCACTTCCACCCAGTGGCCAGCTTCAGCCCATCGACATCCCGACTGACCCATTTTTCCGTGTTGGTCTCGACCTGCTTGGTCCTTTTCCCCCATCAACATCCGGGAACAAGTGGATTGCCGTTGCGACCGATTACACTACCCGGTACGCTATCACGCGCGCTATCCCTACCAGCTGTGCCTCCGATGTCGCCGACTTTCTTCTCCATGACGTCGTCCTACTTCATAGCGCTCCTCGTCAACTGCTTACGGATCGCGGCCCCTGCTTTCTTTCTAAAGTGGTCCACGACCTTCTGCGCTCCTGCTCTACCCGCCACAAGTTCACGACGGCCTACCATCCTCAGACCAACGGCCTTACTGAGCGTCTAAATCGCACCCTGACGGACATGCTGTCTATGTATGTCTCAGACCACCATCGAGACTGGGACGTCAGTTTACCTTTCGTGACGTTCGCCTACAATTCCACACGCCACGATACCACCGGCTACTCCCCCTTCTACCTGCTCTTTGGCCGCGACCCGTTGCTACCCTTCGACAGCCTCCTGCCCCACGACCCTTGTACCAGCAGTTACGCTTGTGACGCCATTGCCCGAGCTGACGCCGCCCGCCAAATCGCTCGAGATCGCCTCGACGTTTCACAACTCGCTCAGAAACGACGGTATGACCTTCATCACCGTGACGCCCATTACCCTCCCGACTCCCTCGTACTCCTCTGGCTCCCTGCGCGTCGTGTGGGCCTGTCTGAGAAGTTGCTGCCTCGTTACGTGGGTCCTTACCGCGTCTTGCGGCAACTGAGCAATCTGACCTACGAGATCGCGCCCCTGCAACCCCACACTCCTCGTGCGGCCCCCTCCACACAGCTCGTACACGTCGCCCGTCTTAAGCCCTACCATCCAAACCCACCATCTTAGGAGGCCCAGGGACTGTGCTTCCTTCCGCCCGGCGGAGGAGGGGGGGTAGTGTTACGGTGCATAGTTGCTAGGAGAAGACGACGTTGTTTTGGGACGTTCGGCAGTGAACGACGACGAGGACGTGGCAGTTTGTGCTGGAGTGATTTAGCTCGGTGTGCCTTCTGACTGTGGCCTGTACCGTCTGCCGCTGGGCTATCCCCCCCGTAATAATATGTTTTAGTCAAACTGGAGGCTAGCTTGCGACAGGGGTTCAGACCAATGAAATATGCACCTTCAATTGCATGCTTTCTGGGACCTGTTTCCTTAAGGTTGAGGTGTCCGCCGAGATGTAGAGTTTTGAGAGCTACTGCGCCCTTTGCTTTCCTCAAAAACCTTTCCTTTCCACAAAACACGTGCTTTCACATTCCTCCACGTAAGCAGCCCTCCGATTTTTTTATGGACCGCTCCCCGGAGTACATCTGTGTAGTCGCGTCATCGCCAACCCAACCCGGGAGGACTGGCAGGTGACCCTGCTCGGCAGTCACGACTTACTGGCCCAACAAGCCTTAGTCGGGCGCGCCCGGGCGGCGGCCACCGCCACTGGGGTCCCATACTAGGAACCTCCACCTAGTGTTTGTAATGATCAGTCCCTTAAAGGGCAACTGAAGCGGTTTTAGAATTCGATGAGTTTAAGGTGGCCGAATGTGCAAAATGTACGGGTAAAGCCTGCGAAATCGTTTTGCTCTAGCGTTTGAAATGGTGCCGTAATCGCCGAATAAAGTCGTCGTCGGCGTTCAGCTTCTCTGATGTGCACAGCGACGGGCAGAGGTCTCGATAATGACGTCAAGTATGACGAACCTACGTTTCCGCGAAGAAATGGTTATTCTATGGAAGAAAACCGACGACATCGAAGGTGAAGCTCACGATGCATTGTTTGGCGCCATCTGAGGACGCACAGCTGCATGCAGACGTAAGCAGCGGACATCTGAAAGTTTGGCAATAATGACGTGACTGCCGAGTTTCCTCGCACTCCTCCAACGTAGTGAGGAGAAGCCTAAACATCGTCGCGGTTTTAATCGACGATTATGTCAGCATTTTAAATGGTAATTGAAAAATACTCTGCATGCTTTATCTAGAAGCTTGATAGATTCGAATTCTTGAATAACCTCGAATTCTCAAAAAACTGTTTCAGCTTCCCTTTAAGGGCTGATCCAAACATACCTCCTGTCCCTTTTTAATAAATGTTTTCACCACCACCACCAAGCATCACTCATGCTGCATAACATGAACTGGCGGGTGAGTTGGTCAGACATAACTCTGAGTGAATCAGCGCAACGGTAATCGTGCCGCTGCGCAATCGGCCGCTGCGCTGATTAACTGAGAATCACTCATGCGCAGGAAGCAAATAAATTCCACTGAAATCGCAAGTACTGCAGCTCCTTCTTAGGCAGAGAGATTGATGCCTTTGGCAGACCTGCGTTATCTACTACATCCACGTTTTGGGGCTTATTCACACTTGCGAGTCGCGAAGGGCGCGCGACTCGCAGTCTCATGCGACCTGGGAGCAGCTCGCCACTACCGATGTTCACACTAGGTAGGCGACTTTGCACGATTTGGCACGTTAAGTTCACTGACACCTTCTTAATAATGAGGCCCACCACAGGCTTGCATGATTGCTGACTATCACATAGCTGTGAATAAGACACATGGTAGATCTCGGTGCCATACAAAGGGCAACATTTCGTTTAAGCACTTTGGTTTCCACCCACGCATAAAATTATTTAGCCCTGCACATTCTCAGCAACTCCAACATACGTATGTATCTTACGTGTAGAAATAACAGCGCAGTGTTCAGAAAAACGCATTGATCTCTTGTCCATCTGCACAGAATTTCAAACTACTTTCTATTAAGCTTCCTCTACATTGAAATGGGGCATTTGGGAAGCGATTCCGACGGTGCGACTGACTCTTCAAAAAAAAAAGATAACTGTAGGCAGTGAGGTAGCCAGAAACAATTTTCGGAGGTGTTATAGGTGGTATGCACACGCGCACAGCCGCGCCGCTGCCGGCCGCCATGATTGACGTTCACGCTGCAGACGAACTCCTGCTCCACAAGAATTTATTCTTCGCGTGTCGCACTCAGACGGCCGTTTTGAACCCGGCTGCATCCGAGATTCGACCGGTAGACGCTGGGCGTGATAGCCGCGCATAACTACGTCGTAAACGAACGCCACTTGGATTGCGCAGCTGTGCTTGTTAGTGCTGCTTTAGCCTGTCGATTAAACGGGCGCAGCGACGAAAGGTGGCCGCGGGTTCGGTTTCCCCCGATCTCGGGATCGAAGTTCGGATGGTGGTCGTTGACAACAACGCTTCCGTGAACCGAAAACTGGGCGAGTTGGTGAACGTTCAACATTATGTACAGCACTAAAAACGAAGACAGGGGAAGAAACACGCAAACAAACAAGCGCTCACTATCAACTGAAATTTTATTAAGAGATACTCGTGCTTATAAAGGCTTCAACCCAGCACGCGCAGGCGCACAAAGCATGAAACACAACAAAACAACCGAAACTGCAAACCAAACCACACGTGCGCATTAGCCTCATTGCACTGCAGCAGTACTCTCAAGATAGGTCAGCCATACGTGGTGTAACGCCACCGAAGGTTTTGCAACGCACGGAACGCGCGATGTGGGGATCAGATACGCCTCTATTTCTCGGCACTTCTGATTCCTGTGACTGAAGACAACGTCGGCACGCCCGAAATCAGGAACACACACGCTATCATTTTTGTAGAGCCGGAGGTAGTTCAGGCAGACTCGCGGGGAAGGGATCGGTGACCCGGCGCCACTCGGTAGCTGCGGCGCGTCTGTGGTGCTCCTGCGTATCTGCGCAGAGCCGTTGATTTCCGAGCTGTGCTATATACCTGGCCTTGAAGCATCATCATCATCATCAGCAGCAGCCTGACTACGCCCACTGCAGGGCAAAGGCCTCTTCCATGTCTCTCCTATTAACCCTGTCCTTCGCCAGCCGCGGCCACCATATTCCCGCAAATTTCTAAATCTCACCCGCCCACCTAATTTTCTGCCGCCCCCTGCTACGCTTGCCTTCTCTTGGAATCCTTCTCCTTCAGGACACACATAGCCCTGCCACACTTCCTAGCTACACATCTGTTCACTCGGACGCCACGAATACACCCAGGGCGTCCACACTCATACATCGCTCCATTACACACCAAACCCATTACATCACCTCCGAGACGCCCTGCGTAATTACAGAAATCATACAAGATACACACTCAGTACCATCGATTTTTGTCGCCAATATATACCACCCACCATCTCACCCGATGGCTTCATTGGAAACGCTACTGCGAGATCTCCATCGTCTTGCAGGCAATCATCCATTGATTATCGGAGGAGACTTCAACAGTCAGCATACTGACTGGGGCTACCGCACCACCACTGGACGAGGCCAGCGTCTCTGGTCCTTGGTACAAGAGCTCCGCCTCACAATACACAACAACTTTAACACCCCCACGAGGATTGGTAACAGTGTCAGCGCGGACACCAGCCCGGATTTGACACTGAGCCGCAACCTTGTTTGTATTACGTGGACCACAACGAGTCATACATTAGGAAGCGATCATTACATCCTCTCCGTTACAGTACCGTACAAGCAAAGACAGGCCCGTCACCTAACACACAAAATCACCAACTGGGATGCTGTACGCTCCGCACGGGCGGCCCTCCCTGACGCTTCCATTATAGACATCGACCAGTGGGTGGCATCACTCATGAACGATGTCTCCACACACACGCCAACCCTTGTCACAATATCAGATACGCCCACCCTCAACACTCGCCTGGCTCACCTTTGGGAGGCCCACCATAGCATCCTAGAGCGCTGGAAAGGGCAAAAGCTCAATCGGACCCTTAAAAAGCGGCTGGCCGCGCTGCAAACACAAATTACTGAGCACGCTGAGGATCTCTGCCGATCAAACTGGGGTCAGATTTGCGACAGTTTGGCTGGCAATCTGTCCTCCAAACGTAGCTAGCAACTCCTCCGTCACTTAATTGACCCCACGCAATCCAAAACAGCCACACAACACCACGTCACACGCCTTATACACAAGACCGGCCTTTCTCCTGACGCACTCATTAATATACTTAGAAACACACATACAACTCCCGCTACCTCAAACCCCCTGCCCCCCTATACAGGCGCCCCGAATGCCAACCTCGACGCAGAGATCACGGAGACAGAAGTCAGAGCGGCCCTCCTGACTCTCCGTTCTAACTACACCCCAGGAGTTGACCGGATCTCTAATGCCATGCTCCGCAATTTGGACGATCAGTCGATCGCCCAGCTTACGGAGTACTTCAACAAATGCTGGCAGGAGGGCACTCTTCCCCAATCCTGGCGTCACGCCAAAATCATATTCATACCAAAGCCCCACAAACCACTTACACCCTCAAATCTCCGTCCCATTTCACTAACCTCATGCCTAGGCAAGCTTTTCGAACACGTCGCACTCGCTCGACTCACCCAACACATGGCGGAGCAAGACCTCTACCCGCACAGCATGGTGGGCTTCCGTCCCCATCTGTCAGCACAGGACGCCATGCTCCAACTCACGCAGGACATTTTCGACCCCCTCATTCCGGGTCACACAAAAGCTGTCTTAGCCTTGGAACTCTCCAAGGCCTTTGATCGCCTGGACCATCAAGCGATCATGGCGGCTCTCTCTCCCTTGAACATAGGTGAACGTATGTACACCTACATTCAAACATTCCTTACTAACCGCACGGCCGAAATTCACTTCGGTCCCCACATCTCCCCCCCCCCCCCATACACCCTTAGTGGGATCGGAACCCCCCAGGGGTCCGTCCTCTGCCCTTTCCTCTTCAATGTCACTCTCATTCCCCTTGCCCACAAGCTACAAACCATCCCTCACCTTCGGCATACACTCTATGCCGATGATATCACGCTATGGACCACCCATGGCAGTAATGGAGACATAGAGAACACCCTACAGTCCGCGGCTATCCTCACCCAAACTCATGCGCGGAGTATCGGACTCTCCTGCTCACCGGAGAAGTCGGAGCTCCTCATAATCCGCCCCACAACACGAAACTGCCCCACAGCCCCCATCACCATGACACTGGAAAACCGGCCCATCCCGGAGGTAAACACTGTCCGGGTACTTGGCCTCCACATCCAGAACAACGGGAAAAACACACTCACCATACGGGAACTCAAGCAGACAACTGTGTCGATATCACACCTAATCCGCCGCGTTTCTGCACACCACCGGGGCATGAAGGAGCATGACCTATGTCGTCTCATTCATGCCTTCGTCCTCAGCCGCTTTATCTTCACGCTCCCCTATCTGAAACTCCAGGCCGGGGAAATCTCCACCCTGGATGCCATGTTTCGAATAGCATTTAAGACAGCATTACACCTACCCCTAAATACCTCAACCGAAAAACTCCTTCAACTAGGCCTACACAATACGATAGGGGAGCTTATTGAGGCCCACCGACAGACACAATACATACGTCTCGCGAGAACCACCACCGGGAGACACATCCTACACACCCTCGGTATACGCCTACCAGTTACCGATCCCACACAGCTCCAGGTCCCCCGCCTCATTCACCGCGATTTATTTATTAAACCTCTCCCCCAAAAAATTACCGACGATTACGTTACTTCCTAATGCGAAATTTTTGCGAAGCAAATAAGCTGTTTCACCTTTTCGATAGATTGAGGCAAAGAAATCGAGCAACACATGTATGCGCTATCACAGAATTTTTTTTTTATTTTTCGCAGGAAGAGGGGGGAGGGGGGCGGCGTGTACACCCAGCGGCAAACGATGGGGGCAGAAGCGCGCGCAGCAAGCGGACAACATGATAAAGGGAGGAGGGAAGAGATAGCAGCGACTGACTGATGCCGCTGACGCCGATAGTGAGTCAACCCCAGCTGCGGAGTTGGTTTCAGGGACAACGCCGCCGATGCCGATACAAACAATATGATACCCTCGCTTCCTCAGCGCTAAGAACGAGGTCTAGCCGTGGGAAGGTGGTCACGTATTCGTCGACGTGCCGGGGCCTACGTGAAATAACCGGCGCGTCGGCAACTGAAGAGCACCCTATCCGCCACACAAGAACAGGGGGGGGGGGGGGGACCCTTTCCTCCTCTTTCTGCATGGCGGCGACGGTGTTCTATGCAGTCACGTTATCTTGACTCTCTAGCGGCGTCAGCGGCATCCAGCGGTATCAGTCGGTCGCTGCTAGCGCTGGGGGGATGAAAGGGGGGCGGAGCTGGTTACGAGGCCGACGACAACGCCGACGACGACGCGAAACCCAGGAACGGACGCCAAAGAGCTGCGCTCTAAAACATGCATCCCACCTACCACGAACCCCGCCGCAGAGCTCGCGCACGGGCACTCCACAAACACTATGGCACGGAACCGTATGCCGTTTGGGTGGATGCCGCATGCACGGGCGAGGATGCGGTTGTAGCCATCACGAACCCCGCCCTCCAACCTATTGCCACCCTTCACATAACCCCTACTGCCACTTCGGAGGAGGCCGAAGAGGCCGCCATTGCCCTGGCCATCACCCGCACGGAGGCCCGATATATACTGTCAGATTCCAAAACTGCCATACTAAATTTTGCTCGCGGGATAGTTCACGTCCCTGCATTTCGCATACTGGACTCCCTCGCCGCGCACCCGCCCCGCCATGTGGAGCTGATATGGGTGCCTGCCCACTCCGGGAATCCCGGAAACGAGGCCGCCAACGCTTTAGCTCGAGCTTCTCTCAACCGGGCACCGGCGGCCTCCGACCTGGGGTTCTCGCGGGAGCGCATGCACTCATTCAGTGAAATGACGCAGGCCTGCAAAGCCGAGCGTCAGCTCTACCCCCCACCTCATCCTTCCCTCGACAATTACCATCAGACACTTTGGAGGCGGCTACAAACACGCACTTTGCCCTCCCCTTATATACGCTCGCGATATCACCCAGTCCACACGAACCCTTCCTGTACCCTCTGCCACCACCCCAAAGCCACTCTCGACCATATTCTTTTCCTCTGCCCGGCGGATCCTCCCCCGCGGGGCCTGGAGCACCTTACCACTTGGGAGGCTTGGGAGACCCTACTGCGCTCCGAGGACCCGGCCAAGCAAGCCATCGCCACCGGCCAGGCTGCCAGCGTCATGAGCCTCCGGGACATGAACGTTTGAGTGCAGTGGGGCCGTGCGGGGGCCCAAGGACCAACGTGTCCAAAACTCCCTTGTTACAAATAAAGTTTTCATCATCATCTTGGAATCCACTACGTTACCCTCAAGGACAAGCGGTTATCTTGCCTTCGCATTACATGCCCTGCCCAAGCCCACTTCTTCCTCTTGATTTCAACTAGGATATCATTAACGCGCGTTTGTTCTCTCACCCTCTCCGCCCGCTTCCGGTCTCTTAACGTTACACCTATCATTTTGCTTTCCATAGCTCGCTGCGTTGTCCTTAACTTAAGCTGAACCCTCTTTGTTAGCCTCCACGTTTCTGCCCTATCAAGCAAGCAAGCAGGACAGCCTTCCTGCTGTCCTGCTTGAACTTCCCCAACAGCCAGCGAATCACTTTCTTTCTATGGGGGGCCTGCGTTGTTCAGTGGGGGCTCTATTGGATGCCCGTGTTGTTCAACTATCACATTTTTGTTCACATGTTGCCACGTCTTCTTCCTGCTGCTCCTCTCTGGTTTCGCGCATGCGCACTATCGGCCTCCCAGGCTCACGGCGAAATGCTCGACTGGGTAGCATAGTATAGCTCTCGCTAAAAAAAAAAAAAAAATAAGGAGCTGAGTGTAAACTGTCCTCGCAGTAGACAATGCACGTGTTTCTCACGGATCGCGAGCGTGAAAACGCACGTCTCGGTCCCTAGTGTTCCCGCATTTCGAGCGAAACGAGGACGAACGCTAAGCGACAGAAAAAAAAAGTCCGCAATATGTTTTCGTCGTATGTAAACCTGAGCACGCGCTCTTGTGACGAAAAATGCTGTCCTAGTCACGAATTCTACCACAGTGCAAACTCAGCATATCTCAGAAACATGGGATACTCACGGTTTAAGCCGGACAGCTTACATTCTGGGTGGTGTTTGTCGCAGAGAAATTTATATTGTCTCACTGCGTGTATGAGCAGCTCTGCGGAGTACTCTATTTTGTTTTGTCTAAGTCCAATTTCGACGTTACCGCCAGGAATGAACAACCGGATGTAGGCCACGCTTCCGTCAAATTTCGAAGCGCCGGTGATTGGTCCAGCGGTTTTGCGACTCGCAGTCGCAAGGCTGGAAAATCGAGCAGGGTGTGACTGGCTTGCGACAGCCGCTTCTCGACCAGTGCGACCGTTCGCGACTGTCACTTTTTGACCAAAACGGCCGCGCGGCCTCTGCGACTCGCAATTGTGAATGGGCGTTTAATCTTAAAGGTCAACTGACCGACCACCCCATGAAGGATGCACTGTGGTCACCAAGGAGAGCGGCCATTTTTCACTTGAGGTTGTCGAGGCGGAAGTGACAGATATTTCAGGCATTGCCCCAATAAACCAAACCAATAAACCAAGAGATGCAATACTTCGATTCCACTGAAATTTGTTTGCAGTGCATACCATGTAGTGCGATATTCCGCTCCGCATTTGACGATGAAATGTTTAAAAACGGTTGCGTTCTGTGTCACATCGGCGCCGAGTGCCGTGTCGAATATGAACGAGCTGCTGGTCGTCATACGCAATCCCTCCAACCGCTGTGCTTTGCCTGTACGCTCTTATCTGTAGTTTGGCAGCATGACGGTGTCGCGAATAAGGGTGACGCGTTCCCGACTGCTGAAGGGGAACGCTTTCGCGTGCAGGTTCGAAGAAAAGAAAAAAGGAATCAAACAAAACAAAACTAAGCCGTGTTTATATTTTAAAGGGAAGGATCACATTAAAGAAACGTAAACACCACGGAAAACATACACTAGAAACGCGTACAACACTAGGGATAAAATAGGAGAGAGTTCACCGGCTACAAAGCGTCCCAGGTGGAGCGGGAATGCCTTGCAGGTAGCACAGACGCGGGTTGTCGACTTGCGATGCGTCGCTGGCGTTGCGTCCAGGGAAGCGGTAGTAGGTGGTGGTGGTGGTGAAAACTTTTTAATAAACAACAGGAGAGTTTGCAGGCCAAAAATGGCCCTTTACATAGGTGGAGTCCTTAGTCCGGGACCCCGCTGGACGAGGCCGCTACTCGCGCCCGTTGGACTAGAGCCCTTTGAGACTCCAGCCCCGAGCAATTGAGCAGGGCTGCCTCCCATGCCTCTCGGGAAGGGGAAGGATTGGGGGGAAGGGAAGGATTCTTTTGACAGGCCCAAACCATGTGGAAGGTATCGGAAACTTCCCCACAGTGAGGGCAGCGCCCATCAATTTTGGGGTCGAAATGTTTCACTATTGCAGGACACAACAGAGTGTTGGTCTGCAAGCGCCTCAGAGTTCGCTCATCAGCTTTACTCAGGCCCTTAGCAGGGACCGGGAAAAGACGATGGCGTTCGCAATAGTCGTCCAGAATTTCTCTGAACCGCAGAAGCGGTTGCACAATCTCCGAGCCGGAAGAGCCTGGGTGAGGTGCCCGGTAGGTAAGCGCTCGGGCAGCCGCGTCCGCAGCCTCATTACCTCTAACGCCCTGATGGCCTGGAGTCCAAACTATGCGTTTGGGCGAAGGGTCCGATTCCCTCACTGCGCGCTTTAATATACTCCAGGCTAAAGGTGAAATCTCGCCAGCCAGGTAGTGTTGACAGGCTCGACGCGAATCTGACACGATTACCTTCGAATTCAAGTCCGAGGCGGCAAGCGCAATGGCTACTTCCTCAGCCTGTGCTGAATTTCGAGCTCACCAGGAGGCGAGGAACGGAGACGGACACGGGAGACGCTGAAGAACTCCTTTCTGTCGCCCCCAAGAACTGGGCAGCTGCAGCAGGAAAACTGCCGCCAGGCCCCGTCGACGGCGTCCCGATACACCGTAGGCCTATGCAGCCTATCCGAGGAAGCCGTGGCAGCAAAGTGGCGATCGCAGTAGGCCAGCGTCGTTGATTAAAGGGAAGTCCACGGCAGCACAGACCCGAAGTCTGACGGCTGCCACCTCCACGCTTGAATAAGGCTCAATGGTCTCTGGCGTCGATGATCCAAGGGAAGTCACTGGCAGCTCGAAACCAACGTCCGACAGCTGCCACTTCCACGCTTGAACGACCAGACTTGTGCTGCGGTGTCTTCCTTTACATCTCGGTTTGCTGACACATCAGCTATCCGCTCCTCGTGCCTGCCTCGCGCACACCATACGCACGCGCACACGCGCAACGCGGGGCTGCACGCACGGCGCTTCGCTGTCCGACGCACCACTGCCGAGACGCCGCGTTCCAAAAATCCCTTGGCAGTCAAGTGTGCACATCACAGACGGTAGGCATAGTGTTACAGCTCCTACAACACTCTGCAACGTCAGTTGGTCCCCGGGAAGCCTTGCAGTAGGTGGGACATAAATGTACAATACGATGAGGTTCTATTAGGGGATTATGAAATAATATAGCATATATATTCGGATAAATTTTTATCACAATGGGCCGTTTTCGTTTGGTCCCTGTGATATGCGTTATAGCCGTATACGAGTCAAGAAACAAGCGGCTTTTCTCCTTCTAAGGGCCCCTTTCCAGCCGATAGTGTTGGCCGATTCTGAAGAAACTGCTATCGCAACAATGCAGGGAGCTGCAGATGAAAAGGGGCAGTCCCTCCCGGCATTGTTGGAAATAGTCCCCTTTCTGCATTGTCACGCCACTCCATGTAGTGTCGCGCTACTCCTGCTAGGAGGTTCGCAAAAATCAGCCGACGCTCTTGGCTGCGAAGAGGTCTCTTGACGGGGAAAAGCCGCATTTTTCTTGGCTTGTATCTGACTATAATGGTCTCTCTAGGTGCACGGTGAAGAGGAATCTGTACTCGTCTTTTTGCCGCGGGAACTAGATCTAGACTTTCCGAGCATTCTTAGGAACTTCGATTTATTGCCCTGTGTGGCCTATTTCCCTAATTAAATCGGATTAACGTCCGGCTCCCGCCTTTTTTTTTAATTATTCGCGTACGGTGGGCGGAGTCGACCAACGCGTGGAGTGCCTTTCAGCCAGCTTCGTGGAGGTTTGCCGCTCTGCCATCGGCCGAGTAATACGTAGTAATCCGTTGTAGCAAATAGTCCGCGCGTATTTTTATTTCTGTGGGCTTATTTTGCGGCTCTATTATCTGCGAATGAAACTATTTATTCACGGAAACCTAAAAAACAAAATAAAGCGAAAGCAAAGCCTCCATGGAGCTGGCTGAAAGGCACTCCACGCGCTGGTCGACTGTGCCCACCGTACGGGGAGAATTAAAAAAATAAAGGTGGGAGCCGGACGTCAATTCGATTTAATTAGTGAAATGGGCCACACAGGGCAGTAAGTCGAAGTTTCTTAGTTTCTAAGAATGCTGTAAATGTGTAGATGGAGTTCCCGCGGCAAAAAGACGAGTTCAGATTCCTCTTCAGTGCACCTTTAACACTTCGTAGTGCGTAAAACGAGGGCGAACAAGGGCGCGTGGCCTGGAAGCTCTGGAGGCGGCCGCCGTCAGCTGGACTCGGGCGACCTCTGCGGAGCGGTTTCGTCCAGGAGAGGCACGCGTGGTTAAGTTCAATGCTGCCCCTTTGTCGGCTGGCTGGCGGGGAAGGTGCGAGCCACAGGCAGGCTCCGTCCCAGCCTACGACTCGAGGTGATTAGCCGTGACGGAGGAACGCTCAGCGCGGCGGGCCGCTCTCTTTCCTGCCGAGGCGCGTGGTGAACTCGCGCCGCGTGTGTGCGGGAGACACTCACGGTGTCAGCGATGCGAGATTCCGCTTCTTCGCAGGCGGCTTCCCTTTTTACGGCGCGCCTCTGAGGGTACGACGCGGATGGAGGCGCTCTAGCGTAGCGCCATTTTTGTTGGCTCAAGTACATTTCCTTTTTCGTCGTTTCCTTCGGGTGCTACTGCTCTGTTTCGGCCGCATGAGCTTCCCAGTTATGCTGCGTCGCTGGCCTATTTACTTCCCGACTTTTCTTGTGCGTCCATCTGTAGCGCCCCTTGCACTTGAAAATAGCCACCAGGAATGCTCCCGCTAGTTTTTTTTTTCTTTTTTACCAAACTAAGTAACTGTGAAATTAACCCGAGCGCAGCACTTTTCAAGGGCTCTCCTCTCAGCCGTCTTTTCATTGGTTCTGACCGCCGGACGAGCACATAGCCTACACAGTTGACTGCGCTCTTTTAACAGACATCTTGACAACACCGTGTACCGTGTTGCTGTTACCATACCGGAGTAGGTAAATCCCTAGTATACATGTCAGCACTACCTGCCCACTGCATCGTGAGCAAACCGGCCACAGTGGCAGGTGGCAGTCAAATGAAACATTCGTCGCGCAAGCCCCATTCATCGCTTAACCGCCCCACCCTTCCGCCAGGAGTGACATGATGACTCCTAGAGATCTATGAGTGCGAAGTCTAGAATGACCCATTCCGCATATATGGGCATTAATTAACCCCTTTCGCTATCCGGTCATACCCTTAAGACGGAGCTTGAATGCCCCTCCCTCCCCCATACTTTATCCCAAAGCGTGCCCAGCGTAGTGGCCAGCTGCGGATGGTGCGTGGCACAATATGCTTCCACTGTTCTCGCATCGGCCACACTAATGAACACAACCGCAGGCCATAGCTTTCACTTTGCCGCGGAGATTTCTTCCGCTACCGTCCCATCTGTCTCGCTTCGAGCCCCTCCGCAGCCGTCTGCAGCGACTGTTCACTCTCTACGCCGATTTTCCGCCTGGCCGTCGCCGCAAACCCGCCGCTCTCAATCCTTGCCCACTCTTGCCTTGCGGCTGCTTCTGTGTACATACGTCTGCTACAATCTAAGACTAGCTGATGCAGC
This sequence comes from Amblyomma mixtum, assembly GCF_055824585.1. Taxonomy (NCBI): domain Eukaryota; kingdom Metazoa; phylum Arthropoda; class Arachnida; order Ixodida; family Ixodidae; genus Amblyomma; species Amblyomma mixtum. The sequence goes on from NC_143021.1 coordinate 121,411,100, forward strand.
TTCCGGAGGTCGGCACAAAATGGGTTGGTCGCTTCTACAGGTTCCATTCCGGATTACTGGAAAGTGGGAAAGGTCATTCCCGTCTTTAAGTCCGGTAACAAAGATTTTCCTTTAAATTACCGTCCGATATCATTAACCAGCATACCTTGCAAAATCATGGAACACGTCATCTATTCTCAAATCATGGACTTTCTTGACGCTAACAACTTCTTTCATCCCTCACAACACGGGTTTCGCAAGGGTTTGTCATGTGAAACTCAACTGGCTGTCTTTCTTCATGACGTTCACTCTAACCTCGACCTAAATTTACAAACTGACGCTATTTTTCTAGACTTTGCTAAAGCATTTGATAAAGTTCCACACAGGCGTTTACTGCTAAAACTAACCATGCTAAAACTGCATCCTAACGTCTTATTGTGGATCGGAGAATTCCTTTCTAACCGCTCCCAGTTTGTTCTTGTTAACAGCCAGAGTTCCAACCCTCTTCCAGCAACATCAGGCGTACCCCAAGGTTCTGTACTTGCACCCCTCCTATTCTTAATCTATATAAACGACTTACCCTCAAGCCTGGTTTGCAATGTTCGTCTGTTTGCAGACGACTGCGTTATTTACCACACGATTTCTAACACCTTTGACCAATCACAGCTCCAAAACGACATTGACACAGTGCACGCCTGGTGCGATGACTGGCTAATGTCGCTTAATCCTAATAAATGTAAACTTGCATCTTTTCACTGCCGGCGTAACCCCCATATTTTCCCGTACTCCGTTGCTAACGTTCCACTAGAATCTGTATACTCATACAAGTACCTAGGTGTCACCTTGTGCCAGGATCTCTCCTGGCGCTCTCATGTAACGAACATCGTCGCATCAGCTAACCGGTCATTGGGTTTTTTGAAACGTCATCTACGGCACGCCCCTCAAAGTATTAAACTTCTCGCCTACCAATCACTCATTCGACCAAAACTAGAATACGCATCTGCTATCCGGAGCCCGCAACAAGCATATCTCATTAGTTCACTACAATCTGTCCAAAATCGCTCCACGAGGTTCATTCATTCTGCCTATTCATACGACATCAGTGTATCGTCACTTAAACGACAATCAGGTTTATCAACTCTTGCCCATCGTCGTCGCATTGCTTCTCTTAGTCTGTTTCATAAGTTTTTTTACAGTTCCCTCGGACAACAACCCTACATCACACCGCCCGCTCGCATATCTCATCGCACCGGCCATCCACTGCAAGTGTCAGGCCAACGCGCCCGCCCCGTCACTTTTTCCGCATCCTTTTTTCTTCGCACTGCTAAAGACTGGAATGGCCTTCCCCACGACGTTGATGCGATCACCTGCCAATCAAGTTTTGTGAACAATTTAAATATGCATTTCATAAATATCATGTAAGCAATCCTATTCAACCTATATTTGTACTCCCACCCCTTATGTAATACCCCCAAAGTGGGGTCTTTAAGGTAATAAAGTGAAGTGAAGTACATAGAGAAACTCCGGGCCGGGTCATTGGACTACTGACCACCTGATCCAGTCAACTAGACGTCGTTGTCGATGGTGTTACTGTTTGCGCACTCACACCGGCGCGCACGTGTCCGTAAAGAGCGCAAACCTCCGCCGTCGGCTTCGCAGTCCTCACACCTCAAACGTCTCGGGTTAGTGTCACGTACAGTAGAACGCCTGCTCTTGGCTTTTGGCGGCGACAGTACCCAGGTTCGATTCGATGCTTGAATACTTGCGCCCATGACCTATTTGTCATCTTAGATTTTATGTCGGAGCATTCCACACTCACAGACTGCTGCAGAGTGTCCCCCTGCTCGAGCTCCCCCTCCTCGGTTCCGAAAACGTCGATTCCTCCGGAAGAGAATAAGTCTGCGCATGTCGGTGGTTCATACAAAGAAATAATATCTCGGTCCCACCCAAACGGCCGAGCTTAGCGCCCTTCTCGATTTTTTTGTTTGGACATAAAGTCGTCATGTGTCACGCTCCAGCTGCTACACAACGCGTAGACACTGGTGATGCCTCAGCATTTCATCGGCGACCCTACACTCTAAACAAGGTAACCTTTAGGTAACCTTTGTAAAGGTGCACATTTTCACATTGAAGTATACCTATAAATTAAAGGTTACACAATGTAACCTTTCCACTTTTAACCTTTGTGAAAGTTAAAAATTGTAAAGGTTACTTGTTTTTACGCATAGGTTACGCAACTTTTTTAGCGCTGTAACCTTTACAAAGGTATGCTTCATTGAATTTGCTATAGGTTACGTGCTCCAAAATGTGTAACCTTTGTGTGCCACAGTGGCTGGCCTAAAAATGGCAAAAATGTCGTTGCAACTTGCTGACGGTGATTAAATACAGAGCTCTGCTGGATTTCAATTTGAACGGAACAAAAATTGGTCAAAGAAAAATATGGTTTAGAAAAGGAGAAAAATGACAAACACCGGCATATGATCGGCAAATTTTTCATTGACTCCAACATCTTCAAGACTACAGGAAACACAAAACAACAGAACTTCCCAAATATTGTCTACATTAAAGAAAAACTAAGGAATGTAACAGATGCAGGTATGTTCAAGGACGCAATATTGCAAACTTTTTGCAAAAAAATATATCACAATAAATGGGCATGCAAGGCACTGAAATATGGGCCCATATTACAGTATTACTGTTGGCATGCCAAACAGAACTACGCTCAGATGAAGTCTCGCTTCGAGTAGAGCTTGGCTACAGCATATCACTCTTATTGCAATGTATATAAAAAAATAGGCACTGTAATTGTAATACCAAGAAGAACAAAATAAAAGCTCTATTATTCAAGACCAAGTGCCAAGTCAACTTGTCACTGTGTAAGGGATAAAACAGACACAAAATATAAACGGCAAAAATATCAGAGACTGAGGCAATATTTTGTTCACATATCTTAATTATCACACTTCTAATCACACAATCACACTTCTAATTATCACAAGATTAAAATGACTATACAATTAGAGATCAAGAAAGGTGGTCCAAGCAGTGCAGATAACATGAGTTCTTTTAAAACTTGCGGCCGCATACCAACGTAAACAACAATCAATCGATCTAAACATCTTGGATAAAAAGCAACCAGAGATATACATGTACCTAACAGCTTTCAGAGGTACATAACATCAGCAAATTCAGCACAACTTGCCTAGATTACATAAACAAAAGCCCTTTGTGACTCCTCCAGTCACTTGATTAACTAATATCCACAATGACGTCACCAATAACTTGTAACATTAAGAGTGCTATAAGCCTGACAACACTCGCATAAGTACATCAACTTGTGTGCTGTAGTTAAAAAAAAAAAAAACTTGCTCAGTTTAGCTGTAGAAAATATACTTGAACATAATATAAAGTGAACAATTGAAACACATATCTTTCCAGAAAATTAGAACAAATTATTCTTTTTCAAGAGCATGAACAAGCTCTTAAATCAGTTCGTCAGTAGTCCACGTGGCACTGAAGTATCTGGCAGGGCAATCTTCTGCAGCAGGATGAGTATGGCGGAAAATGCGGGTGGATAGTTGAGGTTTTTTATGTAATATGTCACCAGGCAGAAGATGGGGGCACGCTCTAGGTTGCCGTTGCTGATGGAGATCACTTCTTTACTACTTCCAGCGCAAACACTCAGCACAGGTATATACATGAGGTACAGTCACTTGCAACTCTTCAGGTACTGGAATCTGTGGAATATTAAATTAGAGCCAGTGAGCAACGATTCATACTTAAAGCATGGCTGATATTCTCACCAGAGTGAAACATGGCATACAAAGAACATCGCAGTGCCTACCGCATCGCAGCGCCGCTGCTGCGATTGCTGCGCTGTTGCTAATTCTACTCGGGATGGCCATTGGTCAAACCACAGCCAATTTTTTTAATGGGCCCAGTTGTATTGCCAAAATCGTATGGCGCACCAATCAATTGATAATCAATGAAACAACGCGCAAAGTTCCAGAATTCAGATTCAAGACAAAAGTACCGCGTCTTAGTGAAAACAGCGCAGGAAAACGAGACGATGTGTTGTGTCTTTCTTTGCTCGTCTCGTTTACCCGCGCTTTTTTCACTATGAATCAATACTTTTAGAGATGACCAGAACGGGAGGGGTAGCGAGTAAGGACACTCGACGCGCACACAAATTTGTGAGAATAAACAACGGATATATTGCAGTTACAACTTAATTCTTGCCAGCGCACTTCAATAGGGCTTGCAGTGTCTTACACACGTCCGCTTAGATCGCCCGTGCACCACACACCCTGCGCCATACTTCCCGCCGCCAATGCTGATGAGTCGACGCGCCGCACTCACGAAAAACAACCATCACAAACATAAACGGCATCCAGACGGCGCCGGGAAGAGAGGAAAGAGGATAGGCAGGCACTGGGACCGACCAGCGCACCGAACCAGATTCACGTGATCGCCAACTGAGTCGAGGAAACGGAAAAAAACCAGTCACACAAGACGACGGACAAGAAGAGTGTACACACCACAACGACTGGACTAACAACTGAAGTTTATTGGAAAATAGATGATATTGGAAAATACATGCTTTTTTAGGTCGTCCACGATAGTTTAGATTTCTTGTCTTTGTCTCTTTTGCGCAGTGATTAGTGATGATTCTGTTGCGCATGCTCTGCTGGCCTTGTTCGGATCATGTATTTTCCAATAAACTTCAGTTGTTAGTCCAGTCGTTGTGGTGTGTACACTCTTCTTGTCCGTCGTCTTGTGTGACTGGTTTTTTTCCGTTTACAATGTACCAACTGGCCCGCATTTCAACCCTTCTGAGTCGAGGAGACGACTGCCGCCGCCTCGGCGGGAGTCCAGCGCCGATGTGGAATTGCGTCATAAGATTGCTTACAATACCAACTCGCCCAAATCGCATCCTTAATTAAAAAAAGTACCGCCGTGCGTTTTAAGCGTGCTCTCTTGTACGCATGCAAAAAAAAAAAACGAGCGCACACGCATGCAAACGATCACGAATTAGCGCTGGAGTGCCCCCGTATTATCGCACCTAATGACCCCCAAATGACATACGGCAACAATAGTCTAAAACTAATACTCTGGATAACCAAACTTATTGGCACGAAACCCCGCGCAATAGGTGAATGAGGCACTCAAACTACTGAACCAGATTTCGCTTCGAAGCGCATTCAACGAGGCTTAGAAATGAAGCTGCTTTGGCAAACAAAGAAAATACGCACTCTGACAAGCATGAAATCAATGACTTCGCAGGTCGTTACTGTGCATATGGTAAAAAAAAAGGGACACTCACCCTAGTCCGTTATTCTTCCATGAACCCCTGGAACGTGATTGCAGTAGTTGCAACGAATAGCGCTGGGCGCGGAGCTGTCTGCCGAGCACACAACGACGTAGCGTGTACAGTCACATTGAGGTTCGTTGCAGCTGCCGCGCAGCGTACCCCACAGGTCCCTGCTGCTTAGTGACATTACTCCAAATAAACCACTACAGAAACGCCATCAAAAGACGGCATGGTTCACGAACGGTTCCAACTCTCTGTTCCAAGAACAAAGCAGCCTCCGCAACGCTGCAACGTCCGAGCCTTCCCGCCGTCCAGACTTGCCGCCGTGCCTGCCGGCGTGCAACGTTGCCAAGCGTTTTGAAACAGAAGCGCCGCTTTTCATTGGGTGAAGCGCCGGCCGTCTGCGCATGCGCGTCTCACGCATACTGGAGCGGCCGTCATGCCATGTTTTGAGTAGTTCTTTGCCAATTACTTTAGGCGCCGCCGTTCGTACCGTGGGCGCTTTACGTTTTGATTCGTGATATATATTCGCCACCTGAAATGATAAATTGGAGGCCTATGTAGAGAGCCACATGAAGAGAAGTCGAGTCGCGCACTCGGCGGCCTGCAAATGCGGTTACGTCCGCTGTCGCCTTCCCAGGTGCTGCCCTTCCATATGTACGCTTTATTACTATTAATTGCGACCGTTGTTATCGCGTATCGGTTCGAGAAAGATGAAAAATAGGCTCTATGAGAGTCATCGAGAAATGTAATTTGAAATATTTGTTTATTAACGTTTATTCGCGCAATAAAATCGGTACACACCATGCTTAGAGAAGTAGCACCTTGGGTTTCTTTGCAAAGCTCATCGATACGAATCGAACATTCAAGATGTGTTCTCATATATATTCAGCCGCAAAATACTGCATTTGCATTGCATTCGCAGCCTCCTTTGGTAAATGTGAAGACAGATATCTGATAACACGCGATTCAATGTGGCTGCGACCCAAAACAGCAGTATCGGGCTCATGCGATAGCTTACGTTGATGTCTCCGGCATATGAAAGCATCTCCCATGCGGTCGAAACCGCAGCCCCATTGCATCCGAAAAGCACATTCCCGCACGTAAAGCAGCATACGTCCTTTATATGTGCATATCTCCTGGCTTGACGACGCATATAGGGTACCGTGCTGACCAAAAGTTACTGCGCAAAGATTACTTGGCAATTTTTTCATCGTAACCTTTGAAACGGTTGACTTCTGGCCGTTGTAACCTTTGGGCTCCACAAAAATAAATAAAACGTAATGAAAACATCAAAAAACATCAATTGTAACCTTTGTGACAAAAGTTACTTACGTCGAAAAGTTACTTTATTGGTTACTGTGTTTAGAGTGTACCTTGTGTTCAACTCTGAGCGCCACGTTATACCATCCAAGGCTACAATAGGGATTGCCAAGAGCATTCCTGAGCCCCCAATAACGCAAGCACATGGTATTTCTCCAAAACGCTATTATATCTACCAGTTCATTCAAATTTCATGCCGGCTGGCAAAAATGGTGGGTTCAAAACAATAGGAGTATTATGGAATCGCTGAGAGGCTCAGTGGCAAGGGGAGGAAAGGAGTAAAATAATATGCTGTATGGAACAGGGAGAGCCACTTGTGTGGCATCAAATATGAAGGAGTGAAAGCAATGCAATGATTCACTGCATTAATGGTGACGTTTTGTAGCTGCTGTGACGCGATGAATTGGACGGAGGGATTCCGAACGGCTTCCGAAACGTTTATTATGTGCATCCCCCCGTGGAAAGTCACACACACAGGGTTTGCTTTTAGCACTGTAGTGAGGAATGCAAGGCCGCCGTCAAGCTGTACATTTGAGACAGCCGAGGACCTTTGTCCTAGCCATTCAAGGAACTCTGGATGTCCCATTGTGTCGCGAGTGCCCCACGGTGCGGCTCAGAGCAGGCGCAGGGGTGAGTTACTTTTGACCAAGACTGTACGTCTTGTGGGTGCCACAACTTCCACAGTGTGTTCGAAATGTTAGTTTTCTGCGGATAAAGGGTTCACACACTAGTTTGCTTCGGAGGAGGGGCGACACAAGTACAAAATTTGAGAGCATGTTCGGACTAGGTAGTATCATGTGATGATACCTAGATAATTGTTTGTGCAAGCATCATCGAGTTCAAAAGGTAAGGGTAAGCAGGCTATCTCAGATCATGAATGGCAGTTTACCGATATCCCTCAAGAGAAAAGTACACAACAGCGGTATCTTACCGGTACTCACCTATGGGGCAGAAACGTGGAGGCTAACAAAGAGGGTTCAGCTTAAGTTAAGGACAACGCAGCGAGCAATGGAAAGAAAAATGATAGGTGTAACGTTGAGAGACCGGAAGAGGACAAAGTGGGCGAGAGAACAAACGCGGGTTAATGATATCCTAGTTGAAATCAAGAGGAAGAAGTAGGCTTGGGCAGGGCATGTAATGCGAAGGCAAGATAACCGCTGATCCTTGAGGGTACTAACGGAGTGGATTCCAAGAGAAGGCAAGCGTAGCAGGGGACGGCAGAAAGTTAGGTGGGCGGATGAGAGTAAGAAGTTTGCGGGGATAGGGTGGCTGCGGCTGGCGAAGGACAGAGTTAATTGGAGAGACATGGGAGAGGCTTTTGCCCTGCAGAGGGCGTAGTCAGGCTCATGATGATGATGAAGCAGAAGTAAGTGTGGTTGCTTGAAACTTGCATGTCACACGTGCCGTATGTTCATCTCCCGTGTGCTTTCCTTTTGCCTTTACTACGTACAGGTGAATACCAACCTTTACCACCCGATTCTTGGCCGATCCCCCAGAGTGGGTATGTGCCATTCTGTCGTAGGCTACAACAACAACAACTTGCATGTAGTGAAAGACGGAAGCATTCGGCAGCATCGTCCGATGAAGACACTGCTTTCCTCTTGTGATGAAACCATTCGAAATTGGGCCTACTAGATGTTAGAAGATGTGCGGCGGTAAAGAAAGCAATCCTCCGCACAAACGCCAATGCAAGGTGATATAACTGATGCTGTTTATGAAGATCGGCAAGCAGAGCGGGGCCAGGGACTTAACCTGAATTGATTATCCTCCTGTTGCTGTCCTCAACTCTTGTAAATTTTTGGAAGAAAAAGATGGATAACGAAGTGGAGTTCTGGGGAAGAGCCGTCCTTTATATTGTGATGAACGGCAGAAGTCCGACATTTCGCACGAAGCGATTTTGTGAATGCCGAATGCCGCGTTTTAAGCTATTCCGTATTCTTCCACTGCCTTTGGTGTAGGTTGAGCGCTACTTCCGGGAATGTTCCGCCTGCTGACATGCAGTTAAGAATTTATGATCAGTGGCTTCACTGAAAGCATCGTCAAGCTTCTTCGCCTTTTGGAAAGTAAAATGATTGGTGTCGCATCCTCGTTTCCGGCCTCTGGCCTCCTGCTTTCTGTTCTCTCGTGTCCTATCATATTTCTCCACTTAGCTGCAAGGGTGCACGCTTGTGTGATCCACCAACTCTGCAGCTGCGCTCACCCCCAGCACCTGTGCTTACGCTGAAGCTGCCGTGAAAAAGGCTGTAATCCTTCATCCAGCTAGCGCTGCTATGCAATGGCTTCAATGGGAGTTCGCCTCATCAGCTCGGATCAAACGGATAGCAGAGCTGCGCCCATGCATTTAGAAGCGTCCGTCATTACGTCGCCGAGTACATGGGCCCGTATTGGAACTCCGTTAACGGCGTATAGGATGGGAAAGTTGGTAAGACGTTAGGAACAGTGGCTGAGCATCAAGTAACGGAGACAGCGCGTGTGTGCTCTCCTGCTGTCTTCGTCACCTGATGATGCGCAATTTTTCCATCCTTCAAGAAATGCTTCGGCGCGGCAGACAAGGACAAGACGTAGAAAATACACCACAGGGCGCCATCTAACAACTGATTTTATGGAAACCCACCTCAACGAATATATGCTTTGCGCTTATCAGCGGCAAAAAAGAAAAATATAAAATACAGTTAAGAGAGAACTAGGTGCAAAATGATTAGCAAATACGGCACGTGTGACACAAGCGAACATCGTCTTAACCAAATCTAATCATTGTTATAGAAATTCTAACTGACGCTGCTCAAGAAAGAGAATTTCTATCAGGAAGATTAGATTTGGTGCAAGACGATGTTCGCTTGTGTCACACGTACCGTGTTCGCTAATCATTTTGTACCTAGTGCTCTCTTCACTGCAATTTATATTGTGTCTGCAAACTATATAGCGCTTTGTGTCTCGTCCTTCTCTTTTCGTGGTTTGCATGCTCTGGCGCTATTTTCTTCAAACGTAGTGTTTGACTGTGTAGTGGCGCGCATATTTTAGATACTAGTGTCACGGATGTTTGTAACCCGCCTGGAAGCGCGCACTAGTTCAACCGAAGTGTTTACAAATATTCTCTTGTATGTCGGCATGTTCGTTTTGTGGCGGCAGCGTGGAGTGGCTTCCTTAAATGGGCGTCCGCAAAAGAACGATGTTTCCTACGTTGCAGCGCCTCCGCACGCGCCTCTTTGAGCAAGCATGCGTGGACGCACTGACAATGAGCGAGGCTGAGTTTTTGAACAGATGGTCGACATACTTCATCGTTCTGCGCGGCCGTCGAGTGTCGGCTTTCATACTGTCCTACTGACGTGCTCAGTGCTTCGTCACTGCGCATGTGCTTGAATGTTTAGAGCATTGAATTCAGGACATTTCTTGTACTTTTGTTCACATCGAAAAAAATAAACTTCTCTTTCCACGTCTTGTCCTTGTCTGCCGCGCCGTAGCATTTCTTGAAGTATGGATCCCCAACTGGCCTACAAAACAACCCTTCTAAGCTATTTTTCCCTTTGCCGTTAACGGCACCGCAACGAGAAGTTGCGTGCTGCAACAGGAATATGTCATTTCTTACAGTAATCCAGGTATGGCAAGCGCTATGCTGAAAGCTTTCGTGATCTCCAGCAAAGACTGCGCGGTGCTTTCGGTTGTGGGTAAGTGGCTGCTCTCAGTCCGGAGCCCCCAACCGCTCTTTGCCACGGCAGTCGCAAAAGCACATCGTCCGTAATCGTTCTCAACTTCCGAGCCCGCACGCCGTGCCGGCGCCTCTGGGTGCGTGACACGTGCACGGAGTTTCTTCTGCGTCCGCTGTTGACGTGAGCCCGACCCGCTGCTTCCCGGAAGTCGCTCCCTTCCCAGCCTCGTGCCGAGAGATGTGCCTAGACTGGGTCCGTCCAAGCCACTCTCGGTGGAAACGATCTGCGAGGGCTTACTGCTGCCTTCTAAATCGCGCTCGCTCTTAGCCCGTTTCATCCGGCGCTTCTTTCGGTTAGAGAAACGATGTTCCAGGGGGAACGTCGCGCACGCGCACGTGTTGTCTCCCGCTTAAGCGTCTACAGGCGTCACCTCAAGTGCTTGTTTCCACTAAAGTGGCAGGTGGAAATTTCGAGATGCACGGCTGCTGACCCGAAAGACGCGGGTTCGATCCCTGCCGCGGCGGTTGAATTTCCATGGAGGAGAAATTCTAGAGGCCCGTGTACTGTGCGATGCCAGTGCACGTGAAAGAACCCCAGGTGGTCGAAATTTCCGGAGCCCTCCACTACGGCGTCTCTCGTAGCCTTAGTCGCTTTGGGACGTTAAACCCCATAAACCAAACCAAACCATCTTTTATATAGGTTGATACTGTCGCGATGCTTTCATCGATGCTTCATTGTCGCCTGCACGCGACCTTATCGCCTTGTCACGCGGGATTCCAACCAATTTCCCTGGAAAAATGGTCTAAGGAGGAGCAAAAGCTCTTCGTACAAGAGGAGCCGCAAGCGACACGACATTCGCAGTGTTTGCCTCGTTTCTTACAGCAGCTTTCACTCTTCCGGGCAGGGATGAACAACCCCGGATCTGTGTTTTACCGAATTATAAACTACAAGTTTAAATAAACAGTTTTACTACTGCGCCAGTTTGACTGACAGCCGCCTACGTCCTTGCCTGTCGTCACACCGCCCGTTACATCCGCTGAAGGCGCGGGGCTTCTGTTCTGCTATGCCACCGTTGAGGGAGCCTGGAGAACGGCCAACGCCCACTGTGCTCCGCCCGCCCCATGAGCCGCCGACGGCATCATGACTTGGGAGAATGCTTGGAAGTATTTGACCACGGGGCTGCTGTCTAGACTCCTGGGAAGATGACACAAAGCACACGAACAACGTCTTTTTTGACATTAGATAGCCCGCGGCTTGAAAAATATGATGCTTCTGTGGCTACGTGGGAAAGCTTCAAGATGAAACAGCTCTAGACGTGCGGAAGCCCCGTGCGAAAGAAAAAAAAACCCAAAATACGACTTCAGTCGCGTGTCAACATTTCATTGAAAAAGTGATCGTTTACACAGACCGCAATTAAACATCGGAATATGGCCTTTTCTCAACCATAGGATATGTTGTCTTTCTGTCGTGTTTCGAGTCTAGGTTTGTTTATTATTTGTTTGTTTACAAATACTGCTGTCCATTTTTTTGGTTACATTGAGGTGTTTATGTTTGCTGTTAAGGTGAAGGTTGCACAAACACTGGACGATCCACAAAGAAGGGATGCAGACACACACAGGCTCTACTAACAATTGTTTATTCTTCTTAAGAACGCGTTGTTATACATCTGACAACTCATGCTCAAACATGATCTGGAAACACAATAGTCATGCAAAAGGCTGTTAACGCAGATGCGAGCGCAAAAAAAAAAATTGAATTCAGCTGCGGACAGATACGGACGTATTACTAATGCAGTCTTCTGCTTTTTCCTTTATGTGGTAGGCTTCCAAGGCCTACCACATAAGTGTTGTGGACCGTCCCGTGTTTGAGCAACCTTCACCTTACCAGCATCATGTACCAACTAGGCCCAACCGATGCTCTATTTTTTATGGTTGGTTTGCTATTTTGGTTTTTCTTTGAAAAGTGTTCATTTATTTTGGGCGTATCTGTAGTTTGTGCATGTCTTGTATTTCGGACAGGTATTTGCAACAAACAGGCTGTGAGTGCATCGCTCATCCCTGTGCGTCTGCATAATGACAGCGTGGCTTTCGCGCTGCAGTTGTGTGCCACTTTGAAGACACGATGCGCCTCATTTATTGAACCGACGCGGAAGTGATCGCAGAAAAGAAAGTCCTAATGCGTGCCGTGAAGGAACCGTTTTTCCCCAGTAGCTTTTCCATTGCTTGCAGTGAGTGGACCATATATATCAGGAAGCTGCAGACAGTAGGCAAGAAGTCATTCGGATTACTCTTGTGGTCGTACAGTTTCTTTGGGGGATGCAGGAGACGTTTGCACTAGAGTAGAAAAAGTAGTCAAGAGTTCGACGGAAATCCGTCTGGTCAGGCATGGTGATGCAATGAAGTGAAGTAGCAGTCACTGACCATAGTCGAAAAATGAAAGACGTTTCGAAACCCGTACGGGTTTCTTGTTCACAGTGAGCAGGACAAGAGCGGTGGCGAATTTATATCCGGAGAATGTGACGTAAAGATCGGGCGTAGATGCCTGGCATGGGGCCAGCGTTCTTGTTTAATGTTGCTTGTGTTGTCTGGATGAATAGCGATTCCAGATGACGATTCCCGACGACGCGCCTTCTGCTGGAATCGCTATTCATCCAGACAACACAAGCAACATTAAACAAGAACGCTGGCCCCATGCCAGGCATCTACGCCCGATCTTTACGTCACATTCTCCGGATATAAATTCGCCACCGCTCTTGTCCTGCTCACTGTGAACAAGAAACCCGTACGGGTTTCGAAACGTCTTTCTTTTTTCGACTATGGTCAGTGACTGCTACTTCACTTCATTGTAGAGTAGAAAAAGTGCGTGCTAGTAAATCGATTTTTTTTTCGCATGGTTGGCGTGTACGTGCATACGTGCGAATCGCAGCGCTTCACCTCTCATCGAAAGCTAATTTTTACACCGAGAAGAATGACGATGTAGTCCTTCGGTGCACGCCTGTTGTGTTCATACTGTAAAGCAGCGTTTCGATTTCGGTCAGGAAATAACCAACCTGCACCAGAAGTTCTTCGCTTTATTTTGCTGATAACTGGCGGTTTGGAAGTTGCTGGTTTCTAGAAAAACATCCTATGCCCCTGGCAAGAATACGGCCCCTCGGATTACTCAGGTCCTGTACCAGCTGCGACCACTTTATGCCCGGAAACTACCTAATCTCTTCCGTCGAACTGACTCCCTCTAGCACTCCCTGCTACGCATGCACAAACTAGGAATCCACTCCGTCTGAATGCACTATATCGTTTTTTTTTATCTCACAGCATTCTAAACACTGCCCATGCCGTTCTTTCTTGATTTAAAATATGATGTCATTAACTCATGTTTGCCCCCGTTGGGTCTGCTTCCCCTAAACGTTAGCGCTGTCATTCTCTCTTCCACAGGTCGCTGCGCTGTCCTCAGTTGAATTTCAACCTTGTTAGCCTCCTGGTTTCTGCTGCGTAGGTTATTACTGGCACGATCCAACTGTACCACCCCACTGTTTCATCCACTACTTTCTAGTCCTATGGTTGCTTTGTGTTTTCTACCCTGAAATGATGCAGCTATTGCATGCAATGGCCCTGCGAGGTTATGGTAACCGCCTATGTCATGAGAAGTAGAGTAAATTTTTATTATATGCTTCTTTCACTTTCTTCAGGGAGCTCAGGCCTCGTGGTAATTTGGTTTTGTTGAACGAGGCGACGATGATGAATGAAGCAGTATATTTACAGAACTGACAAAATTTCGAACTTCAGTTTGCACGAGCAAAGTCTCTCAGACAATTACACGTGCTGTAACTTAAACCGAAAATGATCTGAGAGAGAAACAAGTCAACAGAACCTGATTTTTCTACTCAACAGTAAAGCCAAGGTGATATAAAATTACGTCCTAAGCACGGAGCCTCCACCTCAACTGCTCTACAGTGTTTTTTCTTGCGTTTTAGTGCCTGCGGAAATAGAGAAGTTCAGGCGGTCATTCCCTGAGACGCGTCCCAGACTTCAATGAAACAATTAAATTCTTATGGAGCCCCTAAGGGTTGGGCTCAGCCTCGAACCCAGAGCTGTGCTAGGAAAACGAGACAAACAACAACCAAAATAGCAGAAATCTCTCTCCACGCGTCCGTTTCTGCTGCTCTTCGCGTGTTGTTCTTTTCCTTTCATTCTGGTTCCGGCTGCCTTTGCCTCTGTCGCCGTTTTCTCACCACCCTCACGCGCCAAACAGTGAAGCCAAACATTTCCTTTCACCGAGTCTCGCCGAGGTCTTCAGCAGACGTTAGGCTTACGGAAGCCAGGCACGTTGTCTAATTGGTTAGTTTAGCGCCGGTGGCCGCGGCTAGGTGGGCAAAGTCGCCATGAGGTGCCGAGGTCGCGGCCCTTCGGACAGGGGAGGCGTTGCGGGAATGCCACAGAGGAAGTCTTGCATACCTCGCTGTTCTCGGAGCCCCGACGACAAAGCCGCCGACACGCTTTCTGTAATGAGACTGCGGGCCCGTGGGGTGTTGGCTCGCTCGAACACAGCCACCTTTCGTCCACGTCACGACGTTTCGCCACGACGCGCTCTTTGCTTGGTGCTGTAGTGCTGGGCCCGCTTTCACTGAACGAAGACACCCCCACCATAGCGGATTATGACTTCGGATCGCGCTGCTATATTTTGGTTGTGCCCGCGCGGTGGTGGTGGTGAAAACTTTTAATTTCTGAAACAGAGTTTGGGAGCCACAGAGTGGCCACGCTACATGGTCGGCGTCCCTAGTCCGGGACACCGCATGACAATGCCCCGTCTCTAGCCCGTTTCACCAGAGCCCTTTGGGACTCAAGCGAGGAGCAGTTGAGAAGGCATGAGAGGCATGGGAGACTGCCCTTCTCAACTGCCCGCGCGGGCCATGCAGGCAGGCAGCTTCGAGGAAGTGCTGCGAAGTCCGGGAAGGCACAGCGACCTCGAAGCTATGTAATTAATAAAAAATCAGGGGGCACTTTGACTGTCTAAAGTGCGTAGAGGCGAAAGCGCTTTCCGCACCACTTTCACTGCCTGTGTGGCACTGGTGACGTCACCACTGAATGACGTCACACGTAATTAATGACTACTTACTAAGTGATGACAAATTACTAATTTATGGGTAACTACTGCTTAATGAATAAATACTAATTAACTGGTAAATAAGTACACTTTAAGCTTCGCCTTTAGGAGTGGAACGCGACAGCGTGTTGTAGCGCTGCCACGGAACGCCACCACCCGTTCGGTGCGATGCCTTGTCCTTTGAACGTAATGCTTTTTGAGGAAAGGAAATGGCGCAGTAACTGTCTCACATATCTCGGTGGACACCCGTCATCCGTTTGTAGAGGAAGGGAGGAAGTGGGAGTGAAAGAAGAAAGAGAAAGAGGGGCCCTAATTAAGAAACTGAAAATTGTATTTGAGGAAAGGAAAATACGCAGTAACAGTCTCCCATATGTCGGTGGACACCCGTCAAAACGCGGACACATCTGCCGACACAGCTGCCGACACGGCTGCTAACGACAGTGTGATGCATTAAAACCAGGTCAACGTACACGAGACGAGGCGTTACAGCAGGCTAGTGAGCCTTCTTCATGCAGATGAGCGGCCTCGTCCACTCTTTCTCAGCCGGGAAAGGCGCACCGTAGCGCTGGCGACATTTGCGCGAGGCAGACAATTCACGGCGAAGGCGCTTACGGCTCGCGAGATGAGAATAGCACGTTCTAAAAATGATCCAGGAGCCCCTATACGTGACGCGGTGACGCGTCGTGATCGTCCCGTCTGCATCAGGGTCCTTGTGTTGCAAACACTGTTCTTTATTCCCCTCCACTTTCTGAGGCAAAGGGGAACAAAAGCGAGCGCACAGACCGCGTTTTTCTTTAGGGCGCTCCTGTGTGGCGCGCTTTGTGGGTTAGCACCTCCGTGAATGATAAAAAAAAGAAAAACATGGATGCCAGATGTGAGGCCGTCGCCAGAGTACAAAGCGTGGTCACTGTCGGAAATCAGGCGACTGTGTTCCGTCTTGAGTGTCAAGCGCCGCTATCGCAGTGTCGCGTGTGCGGTGCAGCAGTTATTTCTGGGTCACTGACTCGGTCGCCGTTTTCACTCCTGTCGGAATCCGAAGAACGGCTCCCGGGCTCCCGAGCCAAGCGTATCCCTCGCCCGTGTTTCTCATTGTGGCCATACGAACACCTCCGAAGGGCGTCGTCTCCCTTGCGCTGTGAGCAGACGACTCTCGGTGTGCTGAAAGCGGTCAGTGAGGAAGCATTTAATACAAGATAAGATTAATGCGTCCAGGCTGAGAGAAGAAAGTTTACAGATGAGTCGCAAATGAGCAACACTATCAAAAGCCTTTGAAAAGTCTAAGAATATGACATCAGTTTGAAAAAAAAAATGAATCAAGGTTTAAATGAAGATCAGTGGTGAATTCGAAAATCTGCGATTCACAAGAACGACCGGAGTGGAAACCGTGTTGATTAGCCAAGAAGAATGCATTATTATCAAGGTGTTGGGCAACTTGAGAATAACTGATATGTTGCTTTAGTTTACAGGCGTTGCATGTTACGGATATTGGGCGATAATTTGATGGATCAGATCGGTTACCACTTTTTAGTAAGGAACAACTTTGCTAATTTTCCATTCTATCGGAATAGCGCTTTGAGCGATGGACAGGGCAAAATATTATCTGCAATTTACGGCTGGTTCGGACTTGGGTTCCTTTAAGTACTTTGGCAGAAATTCTATCGGCACCAGGACTACTTGACATTTTCAGCTAGTCGATAAGCTTTTTAATACCTTCCGCAGTGACTGTAATGGGCAGCGTGAGAACCTGTTACCAGGAAAGTTTGGAATATTTACTTTTGTCTCATGGGTAAAAACTCAAGAAAACAACAAGTTCATTACATCGGATCGTTCGTCTGGCAGGAGATGTGAACCATTCGAGTTGGAAAGTGATGTTTGCGTATGATGACTAACAGGAGAAAGTATATTCCAGAACTTTTGGGGATTTTTGTTCACTATGTGGAGAAGATCCTCGTGGAAGAACTTCTTTTTGGACTGCTTCAGTAGGTTTGTATAGTCTTGGAGACACGTGAAATAGTTTGCCCACCTGAGGCTGAGTTGGATTGCTCAGCAGAGCGAAAAAGGCGCTTTTTCTTGCGTGAAGGCTTCTTTATTGGGTTTATTGGGGTCTAACGTCCCAAAGCAACTCAGGCTATGAGGGGCGCCGTAGTGAAGGGCTCCGGAAATTTCGACCACCTGGGGTTCTTTAACGTGCACTGACATCGCACAGTACATGGGCCTCTAGAATTTCGCCTCCATCAAAATTCGGCCGCCGCAGCCGGGGTCGAACCCGCGTCTTTCGGGTCAGCAGCAGAGCGCCGTAACCACTGAGCCACCGCGGCGGGGCTGAAAGCTTCTTTATTGTCCTACTGTACCATGGTTTACCTGCATGGTTACTTCGAAGTGCGGGTGCTGCGGTGGCTCAGTGGTTATGGCGTTGGGCTGCTGACCCGAAAGACGGGGGTTCGATCCAGGCTACGGGGCTGTGAAATTCTAGAGGCGATGTAAGTGCACATTAAAGAACCGCAGGTGGTCGAAATTCCCAGAGCCCTTCACTACGAGGATAAGAGGATTCTGGTGTGGGCTAGTTGGTTCATGCTTAATAAACAGATTCACAACCGCGCTACGGAACAAGGACACAAGGAACACGAAAAATACAGGACGGGCGCTGACTACCAACTCTTTATTGCGTGTGTTTACGGCGTCCTTTTTCTTTAGCCCCATAAATTGAACTTACTCTTGTTTTTCGCATGCAGATTTGAGTGGACATAAAGCAGATATTCTATGGTCCTCGGGAATCCATATGTACCCCCTTTGTTAAAAGTAACCTGGCGCATGTGCTTTGTTTCTTAGCCGCGTAGCGAAGCACGCCCTTAAGCTATGAATATGTGTAGAGTGAGGTGGGCCCTCGTACTCAAGTTCTGACACCTTTCGGTCCCGATAGGTTCCATAAAGGCTCCGTTATACGGGAGAGAAGCAAAAACCTGCTGCTCGGTTACTTTTGACGAAGGGGGTACACTCCAAAGCTCACAGCATCATCTCTCTTTGTGCACTGTCCTCGTTTTCGTTCACTGCTTATTTTCCAACGGGCCTATTGGAACTGAGCATCAAGCACTCGACGAGATTCACTGCCAGTCAGCGGTCGTTCCAAAATCAACGAGCAGCCCACGCTCGGCGATGGTACTGACAAGTTTAGGTAGTTACAATGGCCTCCGGGGAGGAAGGAACCATCCTGAAGACCGAAGGAGTGGTGCACATAGCGGAGTCGTGATAATTCTTCAAGCGCCTTACGTGAACTGCTTCACTGTCCCCACGGCAGAGATCGAGCACTCAGGGGAGAATGCGGGGCTAGCCGGTTGTACACCATATTTTAAAGAGACTATGGCTTCATAAGGCAACATAAACAGAAGCTCCTGATGAAATAGTGCACTTTTAGTACAGGAGGCAGATGAGGAACATTCAAGCCCGATGTACTAGAAATTAAAGTCAAAAGAGCTACTACTGGGGCTAGTTGTAAACACATTCTTGAAGGTATTGGTGAGCGCTATCAAAATAAGTAAAAGGGACGAACACACAGGACGAAGCGCTTCGTCCGGTGTGTTGGTCTCTTTTCCGTTTTTTGACAGCGCTCGTCAATACCTTCAAGAATGTGTTTATAACTAGCCCCAGTAGTAGCTCTTTTGACTTTATAAACAGAAGATGGGACGTGAGCTAAACAGAACTGACTTTTTACTTCTACAAAAGGCACATCAATACACTTCGGAGGAACATGGTCGCAACGCTCTACATGCTGATTTTCTTTAATATTTGCAGATATTAATTTTGAAAACTGTGAGAGATAAGTCGGCGCCAGCTGTTGAACCAGATTATACAGCAAGGCGGACATTATACCTCGCGTGGGTTGATAACTAAACGTTGAATAAACTCAAATTAACTAATAAACTTCATATTTCTGATGTTAGGGGACAAAGTTTATTGGAAATTCATGACCCTCAACGTCGAAGGTGACCTGTGTTTTTAAATTTCTTAAATTTAAAAAAAAGTTTTTAAAATGTCCCGATTTTCGAAATAAGTCTCCACATGGGTGCCTCCAAATGTGCCGTAATCTCCTGTGATTTGACTGTCCACGTCGCATTCGGGAGGGGGGATCAATCCCCATTGCCGGCAGGTACCTACCGGCTTTGTAGCAGGTACAAACTTTCCTCTAGCCTGGTGGTCAGCTTACCTTACGTTATCTGCAGTGTCGACACGCAGTGTGCTCTGAACTGCATTCATGTACCCGCTGGTGCTGCGGGGAACGTAACGGCTGCAGAGGTGCTTTATTTGCAGACCGTTTCCCAGCAGGAGGAGAAATAAAAGGAAAGGCAGGGGGTTAACCGAACGAATAATCGGTTCGCTGGCCGAGAAATGCAAAGCTTTGATGTGTATGTTTCCGGTATCTACAGCCGTGAAAACAGAGCTAGAAGATGGTATCTTTACGCCTCCGACCTATCGTCCTGCAGGGATGTGGAGCGTCCACTCTTGCTGGAGCACACAGGACTGACAATCATGCATCACTGTACACGCTACAGCGATTCTACCCAGTGGCATGGAAGTGACTAAACAACGAACAGATTTCGGTCGTTCTTCGGCCCGCTGGTGCTTGGAAAAACATATTGGCTAGTATGGTGCACCCTGGGGGCACCCGAACTGAGCTGCGATGAGTGTCACAATCACTCTTGAAGCCCTTAGAGGCTTATGTAACGGTGCTACAGTCAGAATCATTATTAACACCAGTGACTAGGCGGACAGGCCACGGTAAGCCTAATC
Organism: Amblyomma mixtum; assembly: GCF_055824585.1. NCBI lineage: Eukaryota > Metazoa > Arthropoda > Arachnida > Ixodida > Ixodidae > Amblyomma > Amblyomma mixtum. Next base: position 121,431,245 of record NC_143021.1, read on the forward strand.
CTGCCTATACATTCGTACCACCAACCGCCCACCAAGGAGCTTCCATGAAAATAAAAGATGGTGGTGGAAAGAGAGAGGGCAAGCGCGTCTCTGGATCCTTGGGCAATTGAACGAAGTCATCGGCGGCTGTGCTTTGGGGTGTGGCTTCTCTTAGCATGGCCTGCACTACATGACCATAGTGTCACGTTGTAGTGACGGCTCTCCAGTGGTCAGAAAGTCAGTAACAAGACTTTCAAACGAAAGCTCTTTATTTGGTCTGACTTGCGCCCGCAAAAGAACTAAACAGCACGGCAGTGTCGTAAGCAATGAATGTGCTCGCCAGTCGTCGGACTACGAATGCCCGCCGGTCGCGGCATCGCTCAATTTAAAGCCGGCAAGGAATCATCGAGATAACTAGTCAAGATCATCTACAGTAATCTGGAAATACGTAGATGCAGCTCTCCATGGCTGTGATCAATCGAGACTAGTCCGGTGGCTTCTCGCGTCACGAACAAAAATGATAACACCCCTTTCCTGCGGTCTTGCGCGAACGAACGGACACTGCAATGATACGTAGAAGTAGTGTGACCTGGTACTGCAGAATACTTCATGCTTACATCAAGTCTCAAAGTCATGTAATAGTCCAATGTATAGGGCAATTTTTTGTCTGGTGCGTTCCCAAATAACTCACGTTTTTGGTGATCTTTCACTTGGGGGCCTTTTTTCCTTGTGGGTGCTTTTTCAGGGGACTTTTTTTCCTGGGTACCTTTGTTGAGGGGCCATATTTTCCGCGGATATTTTTTCCTACACCCGAGATGCTCTTCTACAACAATCTCAGGTGGGATTAGCGGTATGTATACATCAATAAGAATAAACTAATTAAATATTGCCGGAATAAATAGAGAGTGTAAAAACAAAGCCGATATATCTTTCACATAGGGAACAGACGTTACATGTAAAGTAACGCTTGGGTGATTATCATCCGCCCCATTCTGCATGCATTCGGTGTATTGTTTTCTTCTCATTGTTTATGGAATTTCATGCATGATGATTAAGCTGACAATATTACCAGCCTAGTCACGCACACTGCTGTACGGAGGCCTCTATCTAATCAGTCAAATGAACTTGACCTGCGGCCACTGCTGCCCAGCAGACTTTCGAATCTCTCCGCCTACCTAACTTTCTGCCGCCCCCTGCTACGCTTGCCCTCTCCTGGAATGCACTCCATTACCCTACAAGGGACTATCTGATTTCTTGCCTTCGCATTACACGCCAGCTGATACCCATTTCGACTTCTTGGTTTAAGCTTAAATGTGAATAACTCCCGTCTTCTCCCACACCGACTCTGCTCCAATCTTCATCTCAACTCCTCTGAAATTTCCTCTGCACACCTTACTGTATTGTCCTCAATGTAAGTCGATACCCTTCAGTGCGGCCACAAGTTAAATTTGTCGGAAGTGACAGCAGACAAAATAGTGCTTCTAGGCCCTCGTCACTGCAACGAACGTTGTGGAACGTCTTCCACATTAATTGAGGGAGATCTAGTGGTGAGCCGGCGAGTGGGCCATCAACTCTGCTGGCAGGGCCGGTTTCTGAACCTGTTCCGAAGCGTTCGAGCTGAGGCTGCAGCTTCTACGTCATGGGCGCCGCTGCCGACATGAGTGCTGCTGCAGCGTCACACGCTTTGCGATCGATCATCTCTAATGCATGCTTCTTTTCTCCCGTCATTCAATTGAATTCAGTTCCTTTTACATCATTTTTTCATGTTCGCATGCAGAGCGCTGAAGAAAAAAATATCTAGCTTAACAAAACTAAACGTTGCACGGTCGCGGCGGGAACAGCGCCGACTAGTTCTTAAGGCTGCGCCCAGAGCCAGGGGACTGCCTTCAGCGCTGTCATTTTCACTGCGTTCGGTTTCTCTCCGACTCTTGCATCTGTTTTGTTAAATGCGAATGCACTGCAACAGGAGAGCAAGATGCCGGACGAGTTGGTGATGCATTTTCTGATGAAGCTGGCGCAAAAAACGCACAAGGGACAGAAAGAAAAGACTAATAAGGCATTCACGAGCACTCGTGAGAGAAAGGACACATAGAATGTCTTATGTGTCCTTTCTTTCTGTCCCTGGTCTGTTTTTCGCGCTAACGTCTCCAGAAAAAAGCACTGCAACAGGAGACGAGCGTTCGCTTGCGACCCTGAATTGCAGCCGCCAGCAGCGACGGTCTCTTTTTAAGGGTTCACGAGCTTCCTTTCCGCGGAAGCGGTGACAAAAGAAACGTGTGCCCCGAAAAGAGGATTCGGGGGGTGGAGCGCATTGAGGCTTCTATTTCCTCGAAGAGCGACGAACGAGGGACACAAAACTGACGGAGTGATGAGCGCTGCCACGCCGACGTCGGCGGCTGCTCGAGTGGGCGGTCCCTGCGGATGCCTAGCCGCTTTCTCCGCCCTCTGGGCAGGACGCAGCCGATGCCGAGGAGGCAGAGCGTCGCGGCCCGCGCTTGCCTCGCTGCGAGCTCGCCGGGTTTTCCTCTTCGCGGGGATGACAACTCTGGAATCCCGCCGTGTACTTTCTTTTTAATGCGGCACGAAAGCCCAAAAAGTGGCGGCGTTACAAAACTCGTGATTGATCGAAATGGGGCGACATCGTCAAAGGCAGGTAAGTAGAATTAGGACAGAAATCAACCAGTAGTAGCAGTACGAGACAGTATTCGGGCACAGCACTTCGGCGCCTAAGACGTTGATGGTCTGGTATTAGGCGCTCTTCTTCTTCCCCTACAGCTCCAAGCCAGTCCGCCCAGGTCGCGACAGGGAACAGTAGCCTGGTTAAAAAGCCAGCGCCCATGAGGTGTACAGGAGCGGCGAGCTACTTGTCAATCGCGGTGAAAAGAAAGCAGAGTGCGAAGAGGGTGGAAGAGGCCGGTGGCATCTGTGGAGGAGCAGTACTGTAGGAGCCGTGGAGAGCGGTGGTGAGAGTGCCCAGCTGAGTCTTGATAAAGTACACGTACAGTGCGAAGTAAAGAAATTTGTTAAAAACCAGTGCGTGAGCCAGTCGACATGAGTGCGCTTCCCGCAGGCCGGAAGACCGCCTCACGACTCGGCAAAGTAGGTGAGTGGTAGAGCGACAGGTACAAACAACTGTATGGAGACCCTGCATGTTCTTGGCGACATGCAGAGGCATGCGAAGAACGTGGCACTGAGAAACTTGTTGACTGGGGAACCGGCCAGGGTAAGGGGGATCACTGAGTTGTGAGCTCGTTGACAGGCACAATGGCTTAAAGGAAGTAGTTCGGACTTGTCGGGCGCACGGGAATGGCCCGACTGGTCAAGGAAGGAGGGGATCAGATCGGGGCCTTGCTGATGGACGTCTTGCACATGACCAGAGTGAAATTCAAATATAATTGGAATAGAAATAAAATGAATTGGAATTGAGTTAGAATGATTTCACATTACCCGCACGTAGTTTTCTTAAATGTCTGCGGCACATTTTTTATTTATCGTTTACATTAGAAAGAAATAAGGGGGTTGAGGCAAAAGCCGTCAAAGAACCGGCTTGCCAAGTCTTCAACAGCGGGACAGAAGGGTGGAAAAATTGATCGGTCGTTTTTGCTTCTTTAGCGACGTCTACGAACAACAAGTGAAATCAAGCTGCAGTAATGAACTGTGTACCGATTCTGATATTTTTTTTTCGCATCTGTTGCAGCTATTATTTTAGTATATTGCCGCCTGCTGCGAAACAGTTCCGTGTCTGTAAAAGAGCGGCCTAGATGGTATGTTTGTACACGGCGAAAAATACTTCATTTAAGATCACCGCTATGATTCAAAACACAGAAGATACTTGGAGCTGGACGTCATTAGCGTCCGCATGAAACAGCGTTGCCAGTAGGACGCGTGGTCAGTAGCCACGGGCTATACTGTCGCTTCTACTAACACGTATTTTTCGACTTAATGTTCTGATTTCGAAGTGCAGCGAATAAGAAGTGTTAAAAGAAGTTATCCGCTGCCTGAAAAGCGCTCTTAACCATTATATGCCGGCCTATTGTTGTGTGTTGTCTTAGCTTCGTGTACTCGTGAACTCCAGTTTTTTCCATATACCGGATTTCATGTTTGGGGTTTCAGGTTTTCATTTTCGGTGTAACAGAAATGAGTACTTTGATAAATTGGTGCAGTAGAAGGTCCCAAAGGGAAGCTGTCAGGGGCCCCTCCTGTTACAAAGCGCTTAATATTAGTAAAAAAAAAAAAACAGGAACACAATGTAGTTACAACTTTTAAAACAGAAATCATCATCATTATCATCATCAGCCTGACTACGCCCACTGCAGGGCAAAGGCCTCTCCCATGTCTCTCCAATTAACCCTGTCCTTCGCCAGCCGCGGCCACCGTATTCGCTCAAATTTCTCAATCTCATCTGCCTACCTAATTTTCTGCCGCCCCCTCCTACGCTTGCATTCTCTTGGAATCCACTCCGTTACCATTAAGGACCAGCGGTTATCTTGCCTTCGCATTACATGCCCTGCCCAAGTACAAGCCCACTTGTTCCTCTCTAACAGAAATGTTCGGATGCTATTAGCGAAAAACCTTAATGACGGAACTGTTTTACTATATTAAGGTAGTAAGTTTCAAAACGTTATTTCTGAGAGTTTGAATGCCACAATCAGTGTTAACTTTCGGAAAAAAGCAATTTGTCCTTCAGCGAAAATCTATTCAAATTACTGTTTTTGGGGCAAGATGATGGAAGTGCAGTAATAAAAATTTATTTATTACAAGCATTAAAGATGAACGAAGCTAATTTTAACTAAAGTACACTCCATAAAGGAATAATATTAGGATTTTGGTATAATTGAGCAGCTTAAGTAGTGAATGCGGAAAGGGTAATTAATCGAAATGCACGATATTGTAAATGCCGGATGCTTCAGGTATACAGGGTGTTTTTTTTAGAAGGTCCAAAATTTTTAAAGAAAGGTAAATTCCTTTAGATTTATTTTAACCCTGGGGCTATACCGAGGGCTACGGCGGACACCAGGTAAGAGTCAAACTACTTTAATTAGTTCGCTGATTAACTGATTACGTTAATTAACTTTTATAATTTTTATTTTAGGGGAGATGTTGTATTAGCAGAATTGGAGATAATCTTCCAAACAGTCCAGCCAAGAAAAAAAATTTTCATGAAAAAATTTTTTGCGCACGTAACGAAGCGAGAAAAAGTCTCCCTGGTAGGCAGCTTCACACTGTAACACAGCGTCTGTGAGCGCTCGCTCCGCCCTGCACTTTGTGTCAATGCGTTTTTGTTCCAGCGCGGCATTCCGTGAGGCGGCGGAGCCAAGCGAGATAAGCAGCGATAGCGCAGGCCGCCAGTCCGGGACGCTTGACGCAAAGCGCAGGGCGGAGTGAAATACGTCAGAGGCGCTCCCGCCGCTGCGTTACGGTGTGAAGATGCCTACCAGAGTGACTTTTTCGCGCCTCGTAACGTGCGTGGAAAATTTTTTAATTAAAATGGTTTTTTCTTGGTTGGACTGTTTAGAGGACGATCTCCTATTCTGCGAATACAACATATCCCCTAAAACAAAAATTAGAAAAGTTAATTAACATATTTAGTTAATCAGCGAACATATTAAAACAGTTTTCCTCTTGCCTGGCGCCCGCCGTAGCCACCAGTATAGCCCCAGTGCTAAAATAAATCTAAAGCAGTTTACCTTTTTTTTTAAATTTTGGACCTTCTAAAAAAAAACACCCTGTATGTAGCATACGTATTTCCCCAGGAAGATATGCAGCAAGTTAGGTTACTGCGTGTAAATAGAAATTAAAGTGCGCAAAGAATATATGGCTGAAAGTAATGACGTGTCCTGAGAAGCACCGGAACACCGTAAGCGACTTGTTTGCATGATGATTGTGTGTGCAAGTTAAATTTCAGATGTTCGTCTAGTGGGGTATTTAGAAAGCAGGATTATGCGGTTATTCAAACATAGCGGAATAACACTAACAGGTTGTCTATGATGGGAATGAAAAGCCATAAAGTTTTTTTTTAGAATTACTTTTTTAGGATAACTGCCTCCGCTATCGGTGCTGATACAGCACCGATAGCGGAGGGAGTTATTTAGCTAATTACTTCGCAGCTTCCAACCAATTGTTAGTTGATGAAAAGCTCAATAATCGCCCTACTTAAATTGCGTCATCTAAAGCTCGCCTTCGCACAATATTTAATGTGAGGAGGAAAATTACGTGGAACGCAAAACCTCGTGCGGTAAAGCTACTCGTGTGCAAATAACAGCAATATTGTAGGAGCTGCTCCAGAATAGCATCCTAAAGAAAGTTTAGAGTTCGCTAGTTGAAGTAGCATCGAGAAATCTTCGCTGCGAGTGTGTTCTCCCTTTTTAACGCTTTTGTAAAGAAAGTAGAAACAGCAGTTTTCCGGCGAAGAAACGAGAACCCGTGGAATAAATCATTCACAGACGGCAGCGGAAACCATGGCCATCTTGGAGACATCCGAACGGCGGCACCGAAAAGACGGCGGACCGAAGGACACCGAGAGCGCGGCGCCCTTAATTGGCAGCGACACGGAGGATGGGAGACGGGCGGGCGCTTCGGGGGCAGAAAGGGCGTGTTGTGATCATTGTGGCCGAAAAGGCGGGCGAAACAGCAGTCGTCGGAAGAAGACGTATGTAAACTTGCCAGAATAGAACCAATGTTATTGTTATCGTTTTTCAGTTTTTGTCCCAGTGTGATTTATCCGTTATTATTCGAAGCCTAAACTTTAAAAGTTCAAAGTTGTAGTATTATCGTTAAATTCATAAACTACTGCACTTCTTTTCTTCAGGCTGCACTTTCTCATACCAATTACTCTCTTTTTTTACTTGTCTCATACCCCCATTCCCATCCTACCATATAGCCCTTAGCCCTAGTTCTTAATATGAAGGTAAATGCCCCCACTGTGCCCTCTTTCCCCGACGGTCGGCTCCTCGCCCTCGTGCACACTTTTGCCCTGACTTATACATACGCGCGGACCCCAGCATCGCGAGCGGGTGCACCCATAATGGCCCGGTGGAAGGAGCAGGGACTCCAGGCGTGGAGCGAATTCGGGGCGCAACCATCGCGGACGGGCGGGCTCCCGGCGACCGCGGTCGGGAGAAGCTGGCGCCGTTACGCCATCGCCGGCGGAATCCGCGCCCCCTGTCGAGCTGCGTGCGAGACACGCCTTCGTTCACGCTAGGCCGCTGCCGGAATCCCAATTAGGGCTAATGAGCGCTGCCAGATGGCGGCAGCAGCATAGAACGCCGGTGTTGTGTTTCGTCACGGAAGCTCCGCTGGGGCTCGAGTACCGCGAAGTGTAGAAGGACGTGTGGGGAGGCTTCATCGGCGATCTTCTGAAGTGAGCGCCACCCGTGACAGCGCACTCTTTCCGTTTACCAGAAGAAGCTGGCTCGGGCGTTTCTTCCCTCAGCAGGCACACGCGTGTTTTACTTAAGTTACGTGTTCGTCGCAGGAACCAAGAGTGTGGCCCCGGTCTCAAGTTTCAAGTAGAGATATTGAGAGACGGAAAACTCCAGTTCCTAGATCTGCAATTACATTTTCGCCCCAAACGCGAGATGAGTAGTGCCAAAAAATCATTGCTTGATTACTCATCTCGCCACTCCAAAGTCATGAAGAACGGGATAGTCACTTCCTGTCTTAAAGCGGCCATCTTCAAGTCGTCCCCATGTGCTGCCACTGAAAGTGTTGTGTCTCAGTTGAAAAGGCAGAAAGAGAGTGGGTACCCTCAGCAAACAATCGTGGAAACTTGCGGGAGGTTGTAAAGGTGGATCAAGGCAGGGTCGAGGCCCAAACTCTGGGAGACAGACCGAGGATGGGTCACCGTTATGTCATACGCGCACAGGTTGGCGCATTGACTTGAGAACGTAGCAGGGCGTTACAACATTGCTGTAGTGTTCTCCGCCTCTAGAAGGTTGGCATCGATCTGTTCGCAGGTGTGCAGCCGGAAGGAAGATGGCGGCCGAAGGAAAGGAAGAAAAAATGAGTGCAGTATCAAGCACACAGCCCTGTTTGTTCCTTGTGCCTGGGGAATTGTGTATAAGGTGCCGTTATATTGTGGTGCAATGTACACCGGCGAAACCGTACGATGCGTCAATGAAAAATTAGGAGAACACTGAAGATTACTCAGGGGAGATTCCCTTGACAACCTCCCAAAACATTGCCGCACTTGTGGTGCGAGCGATGAGAAGTTGATGCAATGTAAACCGCTCTTGGGCAAAACAACAATTCTGTGAAGGGCAAGGGGATCAACTTGTGCGTGAGCTCAAGGAAGCCTTTCATATGCGTGTAAGAGGAGATAAATGCATCAGCCAGACTTTCGTCCGCTTCTCTGATAGGGAGTTTCGCTTTCTGGCCAACTCACTCGGGTATACAGGGGCTGACACGTGATGTTCTTGATGATGGTTTGGTCTGGTCGTGTTCTGTTTTTTCCTATTTTAATGTGCATGTTTTTAGAATAAAACTTCAGATGTGAGTAGCGCTCGTCCTTGTGTTTGTCTCTCCTTAGTCCTAGTGTTTATGCGCAAGTTTTTTTAAAGCTTTCAACGCGGTAATATTTTGCGCACCAAGGTTTAATAAAAGCACCATGACTAAATGCTTTCGTACCTTGAGTGTTTTTGATGACATAGCAGACATATAAATGAAGGCGGAAATAAGATTGATATCAAAATAAAAAATGAAACGGGAAACCGCAGGAAGGAGCGCAGAACAAAACGGAAAAGGGAAGAGGAAAGCAAGGAATGTTCCCCGCAAACCTATCAGTTGAAGTTCGGCATTTTTCTTGCGTGTGTATGTTTCTCACTTTTTGTTGTTGCCTAGAACTTTAAAGGAGCTAAAATTGTACTGAATCTGCAGCCACCAAATAGTTTATCTTTCTGCCTTAAATTCTTCGTCGCTGAACAAGTGTTGAAGTGATGCATCGTCTGGCGGCAAGCATCCCGCAGTCAATTCGCGCAGAGCGGAGCCCACGTGACCTCCTTAGATATCAAAGCCGTCCGGATTCTACGACATGTCAAGCAAGACCAACCTCGTCATTGCCTCGGCTCCAAAACACGGATGATGCCACCCTTCTTTTAATTAGAATGAAGAACCTTCGGCCCCGCACATGTGCTTTCATCCCTCCGTGTGCGGTGAACCTCACCGCGGTTTTACCCGCGCAGACGAGGTTCAGCTTCAAAGATCCGGTTTGGTGACGCACTAACTCCTGCCGTAACTCGAAAGTGGGCTCAATTTCTAGACTTAAGTCCTCGGCCCGGCATCTAGACTGCAAGTCCACTAGTACTGAGGCCAATATAACTACAGCACAATAATCATCTTATTAACCTTGGTGAGTTGGAAATCAAAGAGCCATCGGGTTATAATACGCGAAATCCCTTATACTGGAAAGTAGAGCATTATCGAACTAATTATGCAACACAATCTCTAAAATATCAGATACCTACTCTTAACAATTTTCTTCAAGAAAATATAGACATTCTTAACATTCACCTCAAACATTTAAAACAACTTTTTTTTCCTTCATGATAATTCACGACACTATTTTTGTAATGTCCTTATTTGTTTTATATCTTAAGCAATGTGCAGCTGTACCATACTTTTGTGTCCTTATCGCTATTTTCAATGCTCAGCGAATAAGAACCTAACCGTTTTTTCGTTTGTTTTCTATGTCAAATGATGTGCTTGACATTTTTGTGTGCCTTCATTGCTTCACGTCATAATATGCTGTGCCACTCATGCTCCTTCCGTACCCATAATTTCTTCATTGTGCACATTGTCGACTTGGCCTATCACTGCATTTTTTGTTTGCTCCTAACCGAAATTTGTTTTTCTTTTGCGCAGATACTTGAATCTATTGTACATTTGTAACTATTGTCTTCATAATTCCTTGTTACTAGTTTCTGATCGGTGTTCGGTCTGTGTTCACTGCTCTTTTGCCTTTGAGGGGCTAAGGCCTTACTCAAGCTGCGTACGCAGCTTTTTGCCTTATCTCCTCCATTATATATAATGAAAGACCAATAAACGAGTAAACGAGTATGTTCCTTATAAAAAAAAATGAACCACCTGCTGTGGGTCCGACGCTGAAGCCGACAAGAATCCGGCACCTGGTGGCAACGGGTGTCTCGCCGAACAATCCTTCGTCGTATATCGCTCACTCGTCGACTTATATAAATTGACCAACCTTTTTTCTTTAATTTACCCACCCTTTTCTTTTGACCATCAACTATAGGCTGTGCTATAAATATAACCTCGCCATAATGAAAAACGATGACTCCTTACTTACACTTGCTGGGTTAGAGCAAAGCAGAACTGTGTATTATGATACCCGCGCAGCAGAGCCTTGGAATGTTAAGAAATGCCGCACAAACTATGGGAAACAAATGTTGCAGCAATCCTTACCGGCACTTTTTGCACTGACACAAAAATCTTGATGTATCCAATATTTCTCTAAATGAAGTGCCCCAAATGTTCGTGTAGTTTTTTTCTTCTTGCTATTACCATTTTGAGCGCACCTGTCAATTTCATGTCCTTTATTTTCTCCTCCTCCTCTTTGCCTTTATAGGCCCTTTGATCTAATGCAGTTTTTTTTTTCTTTACAAGCAAAATGTACTGCGTACTGAACGTACCTGTCTCATTTTCTGTACCGAACTTAGGTGTTTTTTCTCCGAACATTTTGTTTTATGCGTACTCCGCCACCGTTATTCCTGCACTGTAAGAGGAAGCCAGGATCTCTCAAGCTGTCTATACAGCATTTTTCCTGGCTGTCCTCGCAACACCTAGTTGCGGAAATAAACCTTCAACCAACCTACATGCCCTCTTTAAGTCCTGTAGCAATGAATATCGCTTAACAAAAACAAGTTACATTTCCTGTGCGGGCTATTTGTAACACCGTATACTGTCCCGCGCACGCCGCAACAACTGCCTTTCGTTGTTTATTTTCCTTCGCACAAAAGATTGGAATAGCCTCCTTGGCTTGCACAAATAAATAGCAGCGCGAGGAGACGAGGACTAGACGAGACAACAAGGACGGCGCTGAACTTCCAACGTTTATTGCCAACGAATCGTGCGAACATATATGCAGTCCGAACAATCCGGCGTCATCGTCAGTGCATGCGCAAATATGTCAGCTCTTTATCAGAGAGAGTGATGGAAGCGGAGCTAACACATGCTTCTCCCCGATTATCTATCAACTCCGACTCAATGATTTCGCGCGTTACACGTTGATTATTCTTTTTTCTAATGACGGTGCTAGTAAGATCTGGGGAACATTCTTCACACGTAAGGCAGTGGACGGCCAGAAGGCCTTGAAAATCTTTTCCTTTAAGGGCATTTTCTACGTTTTTGCATGATCCCTCAACCTGTCATTGACGCATCTCCCAGTTTGGCCGACATAAGTTTTCCCACAGCCTACTCAAAAAGTTGCGCACTGACGTGAGTAAGTGTGACGCCCACGCGCAGCGTAGGCGAAAGGTAGCTGTGATACCTTACATTCACAAGCTGTCACACAACCTGAAAAAGGTAGCGCAGCGGTACGACGTGCAAGTCGTCTTCTCTGCTCCTCACAAGCTGTCAAAGCTGTGCAAGATGACTGATCGCGAGACAGCGAAGCAAAATAACTGTAGAAAGAAGCATCGGCGGCCCTTTGTTGAATGCGCAGAAGGCGTAGTGTAAGAAATTCCGTTAAACTGTGGGAAAACTTATGTCGGCCAAACTGGGAGATTCGTGAATGACAGGTTGAGGGAACATGCCAAAACGTATTTAATGCCCTTAAAGGTGCACTGAAGAGGATTCTGAACTTGTCTTTTTGCCGCGGGAACTCGATCTACACGTTCCTAGCCTTCTTAGAAACTGCGACTTATTGCCCTCTGTGGCCGATTTCCCTAATTAAATCGAATTAGCGTCCGGCTCCCGCGTTTATTTTTTTAATTCTCCGCGTACGGTGGGCGGAGTCGATCAACGCGTGAAGTGCCTTTCAGCCAGCTCCGTGGAGGCTTTGCTTTCGCTTTATTTTGTTTTTTAGGTTTCCATGGATAAAGAGTATCATTCGCAGATAATATAGCCGCAAAATAAGCCCGCAGAAATAAAAATACGCGCGGACTATTTGCTACTACGGACTACTACGTATTACTCCGTCGATGGGAGAGCGGCAAGCCGCCACGGGGCTTGGTGAAAGGCACTCCACGCGTTGGTCGACTCCGCCCACCGTACGCGGGAGAATTAAAAAAAAAAAGGCGGGAGCCGGACGTTAATTCGATTTAATTACGGAAATCGACCACACAGGGCAATAAATCGAGGTTTCTAAGAAAGCTCGGAACGTGTAGATCGAGTTCCCGCGGCAAAAAGACAAGTTCAGATTCCTCTTCAGTGCACCTTTAAAGGAACAGATTTTGAAGGCGTTCTGGCCGCCCACTGCCTTACGTGTGAAGAATGTTCCCCAGATCTTACTAGCACCGTCATTAGAAAAAAAGAATAATCAACGTGTAACGCGCGATATCATTGAATCGGAGTTGATATATAATCGGGGAGAAGCCGGATTGTTCACAGTGCATATATGTTCGCACGATTCGTTGGAAATAAAAGTTAGAAGTTCAGCGCCGTCCTTGTTGTCTCGTCTAGTCCTCGTCTCCTTGCGCTGCCATTTGTTTGTTCAAGACATGTACCAACACGCCCAATTTTCCACGTTAGTCAACCTCCTTGGCTCTGTCGTTAGCCAGCACCTTGAGCTGCATGCCTCTAAAGGACCATAGACAGCGATTTTTAGTGTCATGTTACCTTCTTTGAATGATGCGTTAGGCAAAAGAACGCATGAACGTGGTATTTGTCTACGAGAACTAATTGTGTTATGACTGAATATCTTCATGGTGCTGTTGCGGTTTCATCAGCTGAACAACCGCTGTGACGCGCTGGGAACATGTAGGTCACGTGGCTCATAAAACTGATATGTAATCGGTGGATACGTAATTTAAGTCACCACAAGACTTCAGCCAGCCCCCTTCAAGAAGTGGGATGGCAACCAACGACGATTAATTCCATCGCGTTAAAACAATACAAGACTCATTTCGTAACGCTTTCAGAAAATCGCACTTAACCGCGTGATCTCTTCGCTTTGTCCTTCGTCGTTTATCGCCTGGAACAATCACATTTCGGGAATGCTAGGCTTGGAACTCATGCGAAGTCCGTAAGTGGTTGAAGTTCAGAATGGCGTAAGTGGGCTTTCCCGCATATCGTTAGTGGTGACAACTAGAAAGTTCATCATCTGCTTCGGACAGCCACAACGCAAAAACGCACGGTTTCATGTCAAAAGCGTTTTATTGCTCACGAGTGGCGTGGACAGGATGTATCACGCTTTCACCAATCCATAGCCAATTCACAATCCAATCCATAACCATGCAAAAAGCGAATCTATATCCTAATCCATAATTCAACAAGCCGAACCATAATCCACAATCCAATCGAGAATTCAAAAAGACACCAACGCTCAATGAAGAAAAATAGGAAAATTTGGGTCCAGGCTGGAATCGAACCCGGGCCTGCGGCGTGCGAGAAGGGGACGATTCCAATGCGCCACGATGTGTTCGTTTCTTTTAAGCATGGCATTTGTTACACGCGTTATATGCAGGAATTCATTATTTACATAGCAATCAGCCAGTAGCTGAGCAAGTTTAATGGAAACACAATACCACTCAACTAAAATACACGCCTTAACACAAGTAAAACGGTGGCAAGGAAAGGCAAGACATCAATAACGGGAACCAGTCCAGTCTATAGTCATTGCCTTCGTAAGCGTCGTTCAGCTGGCGCACCATCTGTCCGAAATGGGTGCTGGAGGAGACGACAGGCTCAGCATGCCGGTCCACATGCGCGCTTTCCACAGGCTATGCAGTCCGAGCAGGAAAACAATGTCAAGAGGTTCGCGGTCATGTTGTTTGGTCATGTTGGTCATTATCACACTGTGATATTTTAAAACAAAGTCCTTTTTCAGTGTCCTTCGCAGAATTTCCCAAAATAATATAGCGCCTTTGCAGCCAATGAAGCAGTGTTCAATGGTTTCAGGCGCATCAGATTAATAAAAGAAACAAAAATATTTTTGAAGCGAAAAGCTTCACTAGGCTAGTCAACACCAGGGCTGGCGTGCGCCGTGATCAATTTTAGCCACATCTGCGCGTGCGCGAGTTCGCCGCGTGATGTCACTGGAGAGGCGCACGTGGTCGGCGGAACCTTCGCCGGCGTCCGCGCGCTCTGCGCGTGTTTACCGAGTGTGCATCGGTGCGCGCTCGGCTTCCTCGAATGACGCTACTTGCAGCCGCGTGTTTACCACAGTTACTACGCATGCGGAAGGAGGGCTATATAACGCGCTTGCCTGCACCGTTATCCTGGTGCTCCCAGTGCATTGTGCGCCAACTGCGACAGCCATGACGTGAAACAAAGCATAACTGCTGCTTTTCGCTTCTATATCCAGGCTTAACCAGAGCTAAGCCACTGACAATTTTTTTTTGTGAAGCCACATTTTAACAACAGGTTGAATTTTGAATGGAAGTTTAAAAACAAAGTGTCCAGACCAAGGCGAAATCGGCATTTTACGTACTCGTCTGAGCACATCATGACCGTTACAATTAGAGTAGAAAGAGCGACACAACGGAGGCGGTAAAAGCGTAGATACCAATGCTTCGTATAAATTTTTACGTGAAACAGAGAATAAGTACTCAAAAGAAAAGCGAACTGACGGAAAACGCACTCAGTAAAAAATATCCGTCATACAATGCGCCTCGAAGACTCTCCTTTTTCTTTATTGCATGAAAATCAAACCCGCTAAGCTACAAAATGTTTTACGTACACACATACTATTTCGCGATGCAGACACACATTCTCATGTCTTGATACACTGCACTGCACCGGCACCTCAAAATACTGAAGTTTCGCACGAAGTTTCGCAAAGAACATCTCGAAACTGCGACACCCACTGCCTGCAATGGGCGCCTCCCGATGCCTTTTCTTTCCGCATGTCAATACGAAATGAAATGGAGAACGCTGACGAAGGTTGCAAGCGAGTGATGCAAAATTATCGATAATACTATCGATGCTATCGATTGTTGAGTCACTATCGAACTATCGATCGTAAAAAAGACTATCTATAGTACTATCGATAGCGGGCTATCAATAGTACTATCGATAGGTACTTTCGATAGTAGTATCGATAGTACTATGGATAGTACTGTCGATAGTACTTCGGTAGTACTATCGATAGCGGGCTATCAATAGTACTATCGATAGGTACTTTCGATAGTAGTATCGATAGTACTACCGATAGTACTTTCGATAGTTCTATTGGTAGTACTATCGATAGCCGTATCGATACTACTTGTTATATATAGTACTCTCGATTCTATAAAATCAACCACGCGTACCCACTGCAACCTAAACTTTGCTTCGCGAGTGTGTGGTATGGAGGTGGTGTTATGACTAACTGACAGGATTCGCCCGTTTTCGCGCCCTACGCGTCACCGAGCTCTGCAGACGTTCCGTACGTAAAGCTGCTGGATGAAATGTTAGCGTGCGAGTGTCCTAGTTCCGAAGTATGTGTGCGAAAAGCATTTCTGCAGTGGTTACGTCAGCAAGACGACGTCCGCAGTGCACGAGAGTGTCGTGCAAGCCAGCACAACTTGGGCTGCTTGTTCTTTCACCGGATGCAGTTCCAGGTATCTTTACGAACTACCCCAGTGCACGTTAAAGATCACCACGTGGTCGAAATTTACCTGGAGACCTCCACTACGGGATCTCTCATAGCTTGAGTCTCTTTGGGACGTTAAGCCTCAGGTATCGCAAATGTTTTGGTTTATCGCTGGCCAACAAGTGCATAATATCAATATTGTTACTATCAATAGTCTTACCATCGACAGTTTCACTATCGATAGTCTTGCTATAGATAGCAGCACTATCAATAGTAATACTATCGACTCTACTATCTATAGCAGACTATCCATAATACTATCTATAATCTTTCGATAGTAGCGCTATCGATAGTTTCTTTACACTATCGATAGTTTCAAAAAAAGAAACTATCGATAGTAAATTTTTCGATAGTTTTGCGTCACTATTGCGAGCCCGCTCAAGTCAGTGTCGCGTGTTCTGAAAGCGGCAGGCAAAGAAGTGGTCATTCCCTGGGGAGGGGTAGGCGGTCGAGAGTCTACCGAGCGACGAGCGAGCAGTGAGCGCGCGAGTGTGCGAGTCTTGCACGGGTTGAGGCGACGGTCCCCGGATGGACAGCGCCGGCTCGGGAAGCTGGTTACACTAAATCAGGTTAAATAACCTCTGTGGTTGCACCAGTTACACTTCGAGAAAAACGTTTGGCGAGGTTCGCGCCTTTCGTGTGTGCATCGGCGCGCGCTTTTCAGCATACTTAGATGTCTCAAAAGTGAAAAATGGCACCCAGGACTCACATGCCGTATTTAGGCATTTATTTATTTTATTTTTTCCTATACCCTCAGGGCCATTGGCATTAGAGAGGGAAGTGGTTACAGGAAGAAAACAGAACATAACAATACAATAAACGAAATTGCCGCCGCGGTGGCTCAGCGGTTACGGCGCTCGGCTGCTGACCCGAAAGACGCGGGTTCGATCCCGGCCGCGGCGACTAGAATTTCTTTGGAGGAGAAATTCTAGAGGCCCGTCTACTGTGCGATGTCAGTGCACGTTAAAGAACCCCAGGTGGTCGAAATTTCCGGAGCCCTTCACTACGGCGTCTCTCATAGCCTTAGTCGCTTTGGGACGTTAAACCCCATAAACTAAACTAAATATAAACGAAATGGGGTTATTATCAAAAAGATGCGGATATGTCTAATCATACAATGTTAGCTGAGGCGTTCCTAAAAAGGTGGTAATCTTTGATGGTTGCTGTTGGTGCGGGAAGGTGATTCCACTATGCTGCTGTACGAGGTAAAAATGACTGAAAGAAAGCGTTACTGCAAACTGGGACACCGACTTTGTAGGCATGATCTAATCTTGATGACAGGTGATGCGCGGGAGAGATTAATTCACTGCGCAGGTGTGGATGATGAAACATCTTATGGAATAGTCAGATACGAAACATTTTGCCACGTGAAGCTAAGGATGGCAGATTAAGGATTGATTTCATTGAAGATATGCTAGCGGTCCTGTTATAGTTGGAGAAAATGAAGCGGGCTGCGTTATGTTGGTCCATTTCTAGTGAATTAATAAGGTTTACATGATGAGGGTCCCAGAAGCAACACGTCAGGTTAAATAGGAAGTATTTCCTGAAAAATTACAAAAAGGCAGGCAAGTGAAAAAAACCCCGTCCAGACACTTATAGGCATGTTTAGGCAAATGCCTAAAATTTCTGGCCGTATAAATAATAAGTCCAAAGTAAAGAAGTAGCAGAAAAGCACGCGGTTGAGGAAAAAAGGAATATGTTAGCTATTTCAATTACGTAGTTAATATGGGTTCTCCAGTTAAGATCATTCGAGATCCACAGCCTTAAGTACTTACAGCTGCCCACTTCATAAAGCAAAGTATTATTAATACTGTAGCTAAAATGCAAAGATTTTGGCTTATGTATTAGTCTCGTGGAAAGAATCATGAGAGTAACACCAGTCACGACACCACGAAATAACTGTTCGAAGCGCACTGTTCAATAATAATTGTTCCAATATGCTTTTAATTTCAGAGTACAGAGCACAGTCGTCGGCAAAAAGTTTAATGTTAACTGGGATATCTTGCAAAATATTATGAACATATAAGAAAAAAAACGCCCCTAACACAGATCCCTGGGGTGCTCCTAATCCACGGTTACTGTTGTGGAGAAAGTGTCATAAAAGAAACAAATTATTTTCTGCCTGTTAGATACACTGCCATCCATTCTGTTAAGTGATTACTCCGGAAAAGTAACTTATGAAGTACCTTTTTATGAGAAACTTTATGAAATGCCTTTGAGAAATCCATCAACATTGCGTCAATGTGTACCTTTATACACTGATGTTGCAAAATCGTGGATTGCTTCAGTCAGTTGAGTAAACGTCGAAAATTCTTTTCTGAAGCCATGTTTACATTTGGTTAGAAAATTATGTTTATCAAGAAATTCTAGCATTTGATTATGTATATTGTGCTCGAGCAACTTGCAGGTTTTTGATGTCAGGGACACTGAGCGATAGTTGTTAATGGAGTCTCTCTTTTCACTTTTATGTAACGATTTGGTCCAGGCCCTATTCCGATCATTTGGTAGTTAACCGTCGCGTAATGATTTTGTAAATAAAATATTCAAATACTTGGAAACCCACTTGGAGAAATGTATCTGGGATGTTGCCGGGCCCCGGGGTCTTTTTTACGCTGAATTTTAATACAATGTTGAAAATACCTCGTTCTGAAATTGTGAGATCCTGCATAAAAGGCAAGGATACATTAAAAGAGGGTAGTGCACTATAATCTTTAGTAAAAACAGGTTTAAAATGATCTTTAAATGCATTGGACATCATTTCAGAATCAGTTACCTGTTGCCCGTCTATTTGGAAGGTATCGCAGTTAAAGCATTTAGGTGAAATAACCGTCACGAATTCTTCTGGTGATACCGTAATAAAGTTGGGAGAAATTCCCCATAGTAGGGTTTTTGTCTATGGCTGCTTGATTGTTAATCTTAGAGGACAAATCTGAAATTACAGAGTACATTATTTTACTCGGCTTTCGGATAACACGAACAATTGACCCGGTGTTTTGAAGTGGGAATAAATAAGGTTTTACTCCCATAATGATATTTTGTGTTGTATTTTGTTATGTTTAGTGGCCCAGAATCACTTAAGGTTATAATGCGCGAAACAGAAGGTACAGAAAAATTGTTTTTTGCAGAAGTTTGTAAAAATGTCAGAACAACATTTTTTTGTGTTCTTTCTATTGCTCTTATGTTTTGCTATTTCATGCCTTTTTATGCCCGCTAACTATTGTATCACTTATTCATTGCCGCAAATTACACTAATAGGTTTTAACCTGATTGTATACTTTTATTCCAGCTCCTCTGCCAAACTTATACACTTTCCTTATGTATTCCTGATGGGAGGTCCCCCAGACAGTTTTTCACTTTGGCACCTCCTACTGTACTAACTTTTTTTATGAAACTTACAACTCATTTGTATTTCGTTTTAATAAACCTGCAGACCTTCAAACGTTGGTGTAAAGGGCCTAAAAAGTTATTTCGTACCACATAGTGAAAGTAAAGAGAAAATATTTTTGAAATGGATAAGAGTAAAAGCTTGAAAGAAGGTCTGGTAACCTCAAGGCCATCCTTGACGGGACAAGGAACCAATGAAATACACACCTACGCCTTCTTATCAGGAATGAGAAAGTGGCTGAGGTGTATCAAATACAAGTGAGGCATTGACAATTTATGACATTCACAAAAGCAGGTTATCTTATAAAGTTAACAACACAAGACATGTCCACAATTGTATTATCACTTAAGCGTAGCGCTGCATGTAAAATGATGCGTTCATTATAAAATTTAGTAAAATACTTCTTTCTTAGTTTTTCGAGTTTTGAGCATGACGGTTACCCATTTCTGTCTGCCCAAACCGCAGGTCTGTTTAATGTCATTTGTATCTGTCGCTCACAGGTTGATAGGCTGGATGATGGGCATGCTATTTGAAGGTCATCAACATATAAAGAATACATAATGGACCGTGGAATTATCTTAGCTATGCAATTCATTTCGACGACAAAGAGGGTGGCACCTAAAATACAACCGAGTGGTACCCCAATCCCCTGAATAAATTTTTCGGAAAAGCTGGAACCTAGGCGTACATGAAATTGACGCTCACACAGAAAATCTTAAGCAGTCCAGCATCCTTCCACGTATACCTATGTCTGCTAGGTAGTGAAGAATTCCAAGCAACCAGGTGGTGTCATAAGCCTTCTCCATATTAAAGAAAATTGCTAGACAGTGTTGTTTATGTATAAATGCTTCTCTGAGTGTATTTTCAAGGCGGACGAGATAGTTGTTGAACAAGATTTTTTAAGTCAGCAATGGTGGATGCCGAGAAGTTCAAGAGATTGAAGGACAAACATCGCCAAATTTGAAAAGATTTAGCGAGAGAGCTTGTAAGGGTTATTGTAAGGGCTACTAGGGGACGTTGGTGGCTTTCTAGCTTTCAGGAATGGTACTCTAATGGCTTTTTTACACTCCTCAGGCATATATATTTGCAAGCATATTGTGTAGAAAAATTCAAAAGTGCCTCTGTGGCAGGCTTGGGAAGATAAGCAAGTATTTCATAGCGTGTTTGGTCGGGTCCTGGAGCGGTTTTCTTGGCGGCAGACAGTAGAGTATTAATTTTTCTGAGTGTAATATGACTAATATTTTCCATTTGCACCTCCACTTGTTTGGAGTTTTTATTTTTTGGCTATGTTGTCGTATTTTAAAAATGACTGGCTATAGGGCGAAGAATTTGAAACCGCAGCAAAGTGGTCCTCCAATATGTCCGCATGTTCTTCTATAATTGTTCGTGTAGCAGATGTTGTTGAAAGAGGAATTGTGAAAGGTGAATAGCTGTCATTTAGTTTTCGAACTTACTTCTACATTTTTTTTCGACGTTGTTGAACTGTTTTTAGAAGACACGTAAACTTTCGAGGATGTTTTTTCGGCATTGCGCCGAACATATAGTGCTTGTGCTGTCGCCGTTTTGAAAAGGATCACGTTCTCGTGTGTTGCGTATCTGAGAAAGAGTCCCCAGGCTTTATTTTGTCGTTTTTTTTTCCTACTTGCATTCACGTGTGTACCACACTTTGTGGTTCTGGCGGACCGCTCCTGAGGAGTCGTTGTGCATAACTATGCATTCTAAACGTTGCATATTTTTATGCTTTCTAATCAAGCATAATATATTTCAATGAACGTCATTTTTTTTTCATAGGGTTGAGTCAGAGCAGGTGCATTTTTTTCCCGTTACAGAAACAACAGTCCATTTAAAAAAAAGAATCTAAGGGCAATACCATGTGCCTGTTGAAGAATGTTAACTATATATTTAGTTCCATTTTCTTGCAAGATACTGCAGACCAGAGCATTCCAAGCAGGGCGGAAAAAGAAGCGGGCCGCGTAAGTAGCTGCATGGAGAAATTTCAGTACCCATACAAAGAAGCAACACGCACTGTTTGCAATCAGGAAGTAAAACTTCAAATGGAGCAGAATAGCAGAGACATGAGTCAGAAAGAAAATATTATAGAGCCTTGCCAACGGCATTTCAAAAACTTCCACTTTCAAACACGTCCTCAGTTAACGAGTTTCATTTCATTGAGGTTCGCGATAAATAAAAAAAACATGTATAAGGGTTAGGGCTTTCGTTTAAAAGCGCCAATATGTAAGAGTGGTTGTCGCAGGTTCTCTGATTTACTGAGTGCATGGCTTCTGGTAGAATTCCGAATTTTCTATGATTCAGTAAGGAAAGAAACATCAGTTGAGAAATTTTTCGGCTTGCTTGGAGAGGCTGTATTTGATTGCTCGCTGTGCTTAGGCGGATTCTAATGCAGTTCTACGCTCGCTCATGTCTTGTGCATCATTCAAAAAAAGGAACGCACAACCAAAATATGTCGTCTCTGCCCAATTTAGTGAAGAGAAAACTGCGAGAATTCAGCGCAAGAGTGCGACTTCGGTTTCATGCGGAGTTGGTGTTGTAATTATGAAATTTCTTCTTGTTTCCTGCTTTAGCCACGTGCTATCTCCGTTTTCTTTTACGCGAAGCCTATTTTCCCAAGCCTATCTATGGAAGAAAAAAAATGTGCGCTGCGTGTGCCTCCTGGCATATTTGTGTCCGTTGAAGGAGGCTCACTAGTGTTCCATTACACTGTAGCGCAGCAAAAGACGAGGACACAAGAGACGAGAGACGAACACCACGAGCGCTAACTTCCAACTAACTTTGGTTGGAAGTTAGCGCTCGTGGTGTTCGTCTCTCGTCTCTTGTGTCCTCGCCTTTTGCTGCGCTACAGTGTAATGGAACTATGTACCAACAAGCCCAAAAAGCCACGCTACTGAACTATATCGCTAGTGTTACAATGGATAAAGACTTGACAAACTGCAAGTATCGAGCTGGATACGGAAACCGAGATCTCGTGAAGCTTTCCATTCGACATCGCTCCGAACCACGCCGCAGTCCTGAGTTTCTTCCGAGCGGCGACAGCAAAAAGCCCTTTTCTAGGATCGCCTGCTCAAAACGAAACATGCAGTCACACGCAAGAAGCTCGGCTGCAACACGATTTCCCATGTTGCACGGGGCTTTCAATCTTGGCGCCCATAAGGAGAAACCGTAATACGCAGCTTTGGGCAATGAACGGCGCCTGATGTTCCTCAAATGGGACCGGCACAGAGGAGGGGGAGCCACGGAGTAGGCCATGCGCAGCTTTCCAGAAGCGAGCGCTCCTGTCGAGGCGGATGGAACCCGACCCGCGCCGGACGCCCCAGTGGGAGGCAATAAAGATGCCGCCTGGTCTCTCCACCCCTCCTCTCTGGTGCCGCCGCTTCGGCACTCGCCCGAGGGGGACGCTCCGCGGGGAGCGTTGTCAGTCAGCGGCCAAGTGAGCCATGGCCGCAGGTTCCGCGCAGAGAGGGGCATGAGATACGAGAACCGACTCCCCCGGGTTGAGCTAGATAAAAGGTCCTAAGAAGAGGAAAATGTTGTGGATCAAATTTTGATATTTCATTATAGTTTCACGAATGCGATAACAAAAAAAAACTGTCTCTTCGAGTGCTATTTTTTTTTTTTAGTATTGACTTCCGCTTTGCTCATCAATATAAGCTTAGCTAAAGCGTGCTGCAAACATTTTATCTCTAGAGGGAAGAAAGATCCCGGAAACCACCTAAAATTTAGTGATATATATATGTTATCAGCAGCGCAAACACAAAACAGGAAGAAGAAGGAAATGATTCGATTGCGTGCCTTGATGGGCTTTGCGGGCTTTTACCTGGTGTGTGTATATAAGTGCGGGTGCAGTTTTATCAAATAAAGTTGAAAGCTGGTCAAATGTTTAGGGGAATCCCCCAAGGTGGAGTAGATTTGTAATAAGGGAGTAATTGGATGGACGTCAATGAGTAATGACTCCCTTATTACAAAGTTGGAAGTTCAGCGCTCTGTACCATCCTCTCCTCCTTCCTTCCTGTTTTGTGTTCGCGCTGCTGATACATATGACCGCGACCAACTAGCCCGGCAGATGGTGTTATTCAAATTGAGTGAGATCTGGGAGTTCCATAGCTTTTGAATTTACCAACGTTTCCGGAATGGGCGCCCGCAATTACGGTGAATGCTTTTGATGACTGGAGTAAGGCCGCCGGGTAGCTGTAATCCTCCACCTTACTTGCCTGACCCTCAGACGGATATGACTGGTTTTCGAAGCCTGCTTCAACTCAGTCGACACATGCCAGTTTTATATACGCACCGAATAATATCTCGGTGTGGGCTAGCCGGTGATTCATCATAGAAAGCGGCAGGAAAAAAGAAACGGGGACGAAGATGTAGAAATATAGACGGCAGGACAAGCGCTGAACTACCATCTGAGCTTTATTGAAACACAGGCCACATCTTATACATACTTGAGCATTATATGTGCTTGGTAGAAAGACAACGCAAAAACGACAACCACAGGGGAGGACAAGATCGAATGTCATATGTCATGCGCGGTTCTTTTTCATTTTTCTTTTTCTTTCCTTTTTGCAATCTTTCTCTGACAATCGCTACATTTACAGCTGAAGAGGTGATTAAACCTTTCTTATCTGTTAGTCTAAGATAGCTGGCGCTGCAAAGTGGGACATGTGATGTGACTGGCTGGTTATATAAATGTGACTCGATGACAAAATAAATCAGTTGATAGTAGCGTTCTTCTGTGTCTTGTCCTCCCCGGTGGTTGTCGTTTTTGCGCTGTCTTCCTACCAAGTATGAATAACCAACTAGCCCACCACCATGTTTTATTGAAGCATTATATGTCCTTTTCGGCATTCAGCACCAACGCAACGCTCATTATCACTGGAGTCCAGATACACGCAACTACGCGAGGGCGTGCCTCCGACACGTGCTGCTCTCGAATGCATAAGAAGTAGACCCAATTCACTTGGTAGTTGAGCGCATGTCCTATCGTCCATTTTCCTGCGCTTCCTCCCCGTTTCTTCTGCGCTACCACTTTTTAATAAAGCTAGTCATCTAGAACGCGGTTTTTGTAAACCATTCTGTCGCCTGCTGCCACAGCAAAGCGTGAAAGAAGAAAGACATTTACCATATCTATAGGAGGCCGCGCAGCCAATCAAAACGGTATATTATTAATTAAAAGAGAAACGCTTGCGGTCAGTACGGCTATCGAAGCAACGGCTTGTTCTAAATAATGCTGTTTCTTGGACCAGTTGGTTGCTCGTAATTTTGAAGAAAACATAAACGCACAAGAAGATGAGGACTTGAGAGAGACACTGTGCTTTGTTCTGTGTCTCTCTCATTTCTCCGTATTATTGTGTGGTTACGTTTTCGTCAAGATTATTCAAAATGATACGTAAAAGATATTCGAAAGCTATGCCAGGCTTTGGGCACTTCACTGAAATAAAACCGTGGAGGTGACGTACGTTTCGTTGATCTCTCTTCTCAGGCACTAACCTCGAGAGGTTTTAACGCTTCTTAACACTGCCGGTACCGTCATTGAGCCTCTTGCGGCGAGAAAGCTCAGCATCACGAATTGAGTCTTTATTCGTGGCTTTTACAAGGTGTGCCGTTATTAAGCGACAAGTCAGGCTGACATTAAAAAGAGAGGGGTGACTATATTCAGCACATTTGAACGAATTCGACGTCATGGTGTTTTGCACGTCTTCGTAGGAATATCACTGATCCTTATCAGCAGAACCTGGAAGAACATTCAGTATGGGAGACACTCATCACGTGATACAATCTGCTGCGCTTACTACCATGGACGATTATGAAACGTACCCTTACATTTTGTACTGCCAAGAGTTCCAGGTAATGAAATAGACCAGTAATCACATAAACTCTGATAACTGCGCAGATTGGTTGAAGCCGTTATGTTTAGCTTAAACGCAAACACATCTCTATTAGGGACACTTACGGAGGCACGCTGTTCCGTCAGTGTAGTGGACATTAACCGAAACACAGGTCAAGCCAGAACAATATGCAAACACTGCCAAAGACAGCATACAGGTTCACCTTAAATCAATAAATGTTTGCTGTGCAACGTTCCAGTCACGCGAACGCTCAGACACCGTGCTGCGTCAACCTGGACGCTTTGTCAGTCGACAGACATAACTCTTTGGGTGTGCTCATGTACCTGTAAATGTCCACGCGGATGGTGCGCCTCAGCCTGTGTCCACTTCAGGGAGCCCTGCGCTCCCGAAGGGGCGCAACTGTCACGTTCACATCTTCGGCCGGAGAAAAAAGCCTGAAAGTGTGCCGCTTTATTGTATTTATTTTTATATGCCAATAGGCACTAAGGCGAGAGTGGAAAGCAACAACAATGAAAAAAAAAGGAAACAGCACAAGAAAAAATAGGAGCGGACACACAACCTCCGCCTTAAGCGTTGACGCAATAGCGATGATGGGTTCGTCGTCATCATCATCATCATCAGCCTGACTACGTCCACTGCAGGGCAAAGGCCTCTCCGTGTCTCTTCAATTAACCCCGTTCTTCGCCAGTTGCGGCCACCGCATTCCCGCAAATTTCTTAATCTCATCCGCCCACGGAACTTTCTGGCGCCCCCTCCTACGCTTGCCTTCAACTGGAATCCACTCCGTTACCCTTAAGTTAAGACCGGCGGTGATCTTGCCTTCGCATTACATGCCCTGCCCAAGCCCACTTCTTCTTCTTGATTTCGACTAGGATGTCATTAATCCGCGTTTGTTCCCTCACCCACTCCGCCCGCTTCCGATCTCTTAACGTTACACCTATCATTTTCTATCCACAGCTCGCTGCGTTGTCCTTAGCTTAGGCTGAACCCTCTTTGTTAGCCTCCACCTTTCTGCCCCATAGGTGAGTACCGGTAAGATACAGATGTTGTATAGATAATGGGTTAGTGCACATATATGCGGAACTGGTCATGCTCTAATTTACGTTCATATATCCCTGTGAGTCCTCATATCACGCCACTCCTGACGCATCGGTACAGCGGTTAAGTGATGCGCCACTGCGGTGCGATGGCAGGTACTGCCATCGGTGATGCTGTGAGACCCAGGGTGCTCTTTCCGAGCAACCTCTCCGCGGCCATTGCCATGGTGGGCAGTTTGCTCGCAATACGGTGGGCAGGCTGTGATTACCTCACAAGGTCAAGTGACCTACGCGGCCCACTTGTCACCTAGGCTCCTTGTGTGTAGAATTTTAGCCGATTTCTCTCTCACGGCCAACTACGTAGGCGGCGACGCCGGTTTTTCTGCTCCACCGGATGCCATCGCGTTAAGAGCAAAACCAAATAATGTACAGGTACAGATATGCGAAAGGAACGCACAAAACTACTCGTACCATTGAAAACCTGAGCTGGAACATTATCCCAGTCGGGTGTCTTAAAGGGGAAAAACTAAGTGTTCGTAAAGATATTGTGACGAAGACGAAGCTGGCAGTGGCGCGGGACGGAGCGCCCGCGCTAGGCCAGCGGCCATTAAATCATCTCATAGCCATCGTTCACCACGTCTCATTCTTCGGCTGGCCGCCGCGTAACATTTGGTGTGAGGTGCGGGGTGCCTTCATCTCCATCCTGGTCACGGAGCTTCGGCGTCCTGGGCCTGCCGTGGACGTCGGCCGTGAGTACCTGGTCAGCGCCGCACGGCCGTCCCCAGCCCACCCGACCTGAACCGACCTCGACGCTCACCCCAGCCCCGTCCCCCGCCCGGACCATACTACACGACGACCCAAGACCCGATGGACCCAAGACCCGACGGACCCAAGACCCCACCGACCCAAGACCCCACTGACCCAAACGTGAAGACACCGTCCCCCTGCCTCTGCCGTTCGGTGCGTTCAGAGACCTCGGCCGTCAGCTCCTGGCACCCTACGGCCCGGATGTTTCGTAGACCAGGACTCATTCTCTCATCTTTCTCATCGTGGCGGCCAGCACTGCACCATCTTCTACATCCTGTTCAACCCCCCACTCAAGACCATCGCCATTTCGCCGTCTGTTCGTCACCGATCGGGACGATCGCTCGGAGGCCCCGGGTAGTGTGACGAAGACGAAGCTGGCAGTGGCGCGGGACGGAGCGCCCGCGCTAGGCCAGCGGCCATTAAATCATCTCATAGCCATCGTTCACCACGTCTCATTCTTCGGCTGGCCGCCGCGTAACAATATTTTGACCAGAGCGCTTTCATGACTTACACGTGTCTTAGCTATTCTTATGCATCTTTTTTTTTCGACATCGTGCCCGGAGCTCGCGCCGGACAGGGATCTTTTGCCGGCCATAGGGAGGGGCCTTTGTCGTGAAGTGGAGCAGTTAGACTAGTGGCAGTGGTGAAGCGATTTAAAACACAATGACTGTCAACCTTTTTTTCATTTCTAAGATAGCAGAGGCAAATCTCCTATGTACGCCACAAGCAGGTGTGGCATGATCCAAGCGTCAGTAGCCGGGCAGAAATCGATTCGCTGAGCGCGTTCTTCTGCCTGTCCAAGTTGAGAAGCAGTTTGCCCATCCATCCCTGCGCAAAGAGCCGAAAAAGCGCATCACTCTCGGGCGCAACAGAGCCGATTCTTTTTTCCTTGCTTAGGGAGCAGGGGCGTCTGAGGCTTGGCACATGCATAGGCATAGCAGAAGCCGAAGGTCGGGGATCCCCCTGTCTGGAGGGCACATCAGGAGGCCGTAACTCAGGCGACGCGGCTCCGACGACGAGAACTGCCGCCAGTCGCGATGGACGGCCGAGGGGCACAGCTCGTCCTAGAGTCCAAGTGCCGCTCGAAGCCGGGGAACGCCCAGCATGGGCTGTCGACGGCTGTTGGCCACAACTTCGGGCTGGCAGCGCCCCGATGAGGAGGGCCGTGTCGCTCTCTAGTGCTAGGCCAACAGGTTCAGCCTTATTTCCGCTCGAATATCTGTCGGTTCCTGAAAATTCGGCGAACATGGTTTTTATGGTTTTTATTTTCGTTGTACAACGTGGTATTCCTGTGCCGTAAAAAGCCGCTTGCACTTTACCTTGGCTTTCTTTGTCTACCTGGGCTCGCGCACTATTTATTGCATTTACTGCTAAAGGACTTGCTGCAGTCATTAACTGCGCAAAGAAGTGTTGTCACAAATAACAAAAACATAAAGGGAAGTCAAATGGGAGAACTGTCGAACAAAAATGAAAGTGGAGTCGAGTTGTAAAAGGTGGGTTGCCATTTTAAGACTGGGTTGCTGAGCAGGATCGTAGAGAGGTGTGCGTGTTGACAGGTATGGAATTCCCCCGGAACCTTTGCGGTAGCGGCAGCATGGCACCTTTTCCCGACACTTGAACATGTTTTCGAGCGTCCTTACGTGAAATAGGGAAGCATTCAACCAAGTTACTGTCCTAACCGGCAATGACTGTGGAAAGTGCTAATGTGTTTTTGTGCAAAGGATGTACCAACTCTAGCCTGTCAAACGAGAAATGAAGCTTACAAGGGTAGACATGCGGGCTAGTATGTGGTCTATGTTTCCCGAGTTAGCCCGGAAAACGTGGAGCTTCCCAAAGACGTCACTGAGGTAGTTAGCCTCGGTCCGAAGTTTGCTGTTCAGCCGAAGCAGACAGCACCCGAGCTGCTGTCGCAGGTGAGACAGGTTTCTCGCAAGGTTCCAGAGGAATACAGATTACGGTCATCGCTGTATGCATCTCTTCTGCCTGCGTCCCTGTATTTTGCGCAGTTTTAAGGAAATATATTACCAGTGTCTCTCTACCATTAATTTTAGCTAGTTAATCGACTTTAAGTCCAGGTCTATTACGTACTATCAGCAAGGAATGAAACGCGAACAGGACAGCTGAGCCACGAAACGCAAGATAAGAATATTTTAGTCCGAGAAAGCTCAATACTTGCTCACGCTCTTTTGACTTCAAAGGCGCGAAGACTCTTTGTAAGAAGTGTTAATGAACCTCGCTAGCGTTTCCACTCCAGGCGCTAATATTACGGTGTCTTTGAGATGTCCCCTCAATTTTCTTGTTCGCGTTTTGATTCATTGCTGATAGTACATAATGTTCCCCTTGTTCTACAATCCTTCTGCGCAAAGCCGCACCGATGTACCTCTCACATTTTTTTTAAAATAATTATTTAAAAAAAATTAGCACTGTTTGAACGCGGTTAAACGAAGTCTGTCGAACGATAGCTTGGTTTTGCTTGCTTTTTCAAATGACGAGACCATTAGTTTGCAGAGATTTTGCCTTTTTTTTTCTTAGGTCGCCGAGTTCGCTGTTCTTTTCGACGCTTGGAGTTTGGTGCTCCAGCGGCATCTGTTGAGAGGCGCTGTTCTCTCCGGTAGAGGCGCGCCATTACCCACACAATTTGCTTGCTCCTTCGTGCGTGCGCCGGTCATCCCGAGGGGGGAATTTTTTTTTTTTGCTCCTTTGTTCTTGCGCCGTTTGCACCGAGCAGGGGCCTGACTTGGATGAGCTTGGAGCTGAAATTGACGGAGCTAGCCGTTCGCTGGGTCTGTGCGTCAGGAATTGTGCTTTTGCTCTAAAAAATGTCACCGGGTATGTGCGCCCAAAAGCAAGGATTACCGTTCCAGTGGTAGTCAAGAGGTAATAGACAATTTTGGTTGGGCGTAAGCAGTAAGCTTGCGTACGCTGTAAATATTGCAGACACGACACTTTTAGTTGGTCGTGCCGTATTGTCCCTCAGGCGCATGCGTAAACAGTAGCGACATCTAGTGCCAAGTCAAAGCATATCGACGCTGGGTTTAAGAAATTTTCATCCGTGATTAGTGATAACTAGGGTTAGTGCACTGAGAGCCTTTTTTTTCGTTCAAAGAAAAACTATGAAAATAGAAGAAAATGTAACAAATGACTAAAAGCTAGAGAACTGCTTAGCCAGGTGTCGTTGCCACGAGGGAAACCCTAGGCTGCCTCGATGGTCAGGCGAGCGGGCAGGGCACCCAGGCACCCTAGAAAGCACATGGCATTCAGTTGGGCCTAAGAGCTTGAAAATCACCAAATTATCTCAAAAACAGGGGCTAGTTATCGCTTATGCCTCTATGTGTGGACAAGAGTGTGCGAAATACAAGCGAACCGCTACCATTTGAGCAAGCTACCGCGTCGAAGAATCAAGCGGCGACATGTATTTATTCCGAAGCGGATGATCAGGGCGCCGCCATTTTGTCAATGCATCCTGTAACGTGCCCGTAGCGTGCGGACGCTATGATTTGTAGCGTACATACTCCCGTAATACGCTGTGAGACACTTAGCGCGCAGCGCATGCGCACTCGTTGCCCGCAGATTGGCTGCGTACGCCCAACTGAAAGTGCCTAATGCCCCCGCTCACAACGGCAAGTTCGGAGGTTCGATTACCTGCTCGACTACACTTTTCTTTTTTCCAAAGAGTTTCGTAATAGGAGTACATACACTCCTGCAGATAACGTGCGCTGCACTCTAGCTTAAAAGGAGTGCAACCATTTCCGAAAAAGGAGTGAATTATACTCTGAGGCAAGGCTTTCCTGGAGGAGCCATGAGCACAAACTGAAGTCGGCCTGCATCGTCAGATTACCGCATTCTAAAGGCGATATACCTTCACTGAAAATGAAGTTTTTACAACATAAAAGATATTAAAAACGACAAAAGTCAGCAGAGACGCTAAAGGCAGGTACATGTTTTGACCTTAGTTTTGTTGTGCTTAGCTCTATGCATGCCTGATCTCTGTTTCGTTGTCAATATATCCGCTGCTTTTCTAGTTTCTGTTACTTATGGAAACTTTGTACCATTGCCAAGTGCCACTTTGTTTTTGTTTTCTTTACATGGGGAGGGCAGGCCTCAGTCAGGCGCTACTAGGCGCCTTTAGCTTGCTCTCCCTTGTTTGCAGTCTCTGTACTGGCCAAACAAAACCAATAAATGAAATGAAATGAAATGAAATATGGGTATGCGAAGACTACAACGAGCTGAGTCATGCTATGTTGCAGGATCACTATGAGTCATAAGTCATGACTGTGGCTATGAGGCATGACGATCCCTCGTAGGCATGCAGTGTTACAAACATACCTGCACACTATTGATGAGTGGTGTATGCGTTGGGGAATGCAACCTAATACCAAGAAAACAGTTCTGCTATGAGTTACTAGAAATGAAATACTCAGCAGATTTTGTTATTCACTTGGCAACAATTTTATAATAGAAGTAGACGCCTGTAAGTACCTTGATGTCACGCTACTTTATAAGCTAACCTGGTCTCCTCACATATCCGCCATTTGCTGTTCAGCTCTTAGAAAGCTGTGGTCCCTCAAGAGGAAACTTAAGAGTGCACCTATTCAAGCTAAGCTTTTAGCATGCAGTGCCTGCATCAGGGGCGAACTTGACAATGCTGCCATCATATGGGACACGCACAGTAAGAAGGATATACGAGTAAGTTCAAATAGAAGGTGTTCGATGCATTTTACTGTATTTAGAAGACAAGATTCTCGCTCCTTACTATACATCAGCATAACATAGACTCTCTAAAATCTCGTATTTTTGTAGAGCTGCCTCTCACATAAATCAAACTTAAACTTACCACATAAGCCGCATTTTACCTGGAAGATAAGGCACGCGTGCCCTCGCTCCCTGCCTTCGATTTTCGCGAGAACACTTTTAAGCAGTTCTTTCTCCAGAACAGTCAGAAAGTGGAATTCCTTGCCTTCGCATACTTTCGCAGCAGGCAACATTCTCAAAGAATTGGAGCTCCAATTCTTGTGTTGTTGTTCGTATTTCGCCTGTTATGAAATTTCCTCTCCGAACACTTGTACGCACTTTCTTATTTTTATACTGTCATATGCTTGTTATCGACGCAGCGTGAAACGCGAGTAAAAGACGAGCATACGGACACAGTCCGTGTGTATTTTTGTCCTCGTGTTTCGCGCTGCTTCGATAATTTCCAACCAACTTGCCCAAGCTTCCACTTTGTCGTCATATGCTTGTTAAGTATGAATCCACATTTCGTCACACATGCTCCACCTGCCTGCAAAATGTACATCTATGGTCTGCAGTATCACATAATAAATATAAAAGAAATATGCACACTTTGTACTCGCTGAATACGGCTTACATTATGTTACATGTAAAGTGGTAAGTCGTGCTACGTACGTTCCAGAATCACCACGGGCCGTGAGTCATTACTTTCATACGCTATTTATTTCTTCAATACTTCCAGACGCCGAGTTGCCTCTTCAATGCACAAATTGTTTTTAATACGTAAATACGTAGATCGTTTATATATATATATATATATATATATATAATCCAGCAAAAAAAGAAGGAATGTCGGCACGGTATGTAGTAGTAAGAACGTAGACCGACGTTTGAAACGCTTGAAACAATTTATTGACGTTTCGACCGTGGAACAGCCTTCGTCAGAATGTCTTCAAATCCGACATTCTGACGAAGGCCGTTCCACGGTCGAAACGTCAATAAATTGTTTCAAGAGTTTCAAACGTTGGTCTACGTTCTTACTATATATATATATATATATATATATATATATATATATATATATATATATATATATATATATATATATATAATGCCACCTGGTATTCTCAGGTGGCGCTGAAATGTCTTCGAAGACGTTGAAGTGTCTCGCGCTGGCTGGCTGGCTGCTGTATTCTGCTGGTTAGCCACCTATCGCCCTATTTTCCGTTACAATATATATATATATATATTAATTAAGTGAGCAATTCCTGTGTTCTGGGACCGCCGCCGCGGTGGCTCAGTGGTTATGGTGCTCGGCTGCTGACCCGAAAGATGCGGGTTCGATCCCGGCTGCGGCGGTTGAATTTCTTTGGAGGAGAAATTCTAGAGGCCCGTGCACGGTGCGATGTCAGTGCACATTAAAGAACCCCAGGTGGTCGCAGTTTCCGGGGCCCTTCACTAAGGTGTTCCTCATACCCCGAGTCGCTTTGGGACGTTAAACCCCATAAACCAAACCAGTCTGTTTTGGGACCAAGGTTCGGTTCTACGCCTCCGCACATCAGCAGAGATAGAGCAAGATCGCGAACACTCAAGCATAGCATGCGAAGGCAGTGTGGGCGCGTCAGCTGGAAAAAAAACAAACACAAAATTCAAAGTACAAGGATTGTTACTATCCTGCATGAAGAACAGGTTAGTCATTACTTTCATACGTTATATCTCCTGGTTCATGTCTACATATGTTCGCTTACATGTGTGGTGACATCGTATACCGGCTTTCTGAGATCCTCCGATTTTCGTGCCATAGATGGTGGACGGCGGACGACGGCTTTTGTGCTGATGGGAGGTATAATGCTTTCGCGTTGATGCGGGTGTCGCTATCACCGGCCGATTAAACGTCGATCCCAGAGATTAGGCATTACCGCCATTCTTTTCAACAGTGTGATCGCGGACTCCATGTGGGTGTGCACGTCAAGAGCTTGAATGGAGAGGCGAGAAGATTTTTAAATGCAATTTTTTCAGCAGAAAGCGCGTCTTTTGCTACCGCACAAACGTCAACATGCCGAGAAATTGACGTAGAAGCGACGTTTACTAAGAACAAAAAAAAAACAGGACGCATTTGTCCTGAGTAAAACAATGTTTTGGACGGATTATTGACATTCTTGCGATACAGCTGCAGCGCAAGAAGCACATTAGGCAGAAAAAATATTTGCATGCACTTAAGTTCGTCTTTACAGTCAGGGGCAGTAGCGTTAGTTGGTCTGTGCAGGCGCACGGGGTTCCGTGGCGCACCGTTCCGCAGAAATCGACACGATCGTTGCCATCACACAGTCCTTTCCCTTATAGAAATTGTCTATAAACAGTCTATAGACTTCTTATTGACTCTGTATACTTCCTATAGATATTCATTTTTTGTTTATTCATTGTCTATAGACTATCTGTAGACAAAAGTCTACTAAAAATGTATGGCCATAAATTTATAGATTGTCTATAGACTGTCTATGGCATTTGTATTGCCTATAGACTGTTCTCTAGGATTTGTCTATAGACACTCTATAGACTTTATAGACAGAAGTCTAGAGACACTCTATAGACTGTCGAAAACTTTTTTGTAAGGGCTTATACACATCATTGCCCACGCTAAGTGGTGACGCTGATTAGTGATCCTAATCATATAAGGCTTCCTTATACTGTGCGGTGGGAGGTGTTCTTTCTAAGCCTCCATTTATAACCTAGAGAACGAACGCTCATCAGCCTTGCAGATGTAGCGTGCCCGACTCCGGGCATCAAAGCACTGCGCGGTTCGATGCAGCTTGACCACTCAGCGAATCTTCTTTCTACGTCACTACCCTCTCGAGCAATCATGAGTTTCCAGTCACTACGACGCCGACGCCAGGTTTATGCACCTGATGAGCCGCACAAAACATGGAAGTTTGTCTAAAGCTGTCCCGACGGATTTCGCGCACAGAGTTTATTGAATCCACTTGAAACATTGTAAAAAGACCCTTTTTTCGTTGTTCCATTAGGCCCAGGAACAGTTCTTGGTGATCTCAATTTTCAAATTTAAATTCACTGCGGCTTAGGACGGCTGTCACAGCAAAAATTTGTCCGCTGTGTATTCTTTTTCGCATAGGAAGTATTCTCAACTAAAAACAGTTGTCTTAACCGTCATGACAAATTGATTTTTTTTTCTCTCCAGCTCACCTTATTAATTTTTACATGCAGCAACGAAATATAAGTCGCTAGCATGCAGCAGCACGCTTTCCCCTCCCCATCTCCAATCTCCTCTCACCCTCGCAGGTCAGGAGTCGTGCGACCTTCCCGGCGCTGTGTCAAGCCTGGACCGGCTCTCCCTGATTGTGCAGAGCTTGAACGGTTCCAGGAACAAGCTGTGACGTGCCACTCCGCCACCACCAGCACGGACTTCCTCCGTGCAAGTTTTGGATAATGGACACGGTGCAATATATGCGCAAATGGTCGCTGAAGGATTCTCGCCTTATAACGCCTGCCACGAAGATAAATGGTTTATGCCAATAAGTCAATGTCGCGCTGCGCGTGTTTCCAAGCGAGCTTTCTCATAAGCGTATTGGGGTTATTGTATAAAACGTCCTATCAATTAGCACGAGGGATTTGCATACATTTGACATTGCGTGGAATAGTTGC
This sequence comes from Amblyomma mixtum, assembly GCF_055824585.1. Classification (NCBI taxonomy): domain Eukaryota; kingdom Metazoa; phylum Arthropoda; class Arachnida; order Ixodida; family Ixodidae; genus Amblyomma; species Amblyomma mixtum. The sequence goes on from NC_143021.1 coordinate 121,466,447, forward strand.
AAGTGGCCGCGTTTGATATCGCGGCTGCGACAAGGCTATTAGGCCATTGTTACAGTAAAGCAGTGCCTGCTTTTTTGCTGAGTCGATCATGTGATATGAATATATCAGAAAGATGACCTCGATCCTCTACTTTCTTACTCTTGGCTTGTGCCAGTGGGAGCTTGTAAAAATGCGAGAACAATAAAAGGTGGTATTGTCTACAAAAGGAGCGTTTGGTGTGTTCTTTTTATAAGGCACTGCCGCCTTATTGAGTGGTTGGCGCCGGCATAAATATATAATTCTGAATGTCCTGAAAACCATGGCGAGAATGAAATGCGGCCGGGATCGAAATAGATGCGAGTCTTCAACGCCTTGGACTGTGCACTGTGCTTCAAAAGTTTTCGTTCATTTTTGGATGGCTTTAAATTATAGTGATTTTAATCCTCTGCTCTAATCTCTAGGATTTGCTTGAAGAGTAGACAGGTTATGATAGGAAAAGGAAACATTTAGAAAAGATATGCGTTTCCGGTAGCGTCCCGGGGAGAAACCATTTGAAGCTGAAACGCGACGCAGCAGTTTTTACGCAGCATTTAATGTTGCTCATATGTGGTCATAATAAACCGGCTTTTTGATCTCGCCGTAATGAATTCTTTTAATTGTTCTTTTCTCTTTCATTGCTCTGAGTGCACAACTGTAGAAGGCTTATGGCTATTCGTGAACGCCTCGCAATAAATAAGTAAATAAATAAATAATGCGATTAATGTATCGGATCGTACGGGCTATAACTTCACTTTAGTAGCCCTTGCAAACATTCCGAACCGGTAATACGGAGAAAGAAGGCACATGCTGCAAGAATTTATAAAGCTCCTCTCTATACTAAACCGGTGCGACGGAATTCCACCTATGTCCTGGAGTGGAATCAGCCGGGCCAGTTGGTTCATGACAGAAATAAATAACAGCGCGACTGACGGGACAGTAAAGACGAGACGCTGGTGTTGGTGTCTATTTCTTATTGTCCCGTCTGACGCGCTGTTATTTAATTCTCCCACATAAGTGTACGCCTATGCGTTCTTCCTGGAGGTCGTATTTCCTCTGGGTCCCTGATGACGAAACCTCAGAAGAGACGCGTTTCTTTTGAAACGAAAATAACAGGCGCCGACTGCTTAGGGCTGCAGTCGTCTAGCAGCTCACAGCGATGAGAGGAGGGAAAATGTCTTATAACCAAAGAAAGGTGTCCAGTGAGCTGGTGGTAAGAGTCCTCAGTCCAGGTCCCCAGCTGCCTTGGCCAACGAGAGCACCAGTTGGATGAGCGCTCGTTGGTTCTCCAAGGTGAATTGCGCCTCCCACTGCTCTGGTGACGTGTCCGGGGTCGGTAGATGTTGAGGTTTAGCCCGCCACCCGCCTGATATGTGAAAGTGGTTCTGACTAGCACTGCACCAAGGACGGGCGTTTTGGTATCGGATGGAATACCTTTTGTTTATTGTTGAAAAGTTTTGAAAGCTACTGGTTTGAATTTTACGCCAGGAAAAATGAAAGGAGAAATTAAACTTTAGAAAGTGGGTTTTTACTAAGGTAAGTAGGCGATGTATTGCGTTCCGTTCTTTTAATGCGAAAGCGTAACTAGTCCTATGAACTCGACATGCTGGCGTGTGTGTCTGTGTGCTTGTATATGTGCATACTCGCAGATGGTACAGAAAATCCCAGCGATAGGAAAAAAAATAGGGCGACGTCATCAAGCGGCCTGTATGACGCACACAGCAAGCCGAGCACCGCCACTTCAGGTAAATCTATACAAGTCCTTAATACTGGCCAACCTCCATGTGGTGCTATTAATGTGGTGACATTCGTACCAAAATTGTGACGCAACCGTTTCTCAAAGAGGGTTCCGGGTGGTGTCATACGATTTTGTGTAGCATATGGCTTACATGTGCTAGTCAAGGTGACAGGGATTCGAACCAACCACATATGCACCTTCAACTAAATGCCTTCCCCGACTTTCCTATCAAAATTGTGACGCAGCCGTTTGTCGTTGACCCTTCCGGGGGGCGTCATACGATTTATCGTTGTATAGCCTACATAAGCTACTCAAGTTGGAGATTAGCTTGCGACAGGAATTCAAACCTACGAAATATGCTCCTCCAATTGTATGTCTTCCCGGTCTTTCATGTCAGAAATGTGAGGCAACCATTCATCGGACAGTGTTCCGCATGGTGTCATACACAAAAACTCGCACAAAAGCGCTTTAATGCACGTGCAATGATTGTAGAAGAGCTGAGCAAGCATGACCCCTTATAAAAATGGTCTATAGACTTTCTATAGACTTTTTATAGACTCTACAGACATCCTATAGACTTTTACTTTTGTCTATAGACAGTCTATAGAAAATCTATAGTCTAAAGTCTATAGCTGTCTCAATTTCCTTTTGTCCATAGACTATCTATAGACTATCTATAGACTAAAGTCTATAGCAGCCTCAATTTCCTTTAGTCTATAGACGGTCTATATATTCTCTATAGACTTAAGTCTATAACTACCTCAATTTCCTTTTGTCTATAGACGGTCTATAGACTATCTATAGACTAAGGTCTATAGCTGTCTCAATTTCCTTTCGTCTATAGACGGTCTATAGACTCCCTATAGACTAAGGTCTATAGCTGTCTCAATTTCCTTTCGTCTATAGACGGTCTATAGACTCCCTATAGACTTATGTCTATAACTACCTCAATTTCCTTTCGTCTATAGACAGTCTATAGACTCGCTATAGCCTAAGGTCTATAGCTGCCTCAATTTCCTTTTGTCTATAGACTCTCTATAGACTAAAGTCTATAATTGCTTCAATTTCCTTTCGTCTATAGACGGTCTATAGACTCGATATAGACTAAGGTCTATAGCTGTCACAATCTCCTTTTGTCTATAGACGGTCTATAGACTCTCTATAGACCAAGGTCTGTAGTTGCCTCAATTTCTTTTTGTCTATAGACGTTCTATAGACTAAAGTCTATAGCTGGCTCAATTTTCTTTCGTCTATAGATGGTCTATAGACTGTCTATTGACTAAGGTCTATAGCCTCAATTTGCTTTCGTCTGTAGACGGTCTATAGACTCTCTATAGACTACGGTCTATAGCTGCTTCAATTTCCTTTCGTCTATAGTCGGTCTATAGACTCTCTATAGACTACAGTCTACAAATACCTCAATTTCCTTTCGTCTATGCACTATACACTATAGATAGTCTGCTGTCTATAGACCAGTCTATAACAATCCTAATTTTATGTAACAATGTTCGATACACTGACTTTCGACTAAGTATAGAACAATGCCAATTTATTTTTGCATGCATGCTGCGGGGACCTGCATCTGGTGACCGCAGCTATGTCGGGAGTCCTCCACCTCCTTCGCTATTATGGAAATTAAAAAAAGTATTGCGTGAGGACATTACAACACCCACCTGTATATTTTCAGGAGCCTTGACAAGCTCCTTTTCGTTATATCGTGACGTATATTGTCAATACAGTTAAATATTTAATGCTAACAAGTAAGCCGCGGAAAGGCAGCCGTTCTTGAAGTAAAGGCGCCGCAAACTGTACTACATCGAATGAATACGCTGTCCCTTAAAGGAATCGCTCGACACAGTTCCATTCCATCTTTCGATCGTTACTGTCCAACGCGCTGAAATCAGACACATTTCATCAACGCTTCTACATTTCTCTTTAAAACGTCCTGAAAATAAAGGGGGAAAGACGGGTGTGAGAATTCAAGGAAGCGCCCATCGCTTAGAAACACCTCAGAAAAGTCTCAAACAGCCTGGTCCTCTGTGCGATTAACATCTCCCATTTATACCTTTGCAGTTTGTATTCACGTGAATAAGTTCACCGACGCAACAATCAGAAAGCCAGTATTTTTCGTTCCTACCCTTGCACCTGTTGCTTCGGAGCCGATGACACGCTGATGTCGAGCATATCAGTTTTCTAAACACGAACACACGCAAAAAAGACGTTATGCTATGCAACATTATAATTATTATTTGAGAATTGTACCACATACTATTCGGTGGGAGATGCGGCGCGTATACAGTCAAGCAGTTAGATTTCGGTTCTCTTTTCACGAAAACAATAAGGTTTTTAGAGGGTATGCGAAGAATTCACGCTTATAAATCAGTTACCTTCTGTGGTCTTGGATATCAGATCAAGCTCCACACGGAAAGAGTGCGAGCGATAAAGATACGACCGTGAAATGGGTTTCTGTTTCACGTTTTACCGTTTTACCACGAGACGGCGGAAAATCATTCGGGCTGCAAACAACCCTGTGCGTGGCTGCATCGGTGGAGTCGGCGTTTTTTTCGCGGATTACGTTTTCTTCAAAATCCAGCTGCATCGTTCGCTTACGGTAAGTCTATACGTTTATATTTTATTCATTTGGTCTCCTAAACCACTCTAAGCAGAGCTGTGTGTGCAGAACAGATTATGTGCGCAGTGACAAACGTCCTATCTTCGTTTCTAAGGCGGAAGCCATCGGGTTCTCGACTAATGCCGCTTATCTCTGTGCCGCTGTCTTTACTAACGCGCGGAAAAGCAGTCTGTGCGATGCCCTTGATGATAAGCCGCTCCTCGCGAGCTGTCTACTAGAGTTTTCGTGTTTCAAGGTAGACGCGCGGCCAGAAATGTCGTTTAGCCTGTGAATGACGGCCGAAATGGAACTGTGCGATAGTTAGCGCCGTGTGAGCTCAATTTACTTTGCACCTCCGAAAACGTACTTACATACACTCTCGTTCTGTGGTGGATTACATTTATTTTCTAATCTTTGTGTTATCGCTTGTCTGGACCTTGGAGTGCTGTTCTTTTTGAGGTGTGCATTTCCTTCCTACGTATATGGACGCTCGCTCGGTGCGCGTCGTGGGCGCCGACGTTTCAGCAAAGGTGTCTTGTAACGCTACAGACTGGAGCGCGAGACGTTTGTCAAAGTTGTAGTTAAGCAGCGCTGAAGGAATTCTTTTAGTGTGATGGTATAAAATTCATTGCCCGCGCGATTGGCCGGCGTGCTCAAACACCGCGAAGAACCCACGAGCTCCATCCCGTCTCCCCGCCGTTGCACACGTACGGATTCCTCCATGTCTGTCATCAGAGCCGTTGGCCGCCCCCGCTCGCCTGCGGGCACTTCATTTTGAAAGCTGGGTAAAGGTCGGCTCGACAAGAGGTGGCTTACATTTCTTTCCGAGTGGTTCGTGCATGAATCCCGCTCACGCGTGCACAGATTTCTCTAATACCATTTGCGCGAGAGGCAAAGTATGTGTTTCTGATTTTAGACTGCTAACTTACGAAAGCGCCGATGTAATTCGCCGCTTATTTGCGCCTAAAATTAAATTAAGCTCTCGTGTTACTATAGCTGCACCTCTTGAAAGCGTTAATTGCTTCATTTAAATACTTCGTACTTTGAGCGCGTTCAATGCTTTCGTTGATTTTTCTAGCAGCGTTGGGTTAGGCTACCTCCATGCAAGAAACACACCTCTTTACGGCGCTGTTGGGGCTGCACTTGAAGGAAAGACTAATTGCATTTCAGACGGTATTTTATCGTGACAGTAATTTGTTGTCTTAAACTCGCGACTGCTTTTGAAACGGCGCAGCTGCAGCCTCTGTGTGCAGTATGGGTTTTCTGAATAATGAGCGCGGCATGGAAGCGCTGCAACCCGCTTGTTTCTAAGAGCACGCGCAGATGTATGAGTATGCTGTTCCATCTTTGTGCTTCAAGTTATAGGCGCAAATCTGTGGTGAACTGGTCGCTTCTGCCTGCCGGTTTTGTATAGCTTGTGCCCGTTTGAGTATCGACTTACGTACACCCGGCCAAATCTTTAACTGGCTCTGGTGTTGCATCGATAAATGAACCTTGTAAAAAAGGTGCCTTTTGGCTACACTGCTGGCATATTCATGTTGTAATTTGACACGTGAGATGGCATTTCATAGTTTCTTTTTGTTAATATAACGTTTGAGTGGAGTACTTGCGTGTTTCGATCAAAGTTATCAGAAATATTCATCGTCTGCTGCTACGACCAGCCGAAACAAGCGGAATACGCACCAATGGTTCTGGTGGCGCATTTGCACTTACTCTAGGTAAACGACTTGTCCGCCATGAAAGGAGTGGTAGTTTACCCAGATGATGAGGCCATATGGACCAGATTCATTGCTGCGTCTGCCGCTTGTTTCAGCTGTTGTAGTGGCAGACGAATATTTCTGATAACGTTGATCTAAACACGCAAGTGCTGCACTCGAACAATATATGAACAAAAAGGAACCACGAAATGACATTTCACTCGTCAAATTACAGCATGAATATGCCAGCAGTGTAGCTAAAAGGCACCTTTTTTACAAGGTGCATTTAGCGATGCAACACCAGAGCCAGTTAAAAATTTGGCCGGGTATACCAGGCTTCACGCAGGGTATTTTGAAGCGCTTCTTCTATAGCGGTTATAAGAATAAATGCTGCAATATTCTTCTTTTTGGATCCCTGTGTAAGGTGCGCTGAATCTGTATTTTATGGAGGTGGCATTCTTAACACCTCCTTGCGAGTCAATGCAGATATGTGGCACAATTGTTCAATGTCTTCTGTTACAAATAATGTAAAAGGATTGCCATACAGAAATCAGTATCAGTACTGGATTCAGAGTAGAGTGCTCTAGGGATTACGGGTCTTTGTTACAATGTTTTGTGATGACACTTATAATCTGTCGTGTATTTACTGAAATGATTGCGCCGGCGTGATAGCTCAGTGGCTATCATGTTCGTCTGGCGACCTGAAAGGTGCAGGTTCGATTCCGGCCTATGCGGTCGCATTTTAATAGAGACAAAATGCTAAAGGCTTGTGTACTCTGCAGAGTTGGCCGAAATTATTCCGCAGCCTTTCACTTCAGCGTCTTGTAGCCTGTGTCGCCTTGGGTCTTTGAACCCCATAAAACCAAACCAAAAGATCAAGATTGCCTTTCTAGAATGGCATAGCCAGGATATGCCTTTCATTGTAAAGCACATGTGTAGAGATGGTATGGGATTTTTTTTCAGTTCCTCTGTTATTTTTTTCCTTTGTGCTGTACAGGTGAACATGCCCGGATGATTGACTGCAGACAACAGGCCTCAAGAATGCTTCTGAGGAAACTAGCGGGACTGTTACTTTCAACATTTATGTTATTGTGCATTCTTATGGTCCATGTATTGCATATTCCCGGCCTGGATAGCTTGGAAATAAAACTAAATTTGTAAGTATATTGATTGTGTCATTTGTGAACTCTGGTGACTTTTTTCAGTGGTTGTAGACTGTCTATAGGCAGTTTATAGATAATGGTCTACTAATAGTTTAGTAGACAGAGGTCTATAGACTGTCTATAGACAAAGGTCTATAGCACTGCCAGGCCACACACCTATGGAATGTCTATAGACAGACTATAGACATATGTCTACTGGACCAGTAGACTTTTGTCTGTAGACTGTCTATAGACAGTAATCTACAGGAAGTCCATGGCCATAAGTCTATAGGTCGTCTATAGTCCGTCTATAGACAAGTGTCTATAGACGGTCTATAGACAACTCTATAGGAAATGTATGACCATAAGTCTATAGATCGTCTATAGACTGTCTATAGACATGTGTCTATAGACTTCCTATAGACCTATAGACTTTCAGTAGACACTTGTCTATAGACTGTCTATAGACAAAAGTCTACTAAAAGTGTATGGCCATAAATCTATAGACTGTCTATAGACCAGTCTAAAGGATTTGTCTATAGACAGTCTATAGACTTCATAGACTAAAGTCTATAGACAGTCTATGGACTTTCTATAGAAATTTTTATAAGGGACGTCACTCGCTGCAGCATAATCTCCGCATGACCCAGTACGTCATGCAGCACACTGTATATATATGCCATCTTATCGGCAATAAACGTTGTTCATTACCCGATGCCGGCCCGTGAACAATGATTACGCGCAAACATGCACCCAGTAAACATAATGCTTTCGTGTTCCCGCAAGCATGTAGTCATAGGGGTCTCGGCCGAATTTCTTTCGCTATGTTGTATCGCACTGTTTAGGCCTACTTGGAGGTGAGAGGTTTTCGTCACTTCAAACAGTGAGTTAGAACACTAGAAAAAACAAACGGAAAGCAGTGCATCCTATACCTATCGGGGGAGGGGGGCGGGCTTACCCCTTACTAATTATTTCTTAAGTGCTCCTTTCAATTTTCCAAACATTGTAGCGCTTGCAGACGAGGGGCGAAAGAAGGACGAGAGAAGCGGTTGAGGAGAGCAAGCTGTCGGGCTAGTTGGTGATGCATTTTGTGATTAAGTTAGCGCAAAATACGGACAAGGGACAGAAAGAAAGGACACATAAGACATTCACGAGCGCTACTACCAAGTGTTGATTCCTGCGGTCGTACAAGACGTATAAAAAGAAAAAACAGCGAGCATGCTTGTAGAGAGGGCAGAAAAGGCACTTTGGTGTAGCAACAAGTTATTTAAAAAAACGAGTCGAAAAAGCACATTCAGCCGAATACACGTAAACAGATGTGTCACTCACACAATGCTCGGACAACATTTTAAGTAATAAGCCTCTAGAAGGAGCCTAGCCTTATCATTCCCGCTCTTGCCAAGAATCGTAGTTTTCTCAAATCTTGCCCTATACGTGCTGTCGCACGTAGCAAGGTGCCGTACGAAGTTCGCATTTGTGTCCTTATTTTCTACGGTATTAGCGTTCTCCCGTAGCCGGTAATTAATGCAGCGGCCAGTTTGGCCAACGTATGAAGCCCCCAAGAGAGGGTGATGCGGTAAACCACACCTGTGGCACATTTAACAGAGGCGTTCCCATTCTTCTTGTTGCAGCTCCGCCGGCACAACCATTGATGCGAGGGCAAAGATTAGACAGCTTGTTGTGTGCAGAGAACACCAAGGGCACATGGTGCCTGCCAGCCACTTTTTTCAGGTTGTGGGTGAGTTGGTGGACATAAGGGACCATCACCGGCTTTGAGGAAGGGGGCTCAGTTCGTTTCCGGGCGCCTTTTTCTTTGTGCATGAGTGTTTCAGCCACAGCTGAAACGACCGGTCCAGGGAAGCCTGCTGTTACGAGCTTCGAAACCTGATCATTTCTGCTCGGTTGAATTTTATGAGGGCAAGATTTTTGAAGAGCAGAATCCAAGCAAAGCGAGGCTATAGCTATTTTACCATCTAGGAATGCCCCGAGCCATAGCTGAGCAACACTTTGTTTGCTATGGGGAAGTACATCCAGCAAAGATGGTCTCGGCAGAACGTAAGCTTAAGGTCTAAAGAACGTAGCAACTGATTGTGCGGAAGTACGTGGATAAAAACGAAACCTTTTCACACTTGATTACAAGTAGTTAATACTAGTGAAATATGGTCAAGAAATGTAAAGTTCCCTGACCTTAAAAGAATTAAAAAATCATCAACATACCTGAAAACTTTATAAACTGGTCCCCTTGAAAAGTCAGTTTAAGTAGGCAGTCAACTGAAGGTTAAAATGTGTCACATAAAATAGGAGATACACATGAGCCAATACATATATGCCTTTACGCTGCAGAAAAAACTGGTTGTCAGAAGAGATAAAAGTGGCCTGCAGGTAGTAATTTATTAGTCTTAAAAAATTGTTTACCGAGATACTAACTACGTCAGAAAAGGACGAGAGACACAGGGCGCTGAACTAGCAACTTTAATATCGTAGGAGGGCGATCCGCACATTCTTATACAGTATCTTATATAGCATAAGTTCTTATACAGTGCTTATACAGAATACAGCACAGTGGTGAAGAAGTCCGGTGTTTGCAGATGAAGCCGGCGCGCGGGCGGGAAATTTGAACTGCACTCGGGGCAGCACACTCCCCGTCTGGTTGTAGGGACGCGCCTTACTCGCCCCTGTGGTTCACTTCCTCGCCATGTACCCTCCTTTGCCGTTTTAGTTACTTTAACAGCGCCACGAGCGCCACGGATGGCGCGGTTGCTGCGCGCACGCGTTGGAGAGACAGCCCTCTTCGGCTCGGGATTTGGCCGCGTGCGAACGAGTCACCGCAGTCTCGGCTCTTCGCCAGCGGGCGGGCGGCCTCGTGGTGGGAACAATCTCCCGCCAGCTCGTCCCGTACGGCCTCGGAGCTTCCCCCTTGCCCTTATGTGGGCGAACGTTCGCTCGCAGGCGTGATGGTGAGTCCAACGTCGTTGATTCCTCAGCGTATCTTGGTGCTAGTTGACGTTATTGTTGTTGTAGCAATAAATTACTTTTTTTGTGTCAGCCAGAGTGTCGTTCCTGTGTTCCATCAGAGCAAACCCCGCTGTGGTCGGCGTGCGATTGCTGGCGTACGCGCGATCAAGGGGTGGGTTCGGGCGGGTTTGAATTGTTGTAGCCGCGGTTAAGCGGGGAAAAACGTATCTGCAGCCCCCCCCCCCCTCCAAAGTGGGGCCCGCACTTGGGAGAATGGACGACTGTCCGCTTCCAGGAACGCTCTTTGTCCGGATTTGACAAGCGTGAATTTTGATCGCTAGGACCTGCGGTATGCTTTCTTGAGTGCGAGGTATATTGCGCTGCAGCATGTTTGAACTTTTCGACATCCTCAGCACATTTTATGCAAAGCATACTAAAATAGCCCAACCCAGCTCCTCGAGCGCGGCGGTGTCGTTACCATTGACCTTTCGTGACCTCCATGTCATACCACGTGATGCGTGACGTCACAGCAGATGAAAAACGAGGGCCCAACTCGCGCCGTCGCGCGAGGCATCGTGACCAAGGGTGACCACGGAGTGCGTGACGTCACAGCAGATGAGAAACGGGGGCCCAGCTGGCGCCGTCGCGCGAGGCGTCGCGACCAATGTGTTTCCTGCTTTTGCCGCTAGGTGCGCTGTAGTGAACACGTGATGCTGGAGCGGCGGTATACAAGGGGGTGCGCCTGCCTCTGCTAGGCGTACACGGGATAGAGATGCCTCCTGGAGACAGGGCTGCTCGTTGGAATGAGAAGCAAAAGTTGCGGCGTGCTGCAGAGACTGGTGAAGAGCGTGAAGAACGCCTAGCCAAGCGGCGTGCTCGATATGCAACTCGGCGATAATATGCTTCGCATCTGACTAGGCTTAACCTAAGCTAAGCCTCAGCCATTTTTTTAATCAAGTTTTTCTGCCCTGGAGTTTCTTCAGCACGAGAACCACTTGGTCTGCATCGGGGAAGCGCGAGGCCTAGCGCCCGCGGAGTTGAGTGAGTACGGACGCCGCGTGGGTGGTTCGAGTTTTATGCACATATTTCTGAGTTGTCTCTGTTTCGACTCCGGGAGTCCCGGCTCCGGGAGCCGGGCGGCCTGGGGCCGCGGGTCCCGCTACGAGCTCGATGGTGTTACAACCGGCACCGGATGCTTTGACACCGTCTGATATGGTGGGCGCCAACCACTGAGAAGCTGCTTCCTGCAGTGAGGGGGTAGTACCACCCCACAGTGCTCATGTCTCGTCGCGGCTGCGCGCACGTAAGTAACCCGTTTCGGGTCTTTCTTTTGTTGAGGGTCGTTGTCACTATGGTAGTGAGGCTTAAAGAGACAGTGAGGAGAGCTCTATTAATATATCTTTATAGCAAAATCCGATAGTTCAGCATTTTAGGACTTTGTTCCCGCTTGGCCGGCAGCGAAAGATGAATTTATTTCTAAGAAATTTGGATTCGAAGTTGGAAAAGTTTTTCCCGCCGCTGTTTCAAACTTGGGACTCTCTTATGGCGACACAGGACCAAGTGTCGTGAAACATGACGTGAAGCATGACGTGCACATGACGTAACGCAGACTCCGTGATTTCTGGCGGCTAGCGGTGCGGCCTAGCAGCAGCCGGAATGAAAGCTACCGCCGGCCGCACGTTGAAGGCATCTATAGACTATTGCGGCCGTCGCTACCGTCGCTTCGTTTACGTTTGCACCGGCTTTTTGCCAGCGTTACGATGTATCCCGCTCTCGAAGTCGTCAACGAAGTTCTCGCAAATAGACACCTTTAGCATACCGTGCACCTTGTTACCGTTAGCGGAGTACCAGGAGCCCGCCTACCGACGGTGAGCAGGCGCTGATTGGTGCCGATGCCGCAGGCGCGCCCATAGCTGCCGGGTATGTGGCGCCATCTGGTGACGTCAAAGAGATTTGAGCATGCATTGGCTGCGCGCGGGCTTTCGGAACTCAGGTACCGGTAACGGGAACACGGTACACGGTATGCTAAAAGTTTCTAATTACTTCGGCCTTCATTTCACTGACCTCAGCCCCACAACCGGGAACGTTTCGCCGGGCGAGCGTACGAAAACTCAAGGTGCTCTTTACACTGCCAACTGCCTTGTACGATCACCGCAAATCGTGCCATCATAGTTTTTCATCGACCGTGGCGATCATCTGACCAACCTCAACAGGCTCTTTTAAAAGTTAACTAGCATTTGGAGCGGCACTTGGAGTTCCTCTCCTGTTCCGCGCTTCTAAATCGAGGCGGGTGAAAACCAAGCGGGCATGCAGAGCGCATAGACGCGAAGCGCCATGATATACTGAAACTCCTCTGGCCGCCTGTGGCGCCGCTACAACATTCTTCGCTTACAACATTCTGGTTGTCTTTTGTCGGTCTTCCTTGTGTGATAAAAGGGAACTATGGGTTTCAAAACAAGACTTACTTCAGTATGGAACCGCGCAACCTCCGTTTGTCAGCCTCAGTGATTTGTGGCTTCTCATGTCCCAGTGGTGCTAGAACCATTGGTTCTAGCAACACTGTCTTGTCCTATGACGTCATCACGCTTTTACTTGCGAGTTTGGCCTGCGGCGGCGATACCTGTGTTTTCTCCTCAGTGTCCCTTAATGTCGCGTTTACACTTGGTCATTTCGGCGTCGATGGCCGGCGAAATCCACCGCCGCTGAAATATTGCCTCGTTCACATTTGCTGGCCACCACGTTTCCGGTCTTCGTCTGTGTGTCGTCTTCTCACGGCTTACAGAGATACGGCAAGAGGTTAATCGATGCTGTCTATATGCCGTAACCGTGCGCACGCTTACGTACGCTAAATACAGCTATTTTAACGGACTTTAAGCCATTTGTAACATTCTCACTCTTAAAACAGAAGCGCGACGGCGTTTAGCCTAGTGGCGCCACCTGGTGGTTAAGAGGGGAACCATTGTTGTCAACAAACCGACGCACCTCTTAAGCCTAAAGGGGGAAGAATCGTCACCCTAAATAAAAAATAAAGCATTTTATTTATTAATCGTAGGTTTTCTCATGGGCGAGATCAGACGAAGCGAAAGACCGGTGGCCCATTTATGGCCATTGAACGCGCTGAGGAAGGGAGTAACAGCATGGAGGAAATAACTGAGGAGGGAGCGTCCGGCGACAACCTTGAAGCCTAGTCTTAACAGTAAAAGATATAGTATAGAAAAAGAGAGTTTATCGCTCTGTGATCACACCACGTGATAGTGTGCGGTAAAATCTGGCGCGGATTAGCGCGGCAGACTGACTGTATATCAACCTCCTTGCTGTAGACGCCCGCGCCGCGGGTCGCGCATACGCGCGCACTAAAACATACCAGAATCAAAACATAAAGGACTGACTGGGAGAGCGAAAAACTGAAGGAGAAAACGGCTTCACTCGGCTTGCGAACGCTGGCCGTGTGACGTCACGCTCCCTTAGTTTTTTTTTTCCTCCATGAGCAATAGCGACGAATTCAGTCCGATGCGAGGCGTCATGCATCGAAGGGCGCCGCCATATTTGTCGCCACGGGAATGCAACTTCGTACTCGCCGTTCTATTGGCCGATGAGAATCGGCGGAACTTTTTCCGGCGGCAGAATTCGGTCCTGGACCAATCGGGCTTTCCGCTGGGTATTCCGACGGAATCTCTGCCGCGGCAACGGATTCCGCTCGCTCTCGCCGCCGAATTCCCAAGTGTGAACGCGCCTCAAGGCTTCTCGGAGCTGCCTGCACCATGTTGGAAGGGACACGACCACCAGACCGTGGTGCCGAGAGCGGACGCACCTTGCTGTCCACCACGTTTGTAACCTCGCACAAACCGAGCAGTCTCGTTCAACTCAAGAAAGGGCTTTGTTCATTCGAACTTTGCCCTTGCACGGCCGCCCGACACGTTTTGCTAGCGAGTTGAGCATTGCGCCACGTGGCCCTTGCGGACGCCGTTTCCCTTCCCGTGACTTCTGTAACAAATGTGTGTAAAATTACACATATTTTACAGAAAATTTTGGTTGCCACTAAGAAAATATCTTTTAGCGACCCAAGACGGAAAGCTTTTCGCGAATAAAACAGGCATTTTCTGTTCTTACAGAAGCTGCACCCGAAGTACCAGTCACGTGGCCCTCAGTTTTAGGAAAAATATACTTTAAAAATTCAAGCAACTCAATATAACTCAGTTTCTATGTCTGTACACTAAAAAAAGCCAGCGTAGGCAATTTTCCGCATGTGCGTTGTGTGCTGTGCGGTCTTGTTTTGCTGCGGTCCTGCTCTCTTCAAGATGGTTGCCGTCATAGAGACGCACAACACGTGCATTTTCTGCCCGGTTTTACCGACTGGGGTATTTCCGAAAGATGGTAAGCGGTGCCAGTTCCTACTGTTTGGTATGGATAATGTGCTATGACGCATGGTTTACAACAGTAAGTCTTTAATATGAGTCTTTAGCGAAACTAACCTTGTATGGAGCAGAATTTGCTAGCTCCACACGTAACTGGATGCTTCTATTTAAAGTAAGTTGCAGTTAAAAAAAAGCGTGCGAAAGGACTTGTTCTCCCTATTAAAACCTTCGGTCAATTGCAGAAAATTACTGCATTTTCACAAGGCACACTGGGTGAACTCGCCCAAAAACGTGACTTTATTTACTGAATGTTCTGATCAACCTGCACATTTATGCAAGCCACAAATTTAGCCATTTCTTGAATATGCAAGTCCACACATCGAACAATAGGGCTCTAGGATCGGTTGTCACTAAAATTCTTAGGTTATGTTTGGTTTAGTGGGGTTTAACGTCCCAAAGCGATGAGGGACGCCGTAGTGAAGGGCTCCGGGAATTTCGACCACCTTGGGTTCTTTAACGTGCACTGACATCGCACAGTACACGGGCATCCAGAATTTCGCCTTCATCGAAATTCGGCCGCCGCGGCCGGGATCTAACCCGCGTCTTTTGGTTCAGCAGCCGAGCGCCGTAACCAGTGAGTCACCGCGGCGGTGCACTAAAATTCTTAAATTTTACCAGTTATTGCACAAGTGTGTCTGGTAGTGTAGGGTATTCGTAACATTCTTGAGGTCTAAGCCGTCATGTAAAATAAAAAAAAACACGTAAATTGCTCAATTAGATCAGGTAAACTAATAAAAAAAAGCCGGAAAATGAGTTTTGGTCCACAGAAGACCACACGATATTCTAGCCTGGTGAGGGCGGTGAATGATGGAAGGAACTGATGGCGGTTCTGCTGAAAGTGGATTGAAATTTGCATGCAGGACGGACCTCGTTACGTTTGCACGTACATTGTTGATGCGCTTTCTATGGTGTAAACGGAGTCAATGATGTTGAGCTTCGTTGCGATCCTCTTGACATTGTTGCCGACAGTGGCAACATGGTTTTCGTGCGCACTGAATGCAAACTCGCAGCCACGGCGCTGAAATGTTGGCACTCACGAGGCCACAGCATGAATTTACGAGGAGGAATCGACTGCATGTTCTGCTCAACATTACATCAGTCGTCAGCTGCCAGAGAAAATCCCGGCACTGCCACATTGTGTGCACGGACGTACGTTTGCGGCGTTTTCTTTCTTTTCTTAGTGCTGAATGCAGTGTACATAAACGCTGTTACATATTATGCGCTTAAATATTGCATTTTGAGTTTTTTTTCTGGACCCAGACATCTTAAAATGGGTTACGAGGGTAACTGTGTTAAGTGCAAGAAACATTGAAGTGCTGAGTACATCCTGTTCGAAGCATGACAGGCCAATAAATGTGCATAAAGTAGAATCTGAGGGCACCGTACAGTCAAGGGCGAAGGTTATTATAATTGCTGTAGTATATATACTTGTAAGCAAATTTCTTGCCGCGTACTATCTGCTGCTGATTTTACAATGAGAAATGAATTCTACCGACTACAAATTGCAAACCACGCAGCGCCAACTTGAACGCCGAAAGGCCAGCGCGCGCTTCCAAGGCGCATATTTTTATGGGAAGTGAGCTCCCAGGCATAAAAGCACCATTATTTTCGGGAATATCGGGCAGAGGGGGCTGGTTTAACGGCCCTCTTAAAGTTCCGCGTCGTACTGGTAGTCGCGAGTTATTAACGGACTTTGGCTGCTGCAGTGAAGCGACCCTCCCCCCCCCCCCCCCCAAAAAAAAACAAACAAAACAGATGCCACGCGACTGGGCCCAAAAAGACAAAAACCAGCCTGCCCAGGGCATCTGCGTCCGTTTGAGGGATTGCCACTGCGGCCTTACGCCGGCAGACGAAAAGAAGAGCTAAACACGCAACGCTGCGTAAAGCACTCGGCGGCCGTTTCCAGCCGTGCCGAAGTAGTTTGCGCCTTTGCTCGCGGTGTCGGACGGCCGTATCTTCTCCACGTTCCATCCATCGCTTAAACGCGGCCGCGGCTGACGGGACCCGTCGGGACCCGCAGCGCGTCTGAAATACGGCCTCCTAAAAGACCGCTGCGGGACACTTACTCTGACCGCTGCGCCCTTCCCTCTTGCTCTGTGCCGACTGCGCCGTCGCCTGTGCACGCAGTTGCTTTTATTCTTCGGCAATTCTACTGCCGAATGAATTCTCCGTCAATAAAATTCTGAAGCGCACGTGCAACCCGACGGAACCACCTATTAAACATTTGTTCTTGCAAACCACATATAGATTGCTTTAAATTTTCTTTTTTCCCTCTAACTATTGAAATTTGGAATGGATTGGAGGCTCACTTCTCTCATTGCCAATTGAAGAGTTCGTTGCTCAGTTGCCTGACAATTTGACCGGTTGATCTGTTTTTAATACTTCTCTGTTACCTATTTCTATGCTACCCATGTTACCCATGTTACCCATGTTTTTACTAATGTATGTACCCACACCTTCTATGTCTCTCCTCCGAGACAGCAGTATTTCTAAATAAAAGAAATAATAAAAATGAAAGAGAGCACATTGAGACATTTAAGCAGAAAGAATATTTACCGTGCGTTTTGCCTTCTGCATCGCATAAATGGTAGCGCTATTTGGTGCTTTCTCTACAGAGACCTAGATTTAGCAGCTACTCTGTTCCACTTCGGTCATCGTGTTCACTCTCTGCGTCTTGACTACGCGGCGCAATCAAAGAGCCAACAGGAGCCCGTATGACGCCTAGTAGGGCCATCGAAGTTGCGACGGCGGGCGTTCAAAGTGAAAAAGTTTCAATGAAATGAGTAGCCCTAGTCAACCTTATTCATTTATCGGTTAGCGGGCTGAATAAAGTTGGCTAAGAGAGTCGGAACAACTACCCACCAAAATTTGGCTCAAAACTATTTGAAAGCTTTACTGGGAACTTTTGAACACTCTCTATAATCTCTTTTTTAATTTTCTACCTCAAGACCATAAAAAATCACTTCGACAGGAACGAGATCTCTCGCAGCCTCTTCGATAAAATCTGTAATGCGACAGCAAAACAAATAGAGAGAAGACGAGTACACAAGACATGGCGTTCGACGATCCCCTAAGGATCACTGCCATTCCATTGAAACTGTATTTATTGATTTATTCGTAAAACCTTACAGGGCCTTGAAGGAATTTGAGTAAGGAGACAGAAAATGATATATGTACAAGAGGAACTAATTAATACCGCATGAGATGCAAAGCAAAAACTAAAAGGAAACTGCAGTACACGGAGAAACTTAAAGGGCAAATATCCATTAATACCACATGAGACGCAAAGCAAAAACTAAAAGGAAACTGCAGTACTCGGCAAAACTTAAAGGGCAAAATATCCATAGGTGCAGAGTACTTCATACTAGAATGAATGCACGTCATATGGCAAATACACAGCGCTCAAGAACTCAGCTGCGGCGTTAGCAGGAAGCCTGCTCGGCAGCTGCCGAAGAACAGATGCACCACCTCTTTCCACAGCGATCAATTTAACGCCCGACCGTTGATTCCAGAAAAAAAATGCTGATGGTTTAACTTGGCTTAAGGCTGATGTGTAAACGAAAGCTTCACAGCATGGCTACGCTAAGGCGCCGCTTGTGGTTAAGCAATGATTAGGCAGGTGGTTTGGCTTTCTTGAACTTGCTTTCTTGCTTCTTCTTGGTTACTCCTATGTACTTTGTATTTTCCGTAAAAAAGATTCGAAATAAAATTAATTTGAATTTGAATTGGAAGCCGCTGAGGTGAACCGTAAAGTAGTGAGACTTGGTTTGAAGTTGGCTATCGTAGCATGCATGACTCACAAGACTCAAATCTTGCTTGTGCCACAGCCTTTCGCAGACTCCGCACACACACACTGGATTTCCGTAAACGTGCGGTGAAACTGTCTGGTCGCAGCCTCCAAGTCGGTCAGTCGTATGACAAACCTGATAGGCGTCATGCGGTAGGCGGTACGCACGGGCAATCAGCGATCTGGTCCTGCCATCAGAGCGCACATTAAGGAGCAAGGAACAACAGTGATCATCTCAAACAACGCGGAAACAGCAGCCAGTGATTATGACTTTCTGAGAGCGCTCTGGCACTTAACCTTTTTGACGTCATCACAGCCTGCCCTCACAGAGGGAACGCACATGAAGCGGCTATGCATCTGAGTGGAAGCTGCACTGCTAGCGGACTATAAACAACTGCATGCGTCCGACAGTATCCCAACCCACGGTCTATGCAACTAGCACGCGGTGCTCTACCACATTAGCTGTAACTTTTTAGTGCGTTAGCATTAGGAGGGTTAGGAAGGCGAAAATTGTCCGGCGGCATGGGCGTGTGTCCGAAGCCTCCGCCTGGTGTTTGGGAGAACCTGCCTCTCTCCACCTGCCAGCCGTTCCCATCCCCTCCCTCTCTACACTTTCGGGGGAGAGAATCGAGACGCCAGACGCCGAATGATTAAGAAAATGACCGAGCCAGAGGCAGGCTTTTATGCAAAACAGCCTGTTGGAAGGAGGCAGCGTGTCGTCCAAGAAGAATGCGCACACGCTGAACCGGAAACGAGGCCTGCGGGAGCTATTCTCTCTCGCACAGGTCGGAAACTGCAACGTGGCTCTCACGTGCCCCACGAGCGGCTGTGTTGCGATGCGCCACTGCAGTGGCGCATCGCATAAACGCATCGCAGTTGCGCCTCTACTGCTACGAGGACTCGCAGCGCTATAACAGTTCGAGGCAGTTTGCGTAGTTGCGCAGTCGGAATTACAAAGGAATTACAACTGCGAAGTCAAAAGCAATGAACTCATAATTGGAATGGAATCAGAACTGGAAGAGATAGGCGAGTGAAAGAGGAATGCTGTTGCGTTCCCACTGCATCAGTTCAGTTAATTTCCTTTAAATTTGTTTCCGTTGTAGATCGGTTTGGTTTGGTTTATTTGGGGTTAACGTCACAGAGCAACTCAGGCTATGTGGGACGCCGTAATGAAGGCCTCCGGTAATTTCGACCAACTGAGGTTCTTTAACGTGCACTGACATCGTACATTACACGAGCCTCTGAAATTCCGCCTGCATCGAAATTCAGCCGCCGCGGCCGGGATGTAACCCGCGTCTTTCGGGTCAGCAGCCGAGCACGATAACCACTGAGCCACCGCGGCGGGGTGATCTCTTTGTTGCCTGGAAAGACCTAACCTTGTGAGTTTTCAACAGCACTACCCTCGAACATTGCGGTAGACGTTTGAGCATCCCGCTATTGCAGAAGTGCCATAAGAATGTAGTGGAACGAGGGGGGGGGGCCAGCTAGGCGAGAATTCTCGTATGCTTCTTATGCAATGGTGACTGAGAGAGCCGAAGCCTTGGTTATGATAAGTATATAACAAGCATAGGGAATTGAGGGCTTCGTGACGAGGCACTTAAAAAAAGGCAAGACTCAATGAAACCGAAGAAAGTACAGGGAAATATTTCTTTTTTTTTTAATGTGTAGTTCATCAGTAGGAAATTAAAAGTTTTGTTGTGTTGGTTTTCATGGCACATAGGCGGCTAAGATCATGGAAGACAGTTGGGCTAGTTGGTGTGAATTCGTTAGTGACTGCGACATTGCAACTAGCGTGGAAAGCGCAAGGACAGCGACAAAAGGAACCGACGGGACAGCACGCTAGCGTGCTGTCCCGTCGGTTCCTTTTGTCGCTGTCCTTGCGCTTTCCACGCTAGTTGCAATGTCGCAGTCACTAATAGGCGGCTAAGGGCATCATGCGCCAAGCTCAGGAAATTAAAAGTGTAGCCACTTATTTCTGCACGCACTTATTAATGTCCAACATGTGCGCCCTTTAGACCAAGGGGCTCTAAAAATGCATCGAACGTTTTGCTATCGAAGAGGGGAGTTCTGTTTGAGCAAATAAAATGATAACAACTTCGAAAAAAAGATAAAAAACGCAAGTACAAAGAGGGTCCAATTTGTTGTGCTTATCAAGCAGCGCATACCACTATGCCGGCCTTGTTAATATTCTGGGTGTGATCAACGTTTTTAGATCCCTTTCAGTTTGAAAGCTGCTGTGCGCGGATTGTCGCCTTTCCGTTTCCTTCCGCGCGGTGGCGCTCGCCACGCTGTTTGCCCGACCAGCGTGGCCCTTCGCGTGTGCGCCATCGTCGCCGCCGCCTGATTTGGAGCAGCCAGCAGATATCAGCATAGAAGATATCAGCTGTCCTGTGCCAGTTGTTGGCAGCGACGCTTATCTTACAGTATACAAAAGCTTCAAGCAAGGGTGCTTAAAGCATCCCACCAAAAAGATGCTAGAGTTTACCAACATTGTAAACAAAGCAATCCCGATTTCTTTGAAGGAAGGTCTCGTTTTTGAAAGGGACGTTTTTTGGGAGGTGCTAGACGAGCTTGAATTGCAAAACCTTGCTCGGCTTGGATGTGCAGAGGATATGGCCACTTTTACATGCCAAGTGCTGCATTTTGTCATAGTGACACGCATGCACTTCTCTGCGAAAGACGTGAACCATCGGCTAGAGAACAGAGAAAATGTTGTCATTGCAAATAAAAAAGCTCGCCTTCAAGTAGCCATTCCCTCCGTGCTTCCGACTTAGTGTGTCTGCATTTAATGCTTGTCTGTGTTCAATGAAATTAACATTCTAAAAATGAAAGTGCAGGACGCTGCTCCTGCCTGTGCTATCATTGCAAATAAAAAGCTCTTCTATAGTTATTCCCTCCCTGCATCCAGCTAAGTGTGGCTACATTTATACTTGTGTTCACTGAAATTGGAATTCTAAAGAACGTGCAAAATGCTGCTCGCATATGCTGTGCTTCGTTGATAATATAGCGCGGAATTTCGTGACTGATCTAGAAGCGGAACATCGCTAGTTTTATCCTTTCATTAATGTTTCGTGCATTCTCCCGAATAAATATTGATAGCTCTACTCCAATATACGCATATCATCAGCGCTAAACGTCGCAAACGTGATGCGATAAATCGCAATTTAAACGATTGGTTTTTTTTGCGAACTGGCAACAGCCTGCTCTTTATCTCACCCTTACTAGTCAGGCGAAACAGTTCTTTAACCATGAGACCGAAGTTTCACCGTGACAGCTCCAAAAGTACAGCAAATCTGAGTTCGACGTGTTCGCTCCCAATGTTATCGCGGCTGAGAACAGGCTGTCACAGCAACTGCCAAGCGCGAGCGCTCCGGCGCCTCCGGGCCGACAGCGACAGCAGCGCCGCGTGGTGAGTGGAAGCGGACGGGGGCCGCTTTCTCGGGCGCGGCGCGGGGGAGCTTGCAAACTGAAAGGGATCTAAAAACGTTGGGTGTGATATGAAATACATTCAGCCAATGCTCTCTCAAAGCAGCTCGCGGTCTGAACCACTTTACAAAATCCTTCTCTTTGTCAGTTGTGCAGTGGTGGAATACTTTTGAAGGATCCAGAAGGAATTCATTATATTTAAGAGCGCGAAAACAACGTACACAAAGGGAAAAGCCAACAACAAAATAGTGAACATTAACCAACCAACTTGCTCAACATGTGCCGTCAGTAGAGGAGGCCTGTGATCTCGTTCCGATGGGACAAGTCGCCAGCAGGCCGCTGCGGTGGCTCAGTGGTCATAGTGCTCGGCTACTGACCCGAAAGAGGCGGGTTCGATCCCGGCCGCGGCGGCCTAATTTCGACGGAGGCGAAATTCTAGAGACCCGTGAACCGTGCGGTGTGAGTTCGCTTTAGAGAACCCCAGGTGGTCGAGATTTCTGGAGCCCTTCACTACGGCGTCCCCCATAACTGAGTCGCTTTGGGACGTTAACCCCCCCCCCCCCCCCCCCCCCCCCCCACGAAGAAATAGAAGTGAGCAGCAATATTCGAACGCTTCCACTGGAATTTGCTCGCTGAAAAACATGGAGGCATGACAAGGAAACTGAGTACCCGTTTCTTGGCTATAGCCTCCAGTGTGTAGTCGCCAAATCAGCTGCTGCTTGGCGCCAAATTACATTTAGAGTCGAAAGATTCAGTTGACGGATTACAGCCTCACCACAATTAATTTAATTTTTTTTTCTGGCAGAATTTCGAACGGCCCGCTGCTCGTGGGTGTCTAGCTTTGCAGAGTAATGCCCGGTCCTTAAAGGCCACACAGAAGTCTAGAGACTAATCCTGTTGTGACAGTGCACGAGCAGGAGAATTTAAAACCAATCAGCTTGAAGTAAAAACCCATGAAATCCCACTAAGAATAACGAATGGAACAGCATGAAACAGCCCATGCCTGCCAATTCGCGCTGTTTTATTGGCATTCAAGATTAAGAAATTAAAAAAAATTAAATAAATTGACACTAGTAGCTGTTTGCTAACAAATGTATGTTATTTTTACACTTCTGCAAGTCAGGAAACATTCGTGAGGAAATCACGAAGAAACCCTTCGTGAGGACATCCTAAATGTTCATTACTTTAGCTCAACTTTTTCAACGCTTGGGCAGTAATGGCTTAAATTGTGCCACCGCTTGCGTTGCGTCTCACTCTTTTTATTTGTCTTTGGGTTGTTTCCTTGATTTGCAGTATGATTTCGCCTTGTTTTGAGGTATTTTCTTGGTTCATAGTTATTCTCTCGTTGTTTATTCGATTGACAATGGAGTGCGTATTGCAACCGCGCAAAACGAAGAGGGACCCTTTGCGCGGCTGCAATACGCACTCCATTATCAACCACCAACTAGCCCGCCTTCGTCTGTTACTTATTGGATTGGGAAATGCGCCACTCTTGTTAGTTTATTTCACAGCTCTTCGAAAACATAGCGCAAAAAAGGACACGGACGACTCAGAAGTAGACAGGACAGGCGCTAACTTGAAACTTTGTCTTAGTGTGGAGGCTTGTACACTTCCTTCATCATTTTTGCCGCGTTATTTATTTGGCTCTTAACCTTGAAAAGCTTGAAAAGCGCATTTCTGCAGTAAGCTTCAGTACGAGATGTCTCTTTTCTGCTCGTTTGTTGCCCCGGCACCGTGTTTTTCTTTTTCATTTTCTTATTTTATCGTAATTTTTTGCTTATTTTCCACACGCTGTAATCTTGATTGTGCTCTTCTTTGCACATGCTCTTTGCTTGATGGCGGCGATCGGCTCCTACATAATTAGACGTGGTGGCACTTCGAAAATAAAGTTGCAAGTTAGCGCCTGTCCTGTCCACTTCTGTGTCGTCGGTGTCCTTTTTTTGCGCTATGTTTTTGAAGACCTGTTGCCAACTAGCCAAAACCAAGCTACTGTTATTTCAAAGCCGTCTTACTCGATGGTCTACAGGGCTCAGGAGCAACATCAAATAAAATACGAGGCAACAAAACAGTCGCTTGCCCTCAGCACCTCTTGGAGATCGCACCACCGCCGATGCCCTGTGGGCGACTTCTTTCGGCGCTCCCCAGCACGTGCTCGGACCCCGTGCACGGCGCCTTCGTTCCGCACCCGACCTCCCGCCGGAAGAGTGAGTGCGCTCGTCGGACAAGCCCCGCTTCTTCCACTGCGTCTTCCTTTCCACGCGGCGCTTTATTTAGGGCGTTGCGGCGCACCCTCGCTCACCGCTGTGCGACGAGGGCGCTGAAATGACGCTGCTAACGAGAGCCGCACGGGAGTGGAAAGCGCGCGCTTCCGTTGTGCTCTGTGCGGAAGTTGGCTTCTGGGGATGCCTCCCGCGACAAACGGAAGGGGGCGCATCAAGATAGTCTGTAAGCCGAACAGTGCATGCGCTGTTACCCCTTTCATAAATTACGCGGGCCTGTCATAGAACACAGGTATGGTTATTCGTCAGGCATCAACCCTTGCGAAAGGGGTCGTAGGAAAACGCAGCGGCAGGCACAGTGTATTTTTGGGCGAATTGGGCCTCTTTTTTTCTCTTCTGTAAATGGGCCCTGTTTCTTGAAAGACAGTTCAGTAATGCCGTGTACGAGGAAACATTCCTGTGTATTTGGAACGTTCGCATTATGGTTTTCGATCGTCCACCTGAGGAGGATTGTGACAGTTAAACTCCGCCTGTTTTAGGGTGCAGCGCAAAGGCTGCTGATCGTGTTCTATGATTCATGCGAGGCAAGCAACCCAACGAATGAAAATACAATGTGGATAATTACATTTCAAAAGGGCTTCCCCAGGGCTGGAGACACGTGAACCGTCCACGACGGAAACTAGTGTGCCTCAAGTAGGGCCCGGCACGGGCAGGAGAGTTCATTTTTCTACAAATGCCTGTAGACGTCGAGACGCTGCATTCTAAGAGATTTAGAAACTAAAAAGTGAAAAACACGTAAATATCACTAACCAAAAGGGAGCGCCAGCGTACCAGAAAAACAACGTTCACCTGTCGTTTCCAAGTTGCCTAGAGACGGTATTTTCGTGTTATGAAGCTTGAGAAATGGCTAGTGGAAGCAAACAGGTTTATGGTTCAAAAATGTTGTACAACTTTACAACTCGCACCTAAGGATTACAGTGCCGGAACAATGTTGGAGGGTCCGAACAAAACATGCTGACATCCACGCTTTCTGAATGAGAGCCCCTATGCGAGCGAATATTCAGGGCAAGAACGCCTTGGTCTTCTTCAGGCTCACATTATTGCATCGGCCTTTCCGGCGAATGTATATTGCTGCCATATAAGATGAAAACTGTTTACGACTGCCCAGCTGTGCACGCAACAAATCTGGACCTATGTTCGATCGATCATTGATCGACCGCAAAGGCTGCTACAAGTTCGTTGTCAAGCGTAGGTGGGTTATTTTCAAGGCCTTGGGGAAATCATTTCACGTGGTGCAGATCATCGCGTAACTTTTCTCCTTGTTCGGCGCCTGTTAGCCTTGATTCACAGCAGTAGGGCCTGCTCAAGCTAGCCTTCCAACCGACTATGTTTACAGTGTTGCTCCCGAGAGGTTTGTTCGAATTCACCCACTCGTGTTTGAGTCAGGGGGGAACTGCAGCTTGAGAAGTTCTAGTTTTAAGTGCAACACCTCATCTGAAGCTCGCTGATGCACGCTACCATCAAATCCAGCGTCACTTCAGGTAACACTCTTTAAAGGAACGCGGTACTTGGAGGCTAATGGGAGAATTGAACCGTTATACGGCGAAGGATGTAGCCGTAAGAATGGTCAGATCAGAAAATGAAATTAAATGAAATGAAATCGAATTTAGTTTCTTGCAACTGGTTGGTGACCTGGGCTAGAAGCTGTGCAAAATCTTGGAATAGGCCCTGGAAACAATTACATAGCATGCCAGCAGCAAACAGTGCGAAATTTTTTTTGAGAAGCTAGCGCAAAAAACGGACAAGGGAGAGAAAGAAAGGACACACAAGACATTCACGAGTGCTCGTGAATGTCTTATGCGTCCTTTCTTCCTGTCCCCTGTCCGTTTTTTGCGCTAGCTTCTCTCGAAAAATGCATAACCAACTAGCTCGGCAGCTTGCTCTCCTGAAACAGTACGAAATCGCAATTTAACCTAAATATATATAATTAGAAATTCATACACGCATACGTCAGTGCAACACTAAATAAAGAAAGCAACAGAGGGTTCTCAACTAATTAAAGAAATAGGAATAGTTCAGCAGTAAGACAAAACATCGTAAAGATTTCGACAATAATTGAAGTAACGACCGATGAAGGGACACAGACTAAAATTGCCCAAATTAGGGTCTCAGTCGCTTTGGGCTAAGTCCAACAGTGCCTTTATATTTGCTAAGAAAAAATTTAAGCTTACAGCCGAAGGTTGTAGTGTGTAATTTGTTCTAAACGGCGGCAGATCCCAAGTGTTAACACATCGAGTGTTGACAATTGTAGTTCCGCAGTCAACAGATGCAAGTTCAACAAAACTTCCTGCTGGGCTAGTTGGTAGGACGTAGTTGAAACATAGCTCAGCGCAGATGTTATATCTTGTCCTTTTGTCATTTTCATATTCAGAGTTACCTACTTTATCCTGTTACCCGCGCTTTTTTTAGAGACATAAGGTTATCTTAGGTAAGCGTGAGCCATGTGAAACTGTTAAAGTAGCCTGGAGCCGCCCGAATGTGCGCATGCGAAGTGAATGACTATATCATCGTGAATCATCGTGAAGTGAATCATCGTCACTTCGCCTATTCGCAGACGACTGCATTCTGTATCGACGCATATAATCAAACAACGATCAAGTCCTCCTCCAAAATGACCTCGACGAAATAACCAACTGGTGCACCCGGTGGCTGATGACATTAAACGTTACAAAATGCAAGTACATGACAGTATCACGCAAGCGCAATAGCTTAAATTACCAGTATTCTTTAAGGTCAATCCCCCTAACACAAGTCGAGTCCTACCGGTACTTAGCAATAACAATCACTAGCAAACTTTCATGGTCCGAGCACATCTAAACATAGTAGCTGAAAGTTCAAAATCGCTCAACAGACTGAGAAGGTACCTAGCCGTGTCCCCTCCATTCATCCGCAAACTCGCTTATGAAACATTCATTCGTACTAAACTAGAATATGCCTCACCCATTTGGAACCCGCACCAGTCATACCTAATTGAAGCATTAGAATCAGTACAAAGTCGTGCAGCCCGATTTATTACTTCATGTTACGATCGCAGAACCAGTGTTTCTGGCATAAAATCATCGCTTGACATACCGCCACTGTCTCTTCGCCGTAAAATTTCCCAACTCTGCCTTTTCCACAAATTATACTACAGTTTTCCTCAATTGCACTGCACACTTATACTCTCTCCCAATAGAACATCTCGTCGCATTTTTAACAGCCTGAGCCTACAGCGTTTACATGGTTCCACCAATGCCTTTCAAAAATCCTTCCTGCCATCTGCCATTGAACTGTGGAATGAGCTGCCTGAGGCAGTTGTAACTGAGCGCGATGCAAATAAATTCAAAACCCTGCTTTTATCTCGTTCTTTTCGTTAGCACACTTACAGTGTAATGCCCGACAATTTTCAGTACCACCTAAGCACATGTTACATTTTTGAACCCTTCTCTGCTAATCAGTGTTCCCGTTTTCTTCCTGTATATATAGCGTGATGGCCACTGTGTACCTGTGATTGTTCCCTTTTTCATTTTTCAATGCTCTTTTAACAATTGTTTTGCCTTCTTCACTGTTATATTTCAAATGTTCCTATTGTTTGTGATTTCGTATTTTTGCTCCCCCCTTATGTAATGCCCCACCTAGGGGTCCTTAAGGGAAAATAAATGATGATGATGATGATGAAATGTGTTTCTTGCATCCGTGAATAAATAAGTTCTTAGTAGCGCTCCGTGTATATCGTTTCCTTTCTCTGTGTTCGTCTTTTGCGCAGAACCAAGATGCACGTTTGCTATAAATTACTCATGCTTGTGGAAAAAAAGTACTTTATTTGCAAAAAATGAAACAAACGTATTATCACAATACGTTGATAATACTGTTATCACAATATTATCACGACGCGTCGCCTGCTCATCTACGGCGGTCATTGCTCCGGACAAAAAAAAAAACTTCTGGCTCGTGCCAGATGTCCGAACATCGAGGTGGTGGTGGAACTTTATTACCAGCGGATATGGAGGAGCGACCCGAAGTCGCCCCCCGCTTAAACGGCGGCCGCTATCCCTTGGGCAGCGGCGGCGTCTTCAGCCAGCTGGAGGAGCTTGATCTGTGTCCCCGGGTCCCATATGCTCCGGAAATGCCTGCACATGGTGCTATTTCGACAGTGGCTACGTTGCATCACGTGGCCCAGCAGTCGCATATAAAAGTGAGTGGTGTGAAGGCGTTCACCAATGAGCAGGTCAGCAGCAATATCGGCAACATGCTCATCATGCATTTCTGCCTTGCTCTACGGGTTAGTGAGAACGTTCCCACTTATTGCTATCGTAGCGACGACCGGTTTTTGTTGCTGCGGCCCCGCTCACTGGGCTTTATATGCATTTTGGCGCATGTAGACTCTGCTTAATAGCACACTACTTTCGGGTGACATCGAGGCATAGCTAGGGCCCACCGAAAAGGTGTTGCTGTGAGAACTACTCGATGGTAAAAAAAAAAACTCAACACACTGTATCAGGAATAGTTATTTCACAAAATGAAATCGAAAATGAAACGACAGCCATCACCGACACAATAGGTGCTATTGAGTAGCAGTGATAAGGTTTTGTAAACTTAAACGACAAGTTAGCGCAATCGAAAAAACAATCTCAGATATCGATGGGTCGGATGATTTTCCTGTTGGATAAAGTAGACAATTTACAAAAGTGAAGCTGGAGCAGAAATCTGATCTACGGGATTGAAGATGAAAAAAAACGAAACATTTCAGAATCTTGACAGAAAGTTGAAAGGAGATGTAATAAAAGAGAAATCGGGTATGACGCATATGAATGTAGAACGATTTCACAGAGTTTGGCGCATCAGAAAACAAATCACGGCGGGTTATAGTCACAATTCTGGACGAAAGGGAAAAGACGTTCATATTAGGCGTAGCCCACAAGCTAATAGGCTCGCCGTACTCTCTGTCAGAAGACTTCTCAAAGCGAATTCGCGAAGTGCGCAAATTTTTGTGGGACAGCGCAGCTGATGATAAAGCTAAAGGAGCTAAGGTAAAGCTGGTCTGTGACAAACCGATCATAGACGGGGTTGCGCTTTCCTGGGACAGTGAGAAAGGAGAACCTATTATACTAACACAAAAAAAATTAATGAGATACAAAACCTGAACCTAAAGCCGTGAAAATTGTGAAAACTAACTACCCAAGGTACGAAGCAGTGCTCCATTTCCAGAAAAAAACAGTCATGTTGTACACTGATTCTATGTACATAAACTGCACACATGCGCACATTAAACATAAAGACATTGTTTTCCACAAAACATTGTCTTTGGAAGCAAGTTCTCGGTCGATGTTGAAGATTTATTTTATTCTATCCCACACCAAGAGCTGTTTGCTTCGGTTCCCGAGTGTATTGTAGAGAATGGGCTAGTAACCTTTCCAAACGCCACTGGCATTACTGTTGAAGTCTTTCTGTCACTTCTAGAACTTTATCTGAGTGCGACAATTGTTACCATTGAAGGCAAGTCATAAGTGCAAAAAGTGGCATATGTATCGGATCTCGTGTGGCGCCTGTCGTCTGCAAGATTTTCGTCTCATGTATTCACAGAGTTTTAAGTGACGCATTCAGGAAGAACAAAGTAACCAAAATTATTATGTATGTGGAAGATTTTGTAGTCATTTTACGGAAAGTGATCCTTTGACCTACGACGACCCTGTGGTAGAAGTTTTAAACCTTCTTAGACAGGTTGAAAGTGGGTTAACTTTTACGCATGAAGTTCAGAAGGATAACAAGTTGCATTTCCTGAACCTTCAGATCTCGGTTCTAGAAGGCCTGGTTTGCTGGTGCTATAAGCCTCGCGCACGTATGGAAATTATGCCGTACAATTCATCACAGTCCAACATGGTGAAAAGGCCCGTTGCAGCCATGTGTTTACTTGAAGCTATTAATAAGTTATGTTGTCATGCCATTCAGGAAAGTTTCGACTCACAGATTTCTAGGCTGCTGTCAGCCGACTTTCTTTTAACCCTTTTATCTGCAGTGGCGGAAACAGTGTTGTGAAAAGTTAACGAACGACAACGAGCCAGCAGTGAATGCAGTAGATAAGGAAGAAAATGAAACGAGATCCAAGAAATAGGCCCAGGTAATTTCGTACTCACCGTGTGGCCCGCAACTTAAAAAATGTGGCCAACAAATACCAAATTCCAGTTGTTCTCGCTGCACCCTGCAAGCTGAAAAGCCTTTGCAACAGGGTGAATGGTGAAGGAAGAACGGGAGGATGCCTAAAGAAGCACGAATTCGGATATGTGGGTTGCAAGGTTGGAATCATTTATGAAATACCTCTCGCTTGCCGAAGAGTGTATGTTGGGAAGTCTGGATGTTATTTAAATAAGCGCGCACGGAAACATGAAAGGTGCCTTGAGCAGGGGATCGGAACGAACTGGGCTGTTCATTGTAGGTCTTGTGATCGCACGGTGAGATGCGCGCCGTTGCTGAAACAGAAACGAGCAGTCGGAAGAGGCAATGACGAGTCAACGCTGGTGTTGATTGGTGCGTTCCACATCAGGAAGAAGGGGTCTGATTGCGTCAATAGCCCTAACGAGAACAAGTTAAAAGACTTATCTACAAGTGAACAAGTACAAGGCTTATTTGACGAGGGTGTGTGATCCACAGATTCCTTGGCATTGCGCATGTACGCACTCTTTAGCATGGGCGCAGTCTCTTTACATAGAATCAGTGTATAAAATGACTGTTTCTTCTGCAAATAAAAAGAGTTTACAGCCGCGCTCTTTCGCGTCTTGTGATCTCTCCTCGTCCTTTCTCAGTTGTTTCGCTCTAAATGTATTCGTTTTCCACGGTGAAACAACCCGCCCAACAGAACGTTTTTTGACACTTCTGTAGTTGACATGTTAGCTTGCCATTCTGACAATTTTTCTGCTCCTGCGCAAATGCGCAATGACTTATAGACATCTTTGAAAGATCTTGTTACGATATGTAGTAACCGCTCTGTGGCAGTTATTGTTAAGGAGAGGAATCGAGAGAATCCCTGGATTGTTCTTAAGTCATTACAAATCCGCAGGATATTAAAAGAATAAAAAAGAAGCAAACAGTTACAAACACTGGTTCTTGCAAGAAAAGATTTTAGCTTTGTCATTACAGCTGAAATGTCAAATAGCTGTAGGTACAGCAGAATATTTTCGCCAGTGTTTACCTTAATATATCTTGCCCTCACGTCTTGCCCTGATAAATCCAGCAAACGCGTGCTTTTTCAAACCTAATACATATATCAAGGAACTGTAGCCTATCGTCGTTTGGAATTTCTGTTGTGAAGGTTAGACCGAAGCTACAAGAATTAAAAACATCGAGCACATTTTTCACCACATCGTCCAGTTTGTCAGACTGAGTTAGATTCATTACTACAAGGTAGTCGTCAACATATCTAAAAATGCGTTTAACTTTGATATATGCATTAGGTTTGAAAAAGCACGCGTTTGCCGGATGTATCAGCCGAGGACAAAAAAAGAAATTCGCATTTATCAATCGGCGCACTCTAAACTTGCGAAAAGGGGTATTGCCATGAATGCCTTCCGCGCTGCTCTCCATAAGTCGTGCGAGCATTGCATCACTGAAAGTGTGACACTGCAAAAGCTTCGCCTAGAGAACGCCGGGTTTCCGGATGAAACTCTGACATCTGTTGCAGAAAAGCTGCTAAAGGAAGTGAGACCTGGGAGGCAACAAAACCGTGTAAAATCCCCAACGACGCACTCAACTTGTGGCTATGCCGTATGTGCACAATATGTCGCAGCGTCTAAAAAAGGTGGCGAAGAAGTGTGGCGTCGATCTTGTATTGACTGCCCCGAGGAAACGTGTGCGCTTGAGCCCGCTCGTGAACGGCGAGGTAAGAAAGCCAGTGTGCACTACGAACCACCAAAAGAAGTTCGTTCCATGCAAAGTCGGTGTGGTCTACAAAATCCCGCTCACTTGTGGCAAGGCGTGTATTGGGCAATCAGGAAGATGCATAAATGAACGACTGAGAGAGCACCGCTTGGCAACGGAATCCATATCGGCGGGGGCGAATCTCGCTGCGCACTGCAAGCGCTGTTTTATCGAACGGTACCCTGGCGACCCTGACTCTGTACCTTGCACACCAATATTTCCAGAAACAATCATTCTAGGTACAATGAAAACTCAAGCGGAACGTGAAATTTTTGAAGCTATGTGATTTGATAGTGAAGGTTCAAAATGCGTCAACACCCCGTCTGTTAATCTGTCAAAAAAAGAAATCATGTTCCTGAGGCGTGGCGTTGCAACTGCGCATGTGTGAGTTCAGCTATTTTTCAGATGTCATATATTGATTGTTTTTCGAATAAACGGCAGTTGAAAACTAGCGTCTGTCCTGTGTATTTGTGTTCTTGTCCCGTGTGTTTACTAAGCGCTAGCAAATATGATGTCAAACGCTTTCCAACTAGCCCAAGTTTCCGCCTTAATAAGACGACGGGAAGCTGGCTAAATAGAAATACTTGGCTAACAGCACTGAAATACATAGATATTTCTTAAACACTAATAATAAAGCACCGGCATGTTTCTTACTTATTTGTGTAGTGTAGAAATGGCACATTTATACTCGTATTTATACATTTTACGGTTTGCACGGCGAGGTCCATCTTCAGGAGATAACGTTCGGTTTGGTTTATGGGGTTTCACGTCCCAAAGGGACTCAGGCTATGACGGACGTCGTAGTGAAGGACTCCGGAAATTTCGACCACATGGGGTTCTTCAACGTGCCTTGACATCGCAGAGGGCCTCTCGAATTTCTCCTCCATCGAAATTCGGCAGCAGCGGCCGGGATCGAACCCGCGTCTTTCGGGTCAGCAGCCGAGTGCCGTAACCTCTGAGCCACCACGGTGGGGCTCAGGAAAAAACGAACTTATTAGTAGAAGGAGACGCTATGATTAGCCCTAAATATACAAAAATAGCGCTAACGGCCCTCTGCCCTATTGCGCATGGAACGCCACATGTGCGCAGTTTGGCCGCTTCATGCGTTTCCAAATACACCGGTGCACCGCCTGGCGAAACTTTCCAAGTTCGTACCGTGGCGCTCCATCTTATACGCTGCCCGGCCCAAATGAAAAGTCAACACTAATCCCTCAATTGTAACGAAGCGGGACTCCGTTGGACGGTGCAGCGGAGACAGAACGGAGACAGAACGGGGGCAAATGTGGCGCTCCAGTTATTTGTGGCGCAAAGCGGCGGGCGCGAGCTGCTCCGCACTCTTCGCTCATAGCGAGATCGCATACCTACACACTGCGGGGACAAGGTCTCGGATGGATGGATGTGTGTTGTTCCGCAGCTTCCGACACGAGGAGCTGTACGTTTTTGGAATGGTTTAGATTGAAGAGCTGCGTCTAGTAAGCCACTCCGAGGCTCATTTGAGCGAAGACGTGAAAAACAAGAAAAACGAATTAAATATAGATTGCCACACGCACTCTATGTGTTTTGTTCTGCTCTCACCTTGTGACGACGAGAAAAGCAGAGATTAGAACATCTTCAAGCACAACAGAAGTATACGTGGCACTAAAAGCTCCTTGACAGAGCTCTCGTCCCAGTACAAAAGTGAGAAATACAAATATTGACGAAAGAACACTTGGAAAATTGCAAAGATGTATTAAGAATGATGCGAATTTCAGCGAAAACTGGTCGCTTAACGAGGCTATGATGTCAGCGCTGCAATGACACTGTCCTCATGGCCGAGAGTTGCAGCACCTTGAAAAACAAGTCGCGAACTGAACGTGTATGTGAAAATGGCTTGAAGCTTGAAATCACGCTCGAGTGCCGCTGGGACGCGATGTTCGCTTTCTCTTGATATTAGCAGGTTGGGATCAGGGGACGGACGCTTTCTAATCCCGATGAAATTAGCCGCCCGACATTCGTGTACTCTTTACTAAACGAAGCTCGTACGCAACGTTCCGTGTGAATCGGTTCTCAATAGCGGACATTCTTCGATAACACTGTTTGGAGTCCATCTCCGGAAGATGAATGATGAAAAACGAGGCGCGAATGTGCGACTTCCTGCCAGCGTTCAATTATTCCTCGTCTCTTATTTTCTCAGAAATTTGGTTCAAAATAAAATTTGTAAGGTTTTTTGAGCCTTCGACTTGGCCTGGCACACAACTCGAGGTATGTACGCAATATGCCCATGGCTTAATGCCAAATGACGAGATGCCGTGGTCTTAAACTCGAGCGGCGTTAAGAAAATTTAGTGCTTTCTTTTAAATGTGGCCGCATAAGCAAGCATGGTCTGCTTTTGATGAATTTTTTTCGTTTGATTCCTATATACTCTGGGCATTAAGCGGT
This sequence comes from Amblyomma mixtum, assembly GCF_055824585.1. Taxonomy (NCBI): domain Eukaryota; kingdom Metazoa; phylum Arthropoda; class Arachnida; order Ixodida; family Ixodidae; genus Amblyomma; species Amblyomma mixtum. The sequence goes on from NC_143021.1 coordinate 121,500,820, forward strand.
TGTCTGATCTTTACTGCACTGCAAGTAAACTAAGCTCCATTTCACTGGTCTCTAACCACGTATTTCCGCGTAGTGATCATTTGTGCTTGAGGCGGTGTTCACGAAGTTCTCCTTCCGGGTACTGCCTTGGGCTTCCCTCATGCTCTGCCACGGTAGCGAGTGACTGAGTGACGGCGCAGTCATGAGCGACCATGTGCCACTTGATGCTGACACCACAAGAGCGCACTGGCTCGACGACCCGGAAGTGCCACACATCCTAAGAGGCTGGGAATCCATCGAGTAAAGCTGAAATTTGGGCGAGCTGGTAAGTATTTATCTTACGGGGAACAGTGCAACAAAGGCGGGACACACAGAAGACAAGAGTTGAGTAGCAAATGGTTTTATTGAAAGACGGAACGTGGAATATATGCAGGGGAAAAAAAAAGACAACGAAAACCTAGTCAAATGAAACTATGTCATGTGGGAGGCAAGATAGTCTATTTCTTTGTCAATCAATGTCACGGAAGGCTGGCTGACGCACTTCGTTCCTTGACTGTGGATAAAATACGCCTCCATGACATCACGTGTCACCTTGTGCCTTTACACCTTCACCTTGAAAGCAGTGCTTTTTCGCCACAAAGACAAGGTGACGCGCGAAGTCATGGAAGCGTATTTTATCCACACTCAAGGAACGAAGTGCGTCAGCCACCCTTCCGTGACATTGATTAACAAATAGAATATTTTGCTTCCCACATGACATAGTTTCATTTTACTAGCTTTTTGTTGTCTTCTTTTTTTCCCTGCATATATTGCACGTTCCGTCTATCAATAAAACCAGTTGCTAGTCAGCGCTTGTCTTCTGTGTGTGTCCCGCCTTTGTTGCGCTGCTCCCCATAAGATGGCAAATCCATCCTCATGAAATTCAGTAGCTACGCCTTCCTTCTCGCTGCACTGAGGGCCAAATTTTAAAACCCTTCTAGCCTTTATTTTTTCTTTTAGAAGATCAAATCAAATTTATCCAACATCATTGATGCTGGAGGGCACAGTCAAAAAGACAGTTAGTGGCTTGACAGGGACGGTGCCCCCTGGAGAAGGCAACCGTAGCGCAACATTTAGACACATTCGTATAAAAATGAAAAAGAAATAATATAGAAGTACTCACTGCGCAAGAATACTAATTGTACAAAAAAATAACAAGTGTAATACAGTTTACCATAGTGTTGAGCACATCGGCAGACATGCCCTAATAAAATCAGGAACATGCATGTAAACCATCACAATATATTTTACACACTCAATTAATTAAATATAGTCATTAGTGAGGATAAAGTTAAGTTGTGTATTGACGCCTACGCTACATGAAATCATTGTGACGATGAATGTTCTTGTTTAGCACGTTGGGTATTTGATACCGCAGCGTTTTTTTGCCAGAATTAGTACGAGGACGAGGCGTGTACCATGACTCATTCATTCTAGTAGTGTAGGAATTAGTTCTTATTGTCAATTCTGCCCATGTAATAAAGAAATTATTCCTTGTTCTGCGGTAAGTATGAGAGCGACGCATCAATATATCATGTCATAATTTTCTGACTAGCATAACTTCGAGTGAATCGAATATAGGTATCATATGGTACGCCAGCAATAATACGAACCGCTTTCTTTTGTAATTTAGCAAAGTTTGTAAATGTGGAGGTACCCCAACTAGTTAGCTGTAATTTTTTTGAAAAAGAAGTAGTTAGTTGTAGATTAGCTACTTAACCACGATGGGCAATAGATAGCGAACTTTATATAGAATGCCAATGGTCCCTGAATGTTCACCAGAAAGGTTATTAACATGCAGATTCGAAAACATGTTTTCCTGTATTATGGTTCGAAGGCTTTTTATTGATTTAACCATCGCTACTACAGGACAGGCTTCCTAAATTAATCTATATAAGCAATCTACGGCCAGCGTCATGAAACCCTTCGGTAAAAGCAGCTGCACTCCCTAAGTCCAGCAAAATACGTACTGCATTCGTCAGTGCAATTTAGCAGCGCTGCCATAGGGGCCCCGTGGTTGTAAAGCAAATAACGCGGCGGTCATACGCTCTGACCACGTGGGAGAGAAAAACGGCGCGCAAGCTGGCTAGATTCTAACTCCATTCTAACTGGCTCGAGTCTAGCTTAAGTTAGTTTTTCTATCTTCTGTTTATTTCGAGTGTTGGGCTGCCGTAAGCTTCAATACTCAAGCACACTTTAGGCTATCTGCTTAGTTACGTGACCAAGATAGCGAATAGATTTATTTCGTCTAGTGGCGATCGTTTCAAGAAAGGAAAGCTTGGTTCGACATCCCAATTCTATGGCATGAAACTAAAATAATATTGCTACTAAGACGAAGAAGAGGGTAGTGGCGCGGGACGGAGCGCTCGCGCTAGGCCCACAGCCATTAAATCATATTATCATCTGTCATCATGTCGTCCTTTTCCTAGGCTTGCCACCTTGTAACATCTGGTGGAGGTGCGGGTTCGTTCTCCTCATCCTGGTCCCTGGAGCATCGTCACCTTCTGCCCACCTTTGTCGTTGGCCGAGGGGACCTGGACTCCGCCGCCGGCTGAGCCCGAGCCCGACCTGACCAGAACCGACCAGCCGCTTTCCCCCGCCCCGTCCCCAGCCCCGACCACAACACACGACGACCAGGACCAGACGCAGTATGGCCCGACGACGACCCGAATCAAGACGGCACCCCGCCCAAGCTGTCCGGCGAGTCCTTAACACGTTCACTGCGTCGTGGCCCCCCGGTGGGTCACGCAACGCAGTCCAGCTGTGCTGGTGCAAACAACGAGGCGTTTCGTGCAGTGCGGCGACGATACGCTTCCACAAATGCATGGAAATGCGTTTCCACTATCATATCACAGACGGCGGTAGAGATATAAAACCCGCCTGTATTTATTGACACTGGCGCTTGCAATGCGTCTGATGATAAAGCTGACGGCTATCAAGAGACGCCGCAGAAAATGTTCCAGTCACCTGCTCCAGCCTTTTGTTCCGGCGCTTTCCACATGCGCAACGTACTTTTGAAAAACGCTCACAATGTGTGCAAGAGCTGAGCTGAAGGATTAGTCTGTCCTATTCGCCATAACTCGGCTCACTCTGAGTGCCAAGCCTCCTGGTCCTCATCCTTGTGCTTTACATTTTTTACGAGCATTCAAAAATCGTGATGGACTGTCAAAAATTCGATGGAGGTAGAGAAAACCAGAAGAAAAAACGCTGCGGTGGAAGCGGATCCGCCAAAATACGTTGCCATCCACTTCGTGCGGCACAACTTCTGCTCCAGCGAAAGTTAAGTGTTCAAGCAGGGACGATGACAGCCTCGAATAGTTATTGAAAGGGTCTTCTAAACTGTGGGATGGTAAGTCAAGCGTTTTCGGTGAAGCGGTCTCTGAGGATTCGGAAAATGGTGACGTTTAGGCTGCATTACCTGCCGAAAGCTGGAATGCGATAATGACTAGAGTTGGAGCGATGTCGTATTCTAGCTCTCCTGTGTTAATCAGCCTGCCGACCAATTTGTTTTCTCTTTTCTCGACTGATGACATTTGGGACATGATGGTTCATGAGACAAATAGGTATGGGAAGCAGTACATAGACTCGAACGTCCTACAAGAGAAATCGCGCGTGAAGAAATGGACTGAGACAAACGTGCAAGAAATGAAAGTGTTCGTTGGTGTACCGATCTGCATGGGTCTAGTAAGGCTTCCTGGTCTGCAGCAGTACTGGGCAAGAAGCGATCTGTACGGCATAAACTGCATTCGCCAGAACATGGCCTGCGACCGGTTTCTGCTGCTACTAAGGTTCTGGCATTTCGCAGATAACGAGGAACCGAGCGCACAGCAGGATCGTCTCTATCGTATTCGACCCCTGATTGAAAAATATGAGACGCAATTTCTGCTCAGTGTTGGAGCCAGGCAAAGAGATTGTGATGAAACGATGACTCCGCGGCGTGGGCGCCACGCCTTTAGGCAATACATCCCTGGTAAAGCCCACAAGTATGGAGTAAAGCTATACAAGGCCTGCACAGGAGGGCTATACACTGAAAGTACAAATATATGCCGGAAAATCTAGCGCATAGCGGGCATGGGGCATGCTGAAGAAGTAGTAGTAAATTTTATGGCTGGCTTCACCTGCTGTGGTCGCACACTTTTTGTCGACAACTTGCCGACAACATGCCGCTTGCGTCACGGCTCTTGAAAGATGATACATTTTTATGTGGCACTCTCCGATCGAACCCAAAAGGGCTTCCGAAAGAAGTTACACAAGCTACAGTAAAAAAAGGGGAAGTCGTTAGTCTTGAATCCCACAACGGCGTAAAGGTGCTGAAGTGGTTGGATAAACAGCCCGTTCTCATGATGACAACGTTGCTCAGTGTGATGCCAGCCTTGTTGATACCGGAAAAAAAAATTGGAGGCTTATCAAGGTTAAGCCCAGTGGATGCGAAGCATGTCCTTAGCGTTTGGAGGCATCTGGACCGCATACACGCCCGGCACAGAGACTGACGCGACGGCGGGCGCGCGCCGCCTCATCCCTGGCGTGACGTAACATATCACGTGATGCAGCGATGGTGGCGCCGCCGCAGCGTCGCGCGCGACGGCGCGAACCGAAGCGTGGAGGCCTCCGCCGGGCGACGTCCGACGGCGCGATATGAGGCCCCATCTGCAGCCGGCGTGACGTCATCACGTGACGTCACATCATGTGATCTCACTTCAAGGTCAATGGTGGCCACCGCCGCGAGGCGACCGACGGCGCGATATGAGGCCCCATCTGCAGCCGGTGTGACGTCATCACGTGACGTCATGTCACGTGACCTACTTGAAGGTCACTTGAAGGTCAATGGTGGCCACCGCCGGGCGTCGCGCGAAGGCCCGAAACCTACGTTAATATGCTTCGCAAAAAAAAACGAGAAAGGGTGAGCCGATCATGAAACCGCGCACAGTCCTCGACTACAACGCGGCGAAAAAGGACGTAGACTACAGTGACCAAATGACGTTCCACTACTCCTGCCTAGGGAAAGGGCTCAAGTGGTATAAGAAAGCTGCGGGGGAGCTCATCGTTGGAACTGCAGCTGTGAACGCATGGGTTGTCCGTTCAATGGTGGACGGTAAAACGTCGCCAATCATCGAATTCCGCGAAGAGTTGGCACGCGCACTGTTCGCCACAGCTGAGATTGAGACCGAAAGGACACGCGGAAGAAAGCGCGCCCATACGCCGGAAAAGGCCGATGGACCTGCATGGTCTGTCCGAAGGAGATGTACTGGATGCTACGCATGGCTCAGAGCTCGCAGAAGCTCAGAGAAGGCAAGAGTAATGGAGAAAGAAGCTGTTACATTTTGCGCAAATTGCGCGGGAAGGCCATTTATGTGTTTGCCATGCTTCAATCTTCTGCGCGAGCAGAACTCCTGAACATAGACTACGTTTTAGACATCGTGAGCTGGTGGCACGTAAGACGTTTAGTTGCAAATGCTGTGATCTGAACTGTTTTTTTTTCCTTGGGAAAATTATTCTGGAAGTGCTTCAATAAAATGTCGAGTTTGAGGTCTTGTTCCTGAGTCTTGGTGCTTAGCGAATGCTCAAACACAGGGTCACGTGGCGTTGCCCCACAAAGGGGAGCTGGTCGGTGGGTAGTAAACGTAGCAGGCAACGGCTTCAAAACGCTAACTCTTTATTGTGGAAACTTGTGCATGCCCAGGAAAAGAAAGAAGAATCCAGGGCGCGAGAGCAACAAGCCCCTCTGACACTTGTTCGGACCAGAACGACCGAAACTCTTAGCCGCGCTCTAGTTGCATAAAGCAGAAATTTTGTAGAAAGAAAGGGCGCCGTTTTTCTAGGACATCGTTCAGAACGTGCTTCAGTCGCGTTCACTGGGGATGAAGCGAGCACAGTCGCGGTAATAAAGACTCGATAAATTCTCCAGATGCCGTATGCTACGAGGATCTATTATCCATTTTGTTCTAATGATCCATTTGGTACTCTACGTCAGGTCATTATTTTTAAATGACGCAGCCGGGCCGTTCAAACGTCCATGGAACGCGACCTGACTATTGGCTCATTGAATATTGAACCGAAGCACGCAACGAATGGCGAAAGCTATCGTCAACGAGAGTATCCGCTGCCTTTCATTTATGTAATTGGTCGACTACTGCTTTCTTCTGATAGTTATGTCTCGCTTACGTCACGCGAAACACAGCGGAAAATGGACAGCGGATTCTTACAAAATACGGCCCCAGGTAACACAACTTCCTGGAAATGCACGGGCCAAGTGAACCACGCGATGACTTTCTGCGTTAGCACACATGTTTCAAGTTGCCCTCACAAGCTATAGAGCACCGAAAATGCCAGTAGAGCCATCTTTCAGCAGGTGGAAAAAATAGATGCAGAAGTGTGCCCCACCGGTGTGTCACGGCGCACCCGTGGGGAGCATCAGGTGATCCACCGGTGGGCCACGACGCGCAGAGATCACAACTATGCTAAGGAGCTACGCAGCGAACGTGTTAAACCCTGACCTTCGGCTGTGGGCGACCAACCGCAACCGTTCACCTGATCATCTGGTTCATCTTGGTGGCAAGCATTTCATCTTCTTCTATCCTTTGTGATCATGGTCATTGCCACCTCACCGTCCAGAGTTCAAGCAATCGATCGGGGCGATCGCTCGGAGGACTCGGGTCATGTTACGAAGACGAAGAGGAAGGCAGTGGCGCGGGACGGAGCGCTCGCGCTTGGCCCACAGCCATTAAATCATATTATCATAGGTCATCATGTCGTCCTTTTCCTAGGCTTGCGACCTAGTAACAATATATCTATTGCCCTTTATACACTTGCGTTCGTCTTTTATTTTCTTCATTGCAGCTGTTAGATGCAACATTTTTTGTGCTTGCGAATTTCAGAACTTTTGCGACAGAACTGTCCGAAGCCGAGAAGAACGATAATACATCAATCAAATTGGAACTTCAGACGCGCTAGGCTTTTCGATGCCTTGGAGCCCTCGGCCATCGCTGCAGCCCCTCGCTCTCCCTGTTCGGACTGGTAGCCACTATTTAAGCGAGCCTTGTTTGCACTCCTTCTTCTGACTTCCTCTCCCTTTCTCATTATGCCTGATGACAAATATCTCGAAAAAACAAAACAAAACTGGTAGCCTCTCGCGCTATGCTTAGGAAGTCGTCATCGCCGCGAATGTTACTTATGGCCTCTGAAGAGCGGGCGAAGGCTATGGCACGTCAAAGAGCGAAATCAAGCGAGAGACGCCATGCATGCTGCCTAGCAGTTGGGAAAGGATGCGGCTGCGTGCGGTGGCACGTGCTGCGTCAGTAGTAGCCAAGGAAACCTAAGATAGCTAATAAATAGCAAAACATAAATTACCCGGGGCATTGGACCGCAGAGTGCATGCACGGACCATTTTATCCCTTAGTTGTCCAGATTCTTCTTACAGAGTGCAGAAATAAAATAGACAATTGAAGTCAATCAAGCAAGGTCTATATAATGCCCTGCTTTTTAATGAACCAGCGAAATGAGCACTGGCTATTTCCAAAGGTCGCTGCCGCATGGGTTGTGGTTTACCTTTTGCGGTTACGGCTATCACAGTTCCCCCCTCCAGCAGCACTGCACCGTATTCCGGTGTGCTATTTTTTCGTCAAGCTGTTTTTACCCTGCTCTCTTCTTTCCACGTGCTATTTTTCCCTGAGCTGTTTTGACTGGCGCGCTGTTTTGGCGCGTGCTGTTTCTTTTCCTTTGCTGTTTTGTCGCTATGCTGTTCTTTCCCTGTGCTGTTTTGACGCTGTGTCGTTTTTTTCCCCTGTGCGGTATCGTCGCTGTGCTGTTTTTTTGTGCGCTGTTTGGACGCGTGCTGTTTTGACGTGGGCTGTTCTTTCGTGGCCCCAGCAAAAGGTATCCCGCAGGAACTATCCTATTAAAAATTAGAGGTATTTTCTTCCGTTACTGAGGTGCGAGCGGAATATTTGTCTTGTGGTGTGACCTGACTCCGCCAGGGCCGAAAGGGTTAACCTCGATGAGGGCATAACCTAAGCCTAATACCCTCGCCAGAGGAGGCGACGACGAACCAAAACCGAATCATGAGCCAACCAGGCTAAACACATGCTTCTGCTCGTCCTCTCGGTTTAACTACGTTGAAACCCAACCATTTTTTTTTCTTCTATATTTTTACCTTTCTGCAAGAGCGTCTCAATCACGCAACAAATGATTGATTCCCGAGCCTACCTTCGACTGATTGGTGGAAGATTTCTGCAGGGCGGATTCAAGGCGAAGAGGGACGATGGCTGTTTTTTTTTAGTCGGAGAATTCGCGTTGTCGCGGGGAAGTATAGGTGTTTTCGCACGTGTGGACAATAACGCCAACAAAAATGATTATGGGTTATAGAAATCTTTAAGTATAAAACTTCCGACAATCATTATCAGGAGGTCGTGTGTAAAAGATATCTATGCCCTTTTCACGTTCTGTAAACCAAGTTAAAACATCGTGTATTGTGTCTGTACAAGGGATAAAATCTTGCTTCTCTAAAAGGACTAAGAAATCGACCAAATATCTAAAAGGCCGGTGAACTTTCCCGTTTTGGAACATTAAAACTTTTGCATTAATGATTTGCTAACCAAAAGGGAGCGGAGAATATATGTAACCATTGTTATAATCACAGGCCCAAAACTTGATGTATCTCTAAAAGCTATCGGCGCCCGCTGCACTCCACGCTTCTGTCGATTTGGTACATTTCTGGAAAAGCCCCGCCGCGGTGGCTCAGTGGTTACAGCGCTGGGCTGCTGACCCGAAAGACGCGGGTTCGATCCCGCCGCAGCAGCTGAATTTTGATGAAGGCGAAATTCTAGAGGCCCGTGTACTGTGCGATGTCAGTGCACGTTAAATAACTCCAGGTGGTGGAAATTTCTGGAGCCTTTCACTACAGCGTCCCTCATAGCCTTAGTTGCTTCGGGCCATTAAACCCCAGTAAACCAAACCAAACCATTTCTGGAAAAGCCACAAATGATTGCGGGCAACAAACGACCAAACGCGGGATTCGTAGCTCAAAGGTGCACACTATATATAGCGCGAATGCCCTCACAGGTGCTCAAACAAAAGCATTCAGTGGACCCCGTGCGCAGGCGCATACTAAGAACTGGCTGATCCCGCCGAAGGGGTAATTCTCTGCATCGCTTAGAAGCTGCCGCCCTCGCATTGAAGCATAATTGCGTGAAATGGGCCATTCAGCACAGTCCTTTGAAGCTAGCTGTAAGTGCCCGTGCGTGCCGCTTGTTAAAAGATCAAAAGCTGTTAACAAGCGCAAGGCTCCGATGTGGTACATGGCTCCATTTTAGGCCCGCTTGTCTTCTGGTTATTTCTTATCACGTGCCGCTCTTTGTGTCCGTTAAAGCTCGCCTTTACACTGATGTCTGCGTCAGTCCATCATGAACTACTGAACCTTTTGTGGGACATCATTTATTTTTTTTCGAATTGATGAAAAGCTTTTCATTGTATAAGTGATGAGGTGCACAGAGACAGTTTTCAACAGATGGGATAAATTTGTTTCATTGGCACAAAATTTAGATAAAGAAAGCTGAATGCATTGGTCCCTTCACCCATATGGATTTCCTTACTGAGTTAGCCTGTAGTAACCACTTCATGAACATGTCCGCACTTGTTCGTTTGTTGTTGAACTTGTTCGCAGTACTTTTCTTGTCGTGGAACATCACTGGCGTCTACGCCTTTGTCCAACTTGCACAGTGTTGTGTTCTTTGCCGATGAGCCGAACAACACTCGCAACGCCAGCAATTTCTGATCATTTGTTTACCCTCCTTTTCAATCGGAAGGGACTCTGCTACCGGTGGTTCTGATTGCTTGGTGACTGATAATATGGTGCCCAAGAACAAACTCTAGATATCATATTTGAAAATTCACACAAGTTTCAGTAATTAGGCTCAGCCAAAATGGTAAAAAGTGCATTCCTCTTGTTAGTTGCCTAAATCTTCCGAGCAAGTGCACTTTGTGGTCGAGAGTTCTTCTATATGCAGGAAAAAGTAATCGCTTGCCGTGCATTATTATTTTTTTTTTGACAGATTGAATACAGCCGAAAACATGCAACATGGAAGAAAAAAAAGACATTTTAAGGGCTCGACTCGCTACCTCATATAGTGGTCACGGCTGAAACCATTTTTAAACAAAGGATTGAAACCTTAAGATAGTGGACAACGCAGCATAAATGAGACTACTGTGTCACACTGCCTGTTACGAGCAATTTAGTATGGGAAGCGATGTGGGACGTATATCTCCAATTTTCTCAAAAACCATAAGAAACACATTTTCCGAAGCGTTTTCAAAGGTCATGATCTCGATGGTCTTGTTTTGAAGGGATTTCGATGGTTCCAAATGTGATGAGTATATGTGCCTGTAGCTAGTGATGCAGTAGTTAATATGAGTGAATATGATTTCATTGTAGATCAGAACGAGGGTAAGCACGCAGAAATAAGAATAAAACCGTATGATTATTACGGAAAAAGGTGCGAAATATGCGTATGCGACTTTGTAGAAGCGTCTACGTGCTGGAAGTCAAGATCATTCAAAACGAACGGTAATGAATGCTAAATTCTTTCAACCCTGTGACCAGTACGTTAAAAAGAAATAAACCACGGTGGTGGGTACAGAAAAGTGTAAGGTTTTGTATTGTTTCTGAACAGGCTGCACAATTTCTCGAGTTAGCTGAGCTATACTTCTGGCCACTATCGAGCATTTATGAAGAAACGGCAAGTAGCCAACCTTCTTGCATTAAAAAGCAAATTACTTCCACAGTATTGTGAGAACAGTACAATGAAGGGGACATGAAAAGGGGCCACAGACAGGGTGCTGTATTCTTTAGGGTTTTTTTTTCGCATATCTATCGCTGATATTTCTAGCTTATATCGTTGTATATCTTTCTGAAAACATTTTGAAAGAGATATGTGAGAGAGAACGAGAGTCGCCTTAGTCCAGAGGAAATATTAAACAGAAGATAGCTCTTCTTTCTTACATTCATTGACTATCACACAAACTAAAGAAGATTGACAAGAAAGCAGACATTGGCATTTATATTTGAGCTAAGGGTCTGCAAAAGAAACATTGGGCACTATTCAAACTGAAGGCACAGCGCACGAAAGACAGGATGACTAAGACGGCACTAGAGTGTTTGTCTCTGCCTTAAGCAGGGAACACATGTCCGGCAACGCGTCCGGCGCGCCGCTCCGGTCGCCGCTTCCGAACTGCCGCACCACAGCTAACAGGGACACACAGGGAGCGGTGAGCATCGCTGCGCCGCTCAACTCAAGCTCCGCCCACAACCGGCGTCGCACTTCGCCGCCGCGCAGCAGTGCCTGAGCGCTGCTTGGCTTGGTGTACAAATATTGCAAGAAAAGACGGCATCGCCTTGTTATCAGAAAGACTGCCAGCTATAGTCGAGCGGCGACAAAGCATGCCTGCTTATATTGCGAGCTTTCGGCAACAGCACCGCTCGCGGGCGCTCCGGACGACGAGCTCTGCTGCTGACTGTCTGCCGTGGTCGTCGCTAGGCCTATAGCCTGCTTCGCATCGAAGCGGCAGGGGCCGGCGCTTCGGAAGTCGCCTGCGCTATAATTGAAGGCCTATTCTTCACTCCGCTTTGTTGTCCACAGCATCATCTCAAAATAAAATAATAGTATGGTCAGTTTTCGTGGCGCCTTCAGCAGCGGCTAGCGGGCGCCAGTCGAGCCGGACCCCAGCCTCGGGCCAGCTAGCGGCAGCTGCGAGGCGGTTCTCGAAACTAATTCGGTTTGGTTTGGTTTATGGGGTTTAACGTCGCAAAGCGACTAAGGCTATGAGAGACGCCGTAGTGGAGGGCTCCGGAAATTTCGACCACCTGGGGTTCTTTAACGTGCACTGACATCGCACAGTACACGGGCCTCGAATTTCTCCTCCAAAGAAATTCAGCCGCCGGGGCCGGGATCGAACCCGCTAATTCGCTCGTACCACAGTTGTTACTGTTACCAGCAACTCGGTATTAGCCAATGAACCAGAAAAATGATATAATTTTCTCATTTCCCTATCCCAGGGTTTATTATTTACGTCAAGAACACTCATTCGCTCGTTTTTATGACGCCGGCAGACGGGATCCAGGCTGGCCGGCCGGCAGGCTCGGCTTACTTCACGTTCGCACAAGAAAATACAGAACAGCCATGCTACCAGAAAGGATCCTTCCTAGATTCGAGCAACGGCAGTATGCCTGTGCTAGCGTGGAGCTTTCGGCAACGGCATCGCCTGCGGCAACGCCGGGCGATGAACTGCGCGCTAGTCCCCGACTGCCCTAGTCGTCGCTAGGCCTAGTGGTTTCGTATCGACGCCGCAGCCGAGGGCTCTTCGGGACTGGCCAGCGCTCAAAAAAGGTGCTACACTAGGCACCCCTTGTTCGTTCTCCCAAATCCGGGACTGTTTGAACGAAGACATGGTGTTTGGTGAAAACAGCGCTGTCCAACTAACCCTACAATTCAGCAGCCGACACACCGCTCACCACTGTACCTCTGTCGTGCTCACCTGTGACGTCGCGAACTCGACGTCATCGTGACGTTGGCGCTCTGCGCGCTCGCATTGGCTGCCACTGCCCGCCGGAGCGGCGTGCCGGACATTCGCCGGACGCGGTGCACCGGACATATCTACGCGGTTTGACGCGTCCGGCGGTCGCCGGCTGGCCGGGGCGGCGCCGCCGGACGCGGCGAGCCGGACCGGATTCGGAGCGCCCGCCTGACATGTGTCCCCGCCTTTAGTCCTGTCTTTCGTGCGCTGTGCCTTCAGTTTGAACAATGTACCGACTAGCCCAGACAAATACCTTACTGCATTGGGCATTGTTTACAACATCCCGCTTTCTTGTGGTGAGCAGTATACTGATACACCCAGGGGTTGCCTAAATGAAGTTTCCGAGCACGCTGAAACGACAGTATATAAACAATTTAATTAATTTGGTCTTTGCACATTGAGGAGTGCGGTTCATGCCGTTTCTTGATAAGTTCTGGACCGTAGCCAGAAGCAGAGATATGTCAACCCCAGCAACTGTGACAGCTGTTCAGATCATCGCTCTGCAGGAAAAAATGGGTCAGCATGCCCTATATATCTCCGGCAAAAACAGAGCTGACCTTCTTGGGCACCATAGTCAGTGATTCCTCATATCTTTTTTTTCACCAGTGGCATTTTGTGGTTGCTTTTCCTTCTTTCCTTCCTCTTCGTAAGGCGCAAATGCCTGTTAGTTCTCACGTGTTGTGTTCGCCATGGTTCTTGTCAATATAAAGAGCGTGTGGTGTTTTTTTCGGGTTAGCCCTTTCGGGTTTTTGCGCTGCAGTCGTATGTCTTGCAATGGCGGTTTGCACAACTATCCACTCTCACCACTAGCTAACAACCTCAATCGGATTCCACATGTTCCCACTCTTAGAGTTAATTTTCTCTAAACCGACAACTAGAATTGAATTTACAAATTATTTCGCCAAGAACTGCGTGTGGGCTGCATTAGTGTGCAATATCAAGGAGCTAATAAAAGCGTTGTTCGTTTTCAGTTCCGTGTAGATATTAATTTTTTGGCTCTTATCTTTATTTTGTTTTCAAACTTCCTGCCTCGTGAACTGCGCTATTTTCATATAATATGTAGAGATGGTACCCTTTCCAGTCTCTGAACTCCAAATCTTTACTTGCATCTGTGTCTTTTAACGTTTTACAGGTGTCACGAATGAAAGTTCCTCGAATGATTGATAAACTAACATCGTGTGTTGGGCGTACTACACTCGAACCCCGATATATCGAACACTATGGGGATCAAGAAATAGTTCGATATATTGTCACGTAGCGGTGACGAAAATCCAGCGAGCAGGTGCAGCGAAAAAGCCTTTCAGACGAAAATCTTTATTCTTGTGGACTTGCGCCCACAATGAACTGAATGACTCGGCGGCGGCGTAGCAACAAGCGTGCTCGGCGCATCGTTGAACAGAATGGCCGCCGCTCTCAGCAGGACTCAATTTAAAGCTGATAGCGAACCTTCCAGATATGCGTGCAAAGTTACCACAACGTTCTGGAACAACGTAGATTCGGCTCCGCCTTGATATGAACAATCGAGATAAATCTAGTCACGTCAAGCATCCCAAGCATAGTGATAAAGCAGCGTGCCGGCAGCTTTGAGGAGTGAACAAAGACTAGAAATATTCGTGGCAATATCGGTAATTCAATGTATAACAATGACAATACACGAACTTTAGAGCTACATAGAAGAGTACATTGCACCCGCGCTTCATTCATTTTTGCAACGATGTGCTTTATAAGGTGTACTGGCAGCTAACCGCTCGCTAGGCCTTTCTATGCCTAATCTGCTTTGCATCTAATCTGTAACTTAAGATGGTTTGCAGCTAGCCACTGCATATCAGAAAAAATTCAGGGGGAACTTTGACTGTCTAAAGTGCGTAGAAGCGAAAGCGTCTTCCACACCACTTTGACTGCCTCTGTGGCACTGGTGACGTCACCACTGGATGACGTCACACATAATTATTGACTAATTACTACGTAATGACCAATTACTAATTAATAGCTAATCACTGGTTAATGATTAAATACTATTTTCCTGCCAATTTATGACGCTTAAGCTCCGCCTTTTTCGAGTGGAACGCCTGAGCGTGTTGTAGCGCTGCCAGGGAGTCCACGGAACGCCACCACCCGTTCAGCGCGATGCCTTGCCCTTTGAACGCAGCGCTTTTTGAGAAAAAAAAAAATGGCGCAGTAATTCTCTGCCATCTTGGTGGATACCTGAACTGCACCGTACAAGAAGGGAGGAAGTGGGAGTGAAAGAAGAAAGAGAAAGAGGGGCCGTAATGAAGAAAATGAAAATTGTATTTGAGGAAAGGAAATTAAGCGGTAACTGTCCTACATATTGTCACGTAGTTGTGACTGCAGTCATACGAAAAGGGGACGCTGAGGGCGCGCGTAGGGAGAAGACGTGCGCACATCGCCTCCGCTTCTGATCGCTCATTATTGCGGTCTGTCAACTCGGACCCCACGAATCTTGGCACCATCGTCTCCGCGAAGATCAGCGGCACAAGTGGGCACCACTTTCATCAAAGTGGGCCCATTTGTGACAAAATTCGGAGATTTTGAAGATTTCGCCCACCGCCGCGGCGCTAAGCCTAACGGCGGTGGGGCGTTCGCCGGCGTTCGCCAGCCCCAGCTAGGGATTCCCCGGCGATGGCGGCTCCCAATACGGTTACCGGCTATGATCCGCTGTCCATGCAAGTCGTACGCATGGAGACAGCTCAACCCGAGGACCTTCCAACATCGGAAGATGACTATTTGGCCGATATGGTCAAAATCTGGAGACGCCGGCAGAAGACGAACGCTCCCAAAGCAAATGGAGCCGCCGCCCAGCACCAGGCGGCAGTTCGGTCCCCGAACGCTTCGCCAGGGAGTGTCGGTGGCGCGGCCTTGAAGGCCGCAACATGCAAACCCCGGTGGCGGCCGCAGCAGACGCCACGCAATGGACGCGACGAACTCATCGTGGTGCTCAAGCCACGCAAGACGCTGGATCTGAAGGCCACCTTCGCTCCAGGTGAAGCCGGAGTTGCCGTGCGCAGCATCATACGGGACTGTGGAGAGGTGCAACTCTCTGTGTGGCCCGTGTGGGACCAAAATGTGCTAGTGTGTGGGCTGAAGTCTGTGCCAGCTGCTGAGAAGCTCCTCGGCGATGTCACGCTGACGGTCGGCGACCGCCAGCTTCTGTTTTGCGGGCACGCCAAGGCTTCTGGCGAGGTCTGCAAGGGAGTGATCAACGTTCACCCCGGCGAAACGTCGGCCTCCTTCAAGCAGAAGCTGGAGTGGGGACACGGAGAAATCCTATCTGTGCGCAAGCTGGGCGGCACCGCCATCGCAGTAGTCACCTTTCAAGGGAAGAAGGTACCCCGCCAAATCTTCTGCAGCGACCAGGGCATCCCCGTGAGGCTGTACAAAAAGACGATCCCCGCCTGTCATCTATGCAGCACGGTGGGGCACCGGGCTGACATCTGCCCGCGGCCGCAGTCGGGACGCTGCGGCCTCTGCGGCTCTCAGGTGGCCACCACACCCGAGGGCATAGCACAACATGAGTGCACCCCCCGATGTCTGCTGTGCGCGGCTGCCCACTTCACCGGTGCTGCCGGCTGCGTCGGCAAGTACCGCAAACCGATCAAGCCAGGACCATCACCGACTCAAAGCAAGCGGAAGATGGCTCAGAAGCAAGCTCCGCCCACCAATGCCAAGGACAGCAAGTCCACTTCTGCGCCGGGCAAGTCCGGGCATGTCAAGACGGCTGTGAAGTCCGGGACCCAGGCGAGGTCGCCGAACTTCAGCGCTGGGGATTTCCCGTCTCTAGCGACCGCCCAAAACAAGGTGAGCGATTGGGCTAGGGCTGCCTCCGGGCCTCTCTCTCCCTCTCTCTCTCCAACAGAAGCCGCCCTACAGAGGCAAAATGTTGAACTTAGGCGCCAAACAGAATTCTTAGCGCGGAAAATTCAGGAGCTGGAGGCTAAGTTAGAGGGACGTAAAGAACCTCAAGCTGGTCCTTCCGAGCCTATGGAACTAGCCGAGCCGGAGGACCGAGATGAGAGTGCCTCGGTCGCATCCGGGCTGACTAGCGTGTCGCAGCAGGCGTCCAACACAGTGGTTGGTAGGCTTCCAATGGTGGAGTGCCGCCTGTACAATCTAGAGAGCGAAATTGATGCTCTGCCAGGTAAAATCATAGAAGCGGTCCGGTGCTCCATTCAGCAGCTTCTACAGGCCGAATTGGCAAAAATCATGCCTGCTATAGGGGCACAGGTTGCTGAGACAGCTCTCTCTGTCATTCAGGACCAAATTGGAGCTCAACTCAGTCAAAGCCGCTCTCGCTCGCGGTCTCCGCGACCAGACCTCCGCAGGCGGAAGGTGGTCCTTCGCCAGGCCACAGGCTCACTAGAAAACATTCCGGCCGCTCTCTCTCCGGACGTGCTGGTGCCTCTGCCTGAGGCCCCATCATCTTCGGGGATGGGACCTGCCCCCCAAAATTAAACAATCACGTTAACGATGACTAGCCGATCCCAGCGGAAAGCCAACAACAATTCGGAGCAATTCGAGATCATACAGTGGAACTGCAGGGGTCTACGGAGCTGGAAGAAACGGTCGCACCTCCAGCTCTACCTGCAGTCTCTCGGTACCGCACCGGCGCTCCTAGCTCTTCAGGAACCCGGCGCAGATGCTAAATTCACAGGGTATAGCTCGTTTCAAGGGGGTCCTACAACGTGCATCCTGGTGAACAAGGCGTACACCGCAGTCCCAGTAGACCTCGAACTGGAGACTGAACAGGAATACAGTATGGTGAAGGTCCTCCCGCTTAAGCGCCGGGACCCATCAATACATGTCCTTAACATTTACTGCCCCCCGCATAAGCCGCGCGTGACCTTCAACGAAATCTTCTACCGCGCGCTCAAATCGGCTGACAAGGAACCTCTAGTGATCGTTGGGGACTTCAATGCTCCCAGCCTACATTGGGGCTACCACTTTGAGAAGGCCAGAGGACGCAAGCTGGCAGAGCTCATCTCCACACTTCGTCTTACACTCCTCACGGATCCGTGTTGCCCCACACGTGTGGGCAACTCGGTTACGCGAGACACATGCCCT
Source organism: Amblyomma mixtum (assembly GCF_055824585.1). NCBI lineage: Eukaryota > Metazoa > Arthropoda > Arachnida > Ixodida > Ixodidae > Amblyomma > Amblyomma mixtum. The sequence continues at coordinate 121,518,481 of NC_143021.1, forward strand.
GACCTGACTCTCGTTACGAACACCAGAGACGCTACCTGGGAGAACCTGGGAGAGACTCTTGGTAGCGATCACTGCCTTCTCCGGGTTAGTCTTCTGGCGAAGGCGGCTCGCAAAAAGTGGAGCCACGCTAAATTGACCGATTGGCATAAGTTTCGAACACAAGAGATACGAGAGGGGAGACGCAAAGACAGCTCCGGCGGGCTTTGCACGGGTACCAAGGTACGACGGCTCAACTCGCGGACACCCTGTGCGACAGATATCTCTGCCGCATAGAGGACCCAGTTGGGCCCGAGTACGAGTACGCGGGAAAGCCGAATCCCGACATTGATGCCCCTTTTGAGTTACACGACCTTAAGGCGGCTTTAGCTAAAATGCGGCGAGGTACGGCTCCAGGTCGGGATCGCATAACAGTCAATCTGCTGGCCAACCTCCCAGATTCGGCCTACCTCCACCTGCTAGTGTACATTAACTAGATTTGGGACGGGCGTCCACTCCCTCCCGAATGGAAGACCTCCTTGGTCACTTTCATCCCTAAGCCAGGCAAGCCAGTGAATACCGACAACCTGAGGCCCATCTCACTAACCTCTTGTGTGGGCAAGCATATGGAGACGATGGTTAGGGATCGCCTCTCTCCACACATAGAGACCAAGGGCCTCTTTGCAGATACTATGTTCGGGTTCCGACCGCATATGTCTGCGCAGGACGTCCTCCTCCAGTTACACCGCTACATTATACGACCCACTGCCATGCGCCACAACGACAAGGCCATCCTTGCCCTCGATCTTAAGCGGGCCTTTGACAACGTGTGTCATGGCAGCATCTTGGCTAACTTGAGTACCACCGATTGTGGGCGCAAGGCATTCACATATGTAAGAGACTTTCTCTCGAAGCGTCAGGCCTTCCTCAAGATTGACGACGACGAATACGGACCATACACGATGGGTACACGGGGTACACCCCAAGGGGCGGTCTTGAAGCCCCTTCTTTTCAACATTGCCATGATGCAGCTTCCGCACCAATTGGCCCGGGTGGAAGGCATTCATCACGCACTCTACGCGGATGACATAACAATTTGGACTACAGAAGGGAGCCTTGGGGAAATGGAGGACCGCCTTCAGCGGGCCGCCACCATAACCGGTAGCTACGCTATCGGCTGTGGTCTCCAATGTGCTCCCGCAAAATCGGAACTTCTGCACATCAGATGCAATCCTAAAGACAACACGAGTTTGCAAATCCCTCTGACGGGAGGTCCTATCAAAGAGGTCGGGGCGCTCCACATACTAGGTCTGTTCATCCATAACCGGCTCAGCCCGGAATCCACTATTGCCAAACTCAAGCGCGTAGGCGAACAGGTAGGACGCATGATCCATCGCGTTTCTAACAAGCGCGGCGGGTTGCGAGGCAGGGACGCGCTTCGGCTCGCCCATGCCTTCGTGACCAGCAGGATCCTCTACTCCGTTCCCTACCTTCGCTCTACGAAAAAACAAGAAATAAGAATCGACACCATCGTTAGGAAGGCTACAAAGCGAGCACTGGGCCTCCCAGTGGCCACCTCCAATGCTAAGTTGTCAGCGTTGGGGGTGATCAACTCCTACCAGGAGTTACGGGAGGCCCACCTCGTGAACCAATATACGCGACTCTCACAGACGGCATCCGGGCGCCGCCTGCTAGACCGCTTGCACATCCAACACGAGTGCACTCCAGAGGAGACGTGTCGGATTCCGGAGTATGGCGTCACAAGCTCTGGGTCCCTCCACTCCCGCGCAACATGGACACACATACACACGAAGGCAGACGAGAGGCGCGTGCTCGGGCACTCGAACACCAACACGGATCCAAACAGGGTGTATACTACGTTGACGTGGCAGGGCCGTCGCCCCAATGGATTCTACACGGCCGCAGTAGTTCACCAGGATCAATGCGTTAACGGGCTCTCCTTTCGAGCTCGAAATTCAGCACAGGCCGAGGAAGTAGCCATTGCGCTTGCCGCCTCGGACTTGAATTCGAAGGTAATCGTGACAGATTCGCGTCGAGCCTGTCAACACTACCTGGCTGGCGAGATTTCACCTTTAGCCTACAGTATATTAAAGCGCGCAGTGAGGGAATCGGACCCTTCGCCCAAACGCATAGTTTGGACTCCAGGCCATCAGGGCGTTAGAGGAAATGAGGCTGCGGACGCGGCTGCCCGAGCGCTTACATACCGGGCACCTCATCCAAGCTCTTCCGGCTCGGAGATTGTGCAACCGCTTCTGCGGTTCAGAGAAATTCTGGACTACTATTGCAAACGCCATCGGCTTTTCCCGGTCCCGGCTAAGGGCCTACGTAAAGCTGATGAGCGACCTCTGAGGCGCTTGCAGACCAACACTCTGTTGTGTCCTGCAATAGTGAAACATTTCGACCCCAAAATTGATGGGCGCTGCCCTCACTGTGGGGAAGTATCCGATACCTTCCACATGGTTTGGGCCTGTCAAAAGAATCCTTCCCTTCCCCCCAATCCTTCCCCTTCCCGAGAGGCATGGGCGGCAGCCCTGCTCAACTGCTCGGGGCTGGAGTCTCAAAGGGCTCTAGTCCAACGGGCGCGAGTAGCGGCCTTGACCAGCGGGGTCCCGGACTAAGGACTCCACCTATGTAAAGGGCCATTTTTGGTCTGCAAACTCTCCTTTTGTTTATTAAAAAGCTTTCACCACCACCACTAGTCATACGAACTGAAAAACAGCGAGAATCGCTTCTAAACGGAACTCCTTATTTGGGCTGACTTGCGCCCGCAAAGAACTGAATCACTCGGCGGCGGCGGCGTAGCATCAAGCGTGCTCGGCAGCCGTCTAACAGAATGCCCGCCGCTTGTGGCATCGCTGAATTTAAAGCCGGCAAAGAATTTAAAGGTCTAGGAATTTAAAATTTACTGGTCAAGATCATGTACAGTAATCTGGAAAAACGTAGATGCAGCTTTTCATGGCTGGGATCAATCGAGTTTAGCCTGGTCGCTTCTCGCGTCATGAACAAAAATGATAACGCCCCTTTACTGCGGCCTTGAGCGGGAAGGAACGGACACTACAATGACACGCGGCGATATCTCAGCGGACACCCGTCATCGGTATGTAGAGGAAGGGAGGAAGAGGGAGTGAAAGAAGAAAGAGAAAGAGGAGCCATAACGCAGAAAATGAGAATTGTATTTGAGGAAAGGAAATTACGCAGTAACTGTTTCATATTTCGATGGACACCAGTAAAGGGTATGACACCTCTGCTGACAGGATTCTGATGTCCATAGGCTCCCTAGCAGCTAAAGTGCAGCTAGAAAGAGCAATCGACCATACTGAACAATACGCCAGGGCCAGAGGACTATCGTGCTCAGCAGGAAAATCAGAATACGTAAGAATAAAAAAAAGTACACGGAAACACAGCTCCCAAATCACCCTGAAACTCGGAAACAAGACAATACCTGACAAAACTGAACTCAGGGTATTTGGAATGGGGCTGCAAAACACAGAACGATGTAGCTAAACCATCGCCTCTATTAAGATGGTTGGTTGGTTTATGGGGTTTAACGTCCCAAAGCGACTAAGGCTATGAGAGACGCCGTAGTGGAGGGCTCCGGAAATTTCGACCACCTGGGGTTCTTTAACGTACACTGACATCGCACAGTACACGGGCCTCGAATTTCTCCTCCAAAGAAATTCAACCGCCGCGGCCGGGATCGAACCCGCGTGTTTCGGGACAGCAGCCGAGCACCATAACCACTGAGCCACCGCGGCGGCACCCTCTATTAAGAATACAACAGAGCAAGTCGCCGGAATCGTGAGAAGAGTCAGCAGTAAAAAGAAGGGGATGAGAGAAGAGGACACCCTAAGACTCATAGACAGCCTCCGCACGAGGAGGGTAACGTACAGCCTCCTCTACCACGAACTAAACATACGGACATACGCCCAGAGCTATGTCTCTCTTGACGTCGGACTCCGCCGTACCTTTCGCTGGGCATTTTTCATCATGCACGTACGCTCGCCAATCATCGGCGCCGACCTTTTATGGCGCTGCAGGCTCCTAGCTGACATGCGGCAAAACTGCATCCTGGATCCTGAAACGAGCCAAGTCGCCCAAGGGGTCTTTTGCCGCGATCTACCTCTGCAGCTTCTCCAAACGAACAGCACCGTTTCTGAGCCTTTGTCCAGCGTACTTGCCGAGTATCCGGATGTCTTCCGTCCCCTGTCTCTTCAAGCGCCGGTCGCTCACAGCGTGATTCATCATGTTGTGACGACTGAGCGTCCCGTGTTTACTCGCGCTCGTCGCCTCGCACCGGATGGCGTCGCTGTCGCCAAACAAGAATTTTAGCACATGCTGCAGCTTGGCTTCGTCTGTTCCTCCTCCAATCTTTGGGCATCACCTAACCACATGGTGTCCAAAAACACTGGTGACTGGCCCCTTCGGCGACTACCGGGCTCTCAACAAGGTCACAGTCCCTGAACTCTACCCGGTTCCCCACATCCAGGATTTTACATTGCCCTTGATGGCTGCACAATCTTCAGGAAAGTCGACATTGTGAAGGCCTATCATCAGATTCCTGTGGAACCTTAGAATATCCCGAAGACCGCCATTATGGGGTCTTTTGGTATGTTTGAATATCTGAGGATGCTTTTCGGTCTTCGCAATGCGGCCGAGACTTTTCAGCGCTTTGTTGACCATGTCTTACGCGGTTTGACGTGCTGCTTTCATGGTGAGAACACAGCGCAAAAGACATTCTGTCTTGAAGACATTCTCATCTTCAGTCTTATGGCAGAGGCCCACAAGTACTCGCAAGACTCAGCCGCTTCGGTCTTGTGGTCAACGGGCCGAAAAGCGAGTTCGGCGCTGCAGTGTTGGACTTTCTCGGCCATCGCGTCAACGCCCGTGGCATTAGCCCGTTACCGGCCCGTGTCACCGCCGTAAGTCCGTTTCCCCGGCCCACCATCACGCGGCAACTGCGCGAATTTCTAAATATACTGTAGCGCACCAAAAGACGAGGACACACGAGACGAGAGACGAACAACACGCCTCGCCAACTGTTATCGGCGCTTCATTCCTCGCTCCGCAGCAGTACTGCAGCCTCTACACGACCTTCGCTCGGGCCACAGCAAGCCGACCGCTCTTGCTCCTTCGATCAATGCCGCTGACCGCGTATTCAGCGGCATCAAAGTAGCCGTTGCCGCCGCGACGCTCCGGGTTCATCCGAAATGTGACGCGCCCTCGTCTCTCATGGTTGACGCATCGGACACTGCTGTCGGCGCGGTCTTGCAACAATCCGTCGCTGGTGCTTGGCAGCCAATCGCCATCTTTTCCATGAAGCTTGCGCCCACTGAGCGCCACTACAGCACCTTCGGCCGAAAGCGGCTCGCAATATATTCAGCCGTGAAGCACTTCCGCCATTTCCTCTAGCGACTCACCTTTCATATCCTTACTGACCACAAACCTCTGACGTCCGCGCAGGCATCCGGCAGCACCTTCTATGCCCCTCGCGAAATACGCCGCTCGCCTACATTTCCGAATCTACCTGCGACATTTGTCACGTCAGCGGCAAGTCCAACATAGTTGCCGACACTCTTTCTCGTGCTTAAGTGAATGCGACGGACCATGGACGGCCAATAATCGACTTCACTGCTATAGCTAATGCTCAACGAGCCGATGCCGAGCTGCAGCGGTTTTGCCTTCGCGACACCTCTCTGGTGCTGGAGGACGTCTTGCTCCCTAAATGCACCGTTCTCCTCGTTTGTGATACGTCGACCGGTCGCCCTCGCCCTTACGTGCCTCCACCATACCGACGAACCATCTTTGATGCCCTCCATTCTTTGGCCCATCCTGACATTCGCGCAACACAACGCCTTGCCACGGCTCGCTATGTCTGGCCTCGCATCAACGTCGACGTTCGCCGCTGGTCGCGCACGTGTCTCAGCTGTCAGCAAATGAAACTGCATCGACACACTGCGACTCCGCTTGGCACCTTGCCGTCTCCGGACGCACGCTTCAGCCACCTGCATGTCGATATTGTCGGTCCCCTTCCTCCCTGCGTTAACTACAGCTACCGGTTAACCTGCATTGACAGGTTCGCGAAGTGACCTGAAGCGATGCCCATTTTGCACATAACGGCGGAGTCAATCGCAAGAGCACTCATCACACTCTACGGTGTGCCTTGCACCATTGCGACTGATCGTGGTCGTCAATTTGACTCCACCTTATTTGCTAACCTTTCTCGGCTCCTCGGCGCCAATCACATCAAGACGACCTCTTACCACCCGATTTCCAACGGTGTCATTCACCGTTTTCACCGCAACTTGAAAGCTTCACTTATTTCGCCCGCTTTTCCTTCGCCACGGACTGAGCGCCTACCCTTTGTCCTGCTTGGTCTCCGCACCACAATTCGCAGTGTCTCCTCTACCTACACAGCAGAGCTAATGTTTGGCTCCGTGTCCCTGGCGAATTCTTCGAGCCGTCGCCAACCACGCCTGCTGACGTCTCAGTTTACACCTACCGTCTATGCAGCGCTATGAGCACTGTCTATCCCCCTCATAAGTGCCAGTATTCTCGTCGTCTCCACGTCCCACCCCCCGACCTTCAGCGGCGCACTCATGTCTTTGTTCGTTACGGTGCCGTACGCCCACCCTTACGGCCACCATACGATGGTCCGTTCCAGGTTATTCGGCGTGTTCCTAATCACTTTCTCTTGCTCTTTAATGGCCAAGAGGATATGATCTCGGTTAACCATCTTAAACCTGCCCACCTTCACTCTGACGTCATCGCCAACTGTGCCGCTGCATCCCCTCCCGACCATGCCAGTACTCGCCGCGTGCGATTCGCGCCAGCAGTATCCGCTTTTCGCCATTCACACTTCGCTCATGTCTTCATCGCTATACGGGGGCCCTAAGCGTGCCATCGGGGGCCGGCCGCAGAAGAGGACGGCAGCTCCAGCATGCCTGCCAAGCACGCGCCGACTGGATTCCGTGGCTGCTGAGGTGAATGCCGGCGTCGCGCTGTCCCGTTCCTGCCTGGCTGAGCGGGTCCAGCCAGATATATTAGTGGAGACCCGACAACGACCTGTGTCTGTGATTCCTCCCCATACAACAATGGGTTCCATGTCGCCGTCGAAGCGCCGAGGCGCCGGTGGTCTTGGCGTGAAGCTGCGTCTCTAGCGGCGTTCGGTACCGGTGGCTGCTGCGCCGCGAGGCTTAGCCTCGTAGCGCAGCACTGTGAGGAAAAGATATGGACTTGCCTCTTGGCGTGGTAGTAAAAACTGGGAAAGGTTGGTTTCCGCATTTTCCTGACAAGAACGGAGGCTGATGATACTAGTTTCAGACGGCTAGGATGAGTTAATCCGGTTGTTAAGGAAAAAGGTTGCGGAGCTCATGCGAAGCGCGTCCGCTCACACGGCCTCCGAATTCCCGGCCAGTTGTTTCAACATGACAGGAAGGCAGAGCGTGGACACAGGATGAAGGTGAGGATGTTTGACCTAAGACTGCACAATTTCTCAAAATAACGTTTTTGAGCGCTTTTTTTGGCATCGCATTGTCAGCGGTGCAGTACATTAGAATACAGCCGAGAGGTGCTACGTACGAAGACTAGGTAACAAATATTAAATACTTACCGTTATAACTATTAATGTTTGGCTGCTTAATTTTAGACAAGCGTATAGCGCAGACTAAGTAATATCGATATCAGTCTTCAGAATTTCGGAAATGCGGTTACCATAGATGTTGTGGGCCAACAAATTTGGCCACTTGGCAAGTTATGCGCACTGGAGAAATTGCTTTGCCTGCAAGGTTCTCAAAAGCACATGTATTTTGGTGCGATGTAGCCGTGATCTGTTGTGCCACAGCTCTTAGGGTAACCGCTATTTTGAAATTCTAATTACTGATATGGGTTTTACTTACGATAGGCTACAGACCTGCCAATAATTAACAATAAAGCCTAGCAGTAATAGTTAAAAATTATATATTCTATATCAATTAACAAGCTTGCTAGGTAGCACGTCTTAGGCGTATTGAGATGTAATACAACGCTGGCAATGATATGCTGAAAAAAGTGCTCTTCTAACTGAAGAACACTATTCTTAAAAATTCTGTAAAGTCTTACATGAAGCACCCTGGCTCTTCCGTTCAACTTCAGTATACTGTGTAGACGCTGTTCCCTTCTGTGTTTAAAAAAACATTCTCTGCAAACTAAGAAAAAGAACTGAGGGGTTTTTCGCGGAACTCATAAGAAGAAAGGCAAAAGTCACTGAAAGGAAGAAAGGCACAGGCAAATGTTTGAAAATTTTAGTATTTGTAGGGCTGCATCAATAAGATATTAGCTTTGTAAGCACCTGTTAAATGCCAGAAAATTGATTACAATGCAGAAGAAAAACAACCACTTGTCGCAGGCGGCATTGGAACCAACGACCTCAGCATGTCACATGTGGTCCTTTAACAACCGAGCTACGACTGCTGCTCGCCAATCTTCTATTTTCGGGGAATTTATGTTCCATGGAACATAACCTTGAGAGTGTTCAACAACCTTCACTGTGGGGACGGATGTCTTGTTACAACCCATTGTCCACGTAGCAGGTGATGGAATGGTTAGGGGAGCAGTTGCGCCAGTAACCCTCTTATGCTTCCTACTGTATCAGAGTTCTGGAACTGAGGCCCTCGTGAGGCTAATTAATCACCAAGGAAAGGGAATCGAAGGGCTCAATAAGATACACGCATAAAGAAAGCCTACGTCGTTGAATCCAATGGAGTCAAGGAAATGTTTGCATTTTTTTTACTTGCAGTTTTAAGCAATGGGACATTCATAGACACAGCCGCATTTTTTAATAGAGGCAGCAAAAAACAAAGGAGCGTTTAAAATGTGCCACTGTGCAGTCACATTAACAGTTTAAATAACGGTATTCTACGTAATGCTATTGAGCCTCTTTTTTTCTGTTGTGTGCTTCAGACAAGACGCTCCCCTCTGTTACATGAGGCAAAAAAATGTGGTTGACTTCCTGGCCCAGAGCACTTCACAGTCAGGCTTCCTCGCCGGAATGAGAAAAGTTATAATTAAATGCACTTGAAACTTACATATAATTGTCTAGGAAAAAGGAAAGATAATAAGGAGAGCGAAGGGGCAAAGCAGCGCAAAGAACACGGACCACTGAAGAATGACAAACCCACACGCTGATTACACCAACTGAAAACAGTTTCTCTCTATTATGTACTCCATGTTCTTTGCGCTGCTTTGCTTCTTCCTAATAAACCAACTAGCCCAAATTGCCACTCTTGAATAGAAGCGGAGCCTCTCGTAAGTTCTTCTCCAGTGTTACAGCCGCTTCGACTGCTTTGACCGACAAGAGGACGGCGCTACGGTGACCCTTGTATACACAGGGAGCCGACGCGTTCAGCAGCCAGTCATCGTAAAACATGAGATACTATACGACGACCGCCTGCTCGGCGAGTGGGATGTGCTCCTCCGCCTTGCGCCTGCCACGGTTGAAAGACGGGGCTACTTGCAGCGCGTGCAATGGGCAGCTGTAAAGGAGTGGAGGCTTCAGAGCGTAATCTGGGGTCGCTGGAAAGCTGTGTGCAAATAGAATGCCACATGATTTAATTATTTTATGCTGCAATAAATATTTGACGTCACTGCATGAGTGAGCAACGTTGGAAGCAGAGGCGAAGCTGGCTGAACTCGGTTGCAAGCATCGCCCAGGGCTTAGGTCGAACGGATGCTTTCAGTATTCAGGGGATAACATGTCGGCGTAGAGCGCCCGTCTCATCAATTGGAGTTTGTTTTATGGTTACAGCTCTGAAAGAGCTTAAACCTTTCTATGCTAGGGTAGCATGTAGTCACCATGTACCGAAAACATTAAGGGCCCTTGTCCAATCATTCAATCCGCAAGTTACCAAAAGTAAAAAGTTCACTCCCTTAGTCCCGTCCACTGGGTATGCGTAATCATGTTGTCGGCTTCTCCGTGTACGCATGCGAGAGCGGTTTAGTGCTTGGCCTCAAGTATGATGAAATTTCCTTCCTGGTGGGCAGCACAGCGCATTCTGCAAGAATTAACAAACCGGACACCGGGGGCTGCCGCAGAAAGGCGACAATTCAGTCACGCACTCTTGTCGTCTGCACTAAGTTATCGCCATATCTGATCGACGAGGTGAATAAGTGCATTAGGCGGCGGTGAAATTGCGAGGCCAGCTGCTGTCTAACGCTGTCGGCGCGCAGTGGACCGAGCCGCAATCAGAATAGAATTGTGCTGCGACGAGCCGCCTGTAAAGGTGCCCGCGATGCTGCGAAGGTGAGCTTGCCAGAAGGATCTGTGTTACAGTGTTTGAGAAAAACTTCTGAAGCTTATTCTTTCGAGCAAAGGCTGATGTGGTAGAGGAGTTGTTTGCGAAGTCTAAGTCACTTCAGTATTTGCTGAACAACTCGCCTGCGTTATAAAGGCGTGTTCCGTGACTGATTTCTGGTAGTAATGACCTGCATCCAGTCGCACCACGGCAGCAGTAAACCTAATTTCTTGCGAGCTGCCCTTGGGAATTGAGGATACTTCGCGGCATTCAAGAGCCTGTAACATCTGATAGGGGACTTGGGACATCCAATGACAACACACCGGAAAATTGTGGATGCGCATAAATATTTAAGATCACTCTTTTCTGTGCGATCTGTTGCTTAGTTTACCAACCGACATGTTATAATGCCGTTCAGGCAACATAGAAGAGTTTTATAGTATTAAGGAGAAGGTGGCAGCTATTGGAATTAGGCTTAATAAGTGGTGGTCCATTCCAACGTTCTTACAGTTTCAGTTTCGCAGCTCCTCTGGGGAGGAGGCTAAAGTGGCGGTCGTGGGAACTAGTGGCGCTGTAGTCGAGCTTTTCTGCATCGTCTGCTGTCGCTTGAATTTCGCTCGCTGCAGTTACGAGAGGCTAGTCAGATTTTTAGGCTGATTTGTCGTGTAATGGTGCTGTTAGCGTTTTGAAAACATATTTGGGGTGAAATATGTGCACTTGGTGACTTAAAGCGAGAGGTACACATGCCATCCTGCTTTGCGCCCAGCTGCACAAGTGGCAACAGAAACGATATCAACGATCATCATTTTTTAGAGCGCAGCTCTTTGGCGTCCGTTCCTGGGTTTCGCGTCGTCGTCGGCGTTGTCGTCGGCCTCGTAACCAGCTCCGCCCCCCTTTCATCCCCCCAGCGCTAGCAGCGACCGACTGATACCGCTGGATGCCGCTGACGCCGCTAGAGAGTCAAGATAACGTGACTGCATAGAACACCGTCGCCGCCATGCAGAAAGAGGAGGAAAGGGTCCCCCCCCCCCCCCCCTTGTTCTTGTGTGGCGGATAGGGTGCCCTTCAGTTGCCGACGCGCCGGTTATTTCACGTAGGCCCCGGCACGTCGACGAATACGTGACCACCTTCGCACGGCTAGACCTGGTTCTTAGCGCTGCGGAAGCGAGGGTATCATATTGTTTGTGTCGGCATCGGCGGCGTTGTCCCTGAAACCAACTCCGCAGCTGGGGTTGACTCACTATCGAAAATGTGAAACAGCTTATTTGCTGCGCTCAAATTTCGCATTAGGAAGTAACGTAATCGTCGGTAATTTTTTCAAACCGCCTCGCGATGAAAGCGAATTCAGAAGGTGGGAGCAGAAGTCGCCAAGAGCGCGTGCTGTGATGTAGACTGATAAGTGTGAAAATCCTTGAAGCGACAGTATACGTCCTCCACAGGCGATGCTTGCCTAGAGGCAGTCAGCCCGAATGAACTGATGCCTCTTTCCCGCTCGGCGGAAACCAGTACTACGCCAACTGCACTCACGGTTGGTGACCTGGTGACTGCGACTCTACCATCTACGGAGTGGCAACATGAATCCATACAGGACGAAATAACTGCGAAGGTGTGTGCAGTTTTCTACTGGAGGAAGCTAGCGGCAAGCCGTCTAGTGATTTCCTAGGCTGTTGTCGTGGAAGAAGATGGTAGCTGCTTCGTGAGCGGCTACAACAAACTGCACAAGAAGCTGTTCAAAACTGTATAGCTTCTGTCACTGACCTTGAAAACATTCTGATGGAAACAGATGGCTTATAAACATCTGTCCAGGAGTAAATACAAATATTAATGAACAGCCGACAAAGTCGGAAGGTATTCATTTATTTTATTTATTTACTTATTTAACAAATACGTCAGGCCCCATGTGGGCCCTAACAGGAGGGGCGAAAAGAATACAGCATTGTGAATATGAATTCATCGCGCGAAAATCACAAACACTGGGGCGCTATGCTGGAAGGCCCGAGTTTGCTGAAACTCGGAATCTTCCCGAGCTCTGGCGACGCCCTCAGATGAGTGAACTAATGGTAGCAAGACAAAATCCCACCCTTGTCACGCCTCCAACTTCATTGGGTTATCTCGATATATTCCGTGCTTTATCATCACATCGGCGCCACCTCATGGGCTTCTTGGGCGGTCTACAAAGAACGGGCCACGTGAGCCAACCGCCGGTGCACTTTTCATTTGTGTGTCGCTCCACCAAGTGCACTGCGTGTGCAATTAGACAAACGAGGTTTGTTGAACTTTATAATGCACTTAATACACCTTTATAAGCATTTTATAGTGTGCAAGATTTGGATTTAAAGCGCTTTGGAGTGATTTATGCATTATTAAATTTTGCTTTCTACCGCGAGGGAACGCTACCAACGCCCGTCATCAGCTGACCGCCAATGGCGACGAGGTACATGTGCAACGCTGTGAAGGATACGGAAGTAGTCCGCCAAAAAATAAAGAGAGGTGTATCACTCCGCGCTGTTCTGTGGCCGTGTGGTCTAACGCGTCACTCCGGAGAGTAGACAGGCAATGGGAGCGCGTGGGTTCAAATCTCGCATGGTGAAACTTTTTATCTCACATTTTTTTTTCATCGCAAGTTGAATTTCGCGTGACTTGAATGAGAAAACTCGTTTTGTTCAGAATCCCTTGAAGATTATGCCGTGTTCTGAAATGAACTGCATGCATCTGTTCATTTCATGCATTCCGCGTTAATGTGAGCTGTCCGAAATTCGTTGTCAATGAGATCGCACCGGCTTTTGGTCAGCAGTGGCGGTTATCTTCCCGATTCTGCAGCATTGTGACTATACTTTTTAGATGCAAGTGAGAGGTTTGTGCGAAAGATGACATTAGTTCGTCGGATTTAATTAATTAGCACAGTGGTGTGTGCTCTGCAGTGGCCCGATTAACAAGTGGCCATCTGCAACTTTCGATTTCGCCGTTGCCGAGGAGCCCACTTTTTTTTTGTGTGCCTCTCTTAAGGTACCTGGCATGTTATGAATTGTTCTGTGGAACCGGTAAGCGGCTGATCCAGTCTTCGCCAAAAGAGTCTGGGACCGACTTTGGCACTGTGCTGTAGAATAGCCCAAAGGACTTGGCGAGAACAATTATTTTTTACTGATTGCAATGTTCAATGCATAATGTGCCTTCCTCGTGAAATAGTTGGCCTTCACCATGTCAGGGCTGAACTTCGAAGGGGCCTTTACGCCAATGTAGGTCCGGTGGACGCATCCCACGACGTCTGTGATGCCGCCGCGCAGAAGGAAACGCTCCCCAACATACGCAAGCTCGGCCGCAGTCGTGGGCAAAGCGAGCCGCCGCTTCTGCAAAGCCGCGTCGATAAGCGCGTCGGAGACGTCCCTCACACAGCGGGTCACATTGCTTTGGTGGCGTCCAATAAAGCGGTCTGCGCCGACGTTCCTCTGGAAGTTCCCGGTCGCGAAGAACCGGAGGGCGCAGAGGACTTGCTCTTCGACTGAAAGCGAATGAAGCCCGGTACGCACTCTCCGCAGGCGTGGGTCGTCGTCTAACTATTTACACAACCATCGTACCGATTTTTTGGACAGGCGAAAATGTCGCTGGAATTCGTCGTCGGCCAAGGCAGTAAACGGGTCCAGCCGGCCGTACTGACATTTGCCGTCAGAGGAAGCGATTACACAGGCTGCTGCTGCTGCCGCCATGACAGTCCCGAGATGAATTCGGGGCACTTCACCGTTCACGAGTTTAGCTCCGAGTTCACCTGTCAATCAAAACCATTGGTCACGCCCCCGGCGTGCCGTACATAAATTATAGGCGTACGCGCTATGGGTGGGCCACTCCCAACATCCCTGCCGGCTACAGGTATGCTGCGCGGCTGTGCTGATTGCTGACAGACATGGACGATGCGGACCATCGAAATATAACAGGCAAAACGGACGTCATCGCTGATAAATCTAAGCACCTCTGCGAAGGGCACGCAACGTGGCGAAAGCCGCCGATTTCTTCGCTCGCATACCAAGATTGCACAACACTATAGCCTGTTGCAACCACGTAAGACACAGCACAACGCTGAAGGCGCGTCACACTTGCTTGCAAGGCGTCAAACACGGAGCACGACGAACCGGTGCTTGGAGCACGTCCTACTCCAACAACATCGCATCACAGGTATTTGGCTTGGCCGTCCTTTCATCGGTGATAAAGCTCAGCATCAATGTGTCAAACACATCTGGGATCGACAAACGATCGCTGCTCCAGACCCAGTGCAATAAAATGTTTGTAATTTCCAGCACGCAAGCACTACGTACTTCACAACCGTAACACCTTTCTCTGTTATAAGTCCGATTCCATTATTACAAACAGGATCCCTCACCTGCTCGAATGATATTAATGCGATGTCCCTGCGGTATACAGCGGCGATCGACGTTAGTGACCAAACCAGTCCGCAAAACCTTGAAGTGCGCGACGTTAACAAATACTTCGCAGATACGCGCGCCACCCCCTTCACAGCTTTTAGTCAGCGTCTGATGACATAGGATGAGTTGTGTCGCTGGGTAGCACGCTCTTCGCATCCGCAGTGCACTAAAGAGGCGTCACACACAACAGGCATACGTGATGAATCATTGAATACAGCCAAACAGCAATTTTTTTTCTCACACCGCATCACAGCCGCTCGCACGGCCAATTTCTACCGCTGAGATTCGCCAAGAGCGTACTAAAAGCAATGGTTGGCCATAGCGAGGTGCGGCAGCGGCCGTAGCAGCGGAGAGCTCCACCTGAGGTCACTGCAGAGAGCAGCAGTGACGCGGGGGTGCAGTGAATTTCAGTTTTTTGCTTTTGTTTATTATGCAAGCCAAAAGATGCATGACAGTTATATTTTGATATACGACAAAAGGAAATATATTATCGCAATGGCCGAAAAATAAGACAGATTCAGCGTGTAGTAGTTGCCCAGTATTTCCAGTCGAAGGCAGCGCTACCGGCGGCGTGTCAGCGCAGGAGCTCTCTTGTTTTCGACACGGTGGGCTGCCGCTCTAGTTCGTATGCAAGCCACGCTGCAAGCAATGGCCTCACTATCGCTTCTAGCGGAAGAAAGTGTCAAATCTTTGTTAATTTCCTAAAGCTATGCTTTTCAACCACGCTTCATTGGATTCAGATTTTAAAATACATTTGGAAATGAACAAAATGTTCATAATATTATCTGTTGCCTTTTAACGTATTCGAGAGAAGAGAAAGGGTTGATGCAAGAGTGCACCTAGTGCGCACAGTTCGTCTTCGGAAATGGAGAGACAGATAGAGCCTGAAAGAGAAGAAACGCCTTTGACGCGCCCGAAAAGGCGTGTCAAACAGCCGGCGGCGAGTGTGCAGATAGATAGCAGAGAAGTCACGATTTAGCGATTGCTGATATGGCGCTGATAACTTCAGGTAGCGCTGCGGCCTGGTATTGCGCAGTGTATTGTGTTTGAAGAGTGAAACAGGCGCGCAGGGTGCGCTTGTATCGCCTTTACGTGGCTTTATCTCTACATTTTATTGTCCGCTGCCTGCGCACGTTCCGCGCTATCTTCGTTCACTGACTGGCGTCATCGCAAACTCGGATGAAACTCGGGCGAGCGCCAAACTCGGGCCTTCCGGCATAGCGCCCCTGTTATGTTTTTTTTCGGTGCTGCTAATCTGCGCGTGTTGCTTGTGTTT
This sequence comes from Amblyomma mixtum, assembly GCF_055824585.1. Classification (NCBI taxonomy): domain Eukaryota; kingdom Metazoa; phylum Arthropoda; class Arachnida; order Ixodida; family Ixodidae; genus Amblyomma; species Amblyomma mixtum. Next base: position 121,534,437 of record NC_143021.1, read on the forward strand.
GCGAAGATAGGTTCGAGCGAGGAAGAAAACGGCAGTGCGCCTCGTGCAGTGCCTCGTTCAGATATCGTTCGCCCCAACCTTATTGGTTGTACCCTTGTGCCATCCAAGCGGAACAGCCTTTCACCACGTATCAACAGCAGTTATGCCATATTCTTGTTTGCTCACGCCGGAGAAAATTAATTTACCTGCAGGTATGGGCGCGGCGCCGCCCCTCTTTACGAGTGTGTAGCGGACGACGCGCGAGATGTGTAGAAAAGCGCGACTGCAGCGCCGTTAGTTCCAGCGACGTCCACGATAGCACGCCATCAAGCGGCGAGTATAGGGAGCTGCGAAACTGAAACCGTCTAAGAACGTACGTTGGGGAAGGCTTACGAGCCTACATCAAGCCATGATGACCAGGTTGTTCAAAGCTTCTATGAAGATGTTGAATCGGTTGGTTGGTTTATGGGGTTTAACGTCCCAAAGCAACTAAGGCTGTGAGAGACGCCGTAGTGGAGGGCTCCGGAAATTTCGACCACCTGGGGTTCTTTAACGTGCATTGACATCGCACAGTACACGGGCCTCGAATTTCTCCTCCAAAGAAATTTAACCGCCGCGGCCGGGATCGAACCCGCGTCTTTCGGGACAGCAGCCGAGCACCATAGCTACTGAGCCACCGCGGCGGCAATTGGCAATGACCAAAGTAAAATCACAGTAGACTATACAGATGGGTGACTTCAATGCAAAGATAGGCAAGAAGCAGGTTGGGGACTATGTTGCAGGCGACTATGGCATAGGCTCTAGGAATAGCTGCAGGAGTTAATAGAGTGCGCAGAGAGAAATAAATTGGGGATCATGAATACCTTCAGTTGAGTTCGGTTCCGTTTATTTCAGTCATTTACAACGGCTGAGGAGAAAGGAAAAAAGCAGCGCACGCGGCTTGACAAAGCTGTCGTCTCCCGTAGTGATTCGACACTGGCAGGTAACAGCAGACGATGGCGATGGCAGGTAACAGTAGACGATAGAACAGAAATTGAACATAGAAGAGCCTGAAGGTAAGACAAAAAAAAAACAGAAAGACTTCATGCATGTGCAGTATGTGGAGGTCTTCGGAAAGGTGCATTTTAGCGACTCAGAATAGAAAGGTCTCGAATTAGCCTTGACGAAGAGGAAACGAAAGAAATTAGTGTAGCGGAAGCCCATTACTGTGTTAACGGCAAGGTGGAAAGTAGAGAAATTTAGGATATCGCTGCAGAACAGATATTCAGCTTTAACTGAGGAACTCGATGTCACAAAATTCGGTTCATTTTTGAAACAAAGAAACAAAAACAGCGCTGCACGGACGCATCTCGCCAGCGCGGGTCGTAACACCGGGGAGAAGGAAACCCGGAGAGCGACTAGCTTGGTTTGTGTGGCTGCCCCCTCCACCACCACTCGCCGACAGAACGCGCCGAGGGATTGCGTCAGCCATGACGTCGATTGTTCTAGACTGTCGGAGACATTTCTACTCGAAACCGACGGAGAGGGCGTAGCCTTGCGTGCGCTAAGAAAGGCCCTCCCCTTCTTCACTGGCGCGTCAGCGGCGGCGCCGCACACGAAATTTCTCGATGCTCCTCGAAGCCCCTCCTGGCGTTTTTACCAAAGGGGACGCGCGCCGGGGCGAGAAAGAGAAGGAGACTGCACAACTGATACGGTGTATAAGTCAGCGCTTGCCTTGGCGCGAAGAACAGACAGACGTGGAGAGAGCCTATATAAGAAGGGCGTTGACCGCTGTAGACTAGTCCGGGCCGCCGTTCAAGCTTCATCGAAGCGCTCCCGCTCGACTTCCGGGACAACACCACTCGCCCTAGCCACGGTCCAACGAGGCAGCGGGCGCCAGTCTGCGGAACGCATCGTCGTGAACTTCTGGTCGTCGGACTGTGGCAGTGCCCAGTGAACAAATTGTGTTTTGTTTGTTTGAATCTATCCTGTGTTAGTGCACTTTAGGTGCAATAATTATTTTGAATTTTATTCTCTTTCGGGTGTATCTTTGCACGAGTTAAATTGTTTTGTTTGTCTCTTTGTATGTGCTTGTACTAGTGATTGTGAAATCCTCTGTATCGTCTCATTGCTGTATAAACGTTGTTTTGTTTGTGAACCTCTGGCTCCGACCCATCCTCTTGCTTGCGACCGGCGAAAGCTGGGCACCAAACGGCCAAACCTCTTGTCACTTGGTAGCAGGTCTACCTGAGCTTGCCATGCTGAGTTGAGGGCATCGTCTCTGAGTCCGAGACAGCTACCCCCCCCCCCCCCCCCGCCCGCATCCTAAAGGTGTCTGGGAACGCATGCTAAAGCGCGCCAAGTTGGGTGATACACGATCTTAATGCTGAAAGAATAAATGATAATCTCGCAGCTATCATTAGAGAGTCCGCAGTAGAAGTAGCATGTGGTAGTATGGTTCGACAGGACACCGGCAAGCTATCTCAGGAGACGAATGAGCTGATTAAGAAACGCCGAAACACGAAAGCGTCTAACACTACAGACAAAATGAAACTGGCAAAGCTATCAAAGTTTAAAAATAAGCGCCAGGTAGACGACATGAAGAAGTTTAACGTGGAGAAAATCGAACATGCACTAAAGAACGGAGGTAGCCTTAAAGCTTTGAAGAGGAAACGAGGCATAGCTAATTACTAGATGTATGCGTTAAGACACAAAGGGGGCAATGCATTTATCATTTGTTTAATGTAGTTAATGTACCGGAAGAGTTCTACACAAACCTCTCCAGCAGCCAATGTAATAAGAACGTTAATGAGAGAGGCAATAGCGCACAGCAATAGGACATCCAGCCAGGACCGAAACAGGAAGTAAAGAAAGCTTCAGGACCAATGCACAAGGATACAGCAGCTAGTGAGGATCACGTAACAGCTCTTCTGCTGAAGGACGGAGGGAAGATCATGCTAGAGAAACTAGCGACCGTATATACGCAATGGCTTGTGACCTTACAATGGCTTACATGTTTTTCAGAGTATGTAAACATTTTATCCGGGCGCGGCATTTGAGTGAGCACAGCCTTGCTTGGTGTCGTCGAATTTGCGTTCCGAGTGTCGTCGTATGGAGCAACCTAATTGTCGTGACAGAGAACACACATCAGTACCGTAGTCATCGCCATTTTTCTTCAGGAACTCGTGGCATGCTCGTGCGACACCGTGCACTCTTATTTTCCGGTAAATATAAAAGTACATATTATGTTCTTTCAAATTTTGAACGTCCTGGACGCGATGTTCATCAGAAAAAAGAGACTAAAGTTGAGACCACGAAGCTGCTACCACCAACGCCCTTCAGCAACGACAAACAGGATCGCCTGGAAACAAGCCGCGATTATCGGAAGGGGAAAAAAAATATTTGGGTGTCATGCCGATATCTGGAGTCTTTGATGGTCCTGGCTATAGACAAGACCCTAAGACGCATTGAAGTCTAGTGTCTGACGGAAACCAGTCTGGTCGGGATGGTACATGACGAAATTATACGCCGCCGACCAAAAGAAAAGATGAGATGATGTTTCGGCTCCCCACGGGTGCCTTGTTCACGATGAGGTAGAACGTAGCTGCGTTGTCCATTTTATACACGGCACAAGAGCGAACCCAGGCACCTAGCGTAGAGGGGGGGCAAGTTTCCGTCATTCCGATTAAGTGTATGCGCTGTCGTTTGAATAATCAGTGATTCCAGATAGAGGCGTAATATCTTGTCCTTTTCTTTTTCGATGACACGTGCCTCTGCCCAGTCTATGTGGTGTTTGGCGGATACTGAGTGCTCGGCAAGCACATTTTGATCTGCGCGCCGGTTTTTGACGTCACTCTTGTGATCACGCAGTCTCCGCTCAAAGTCATCCGACTCGCCAATGTACAGGCGCCCAAATCTTTAACTGGCGTGCGCGAGCGGCGACTTTTCTGTGCGTCAGCGCCATATGACGGAGCGAAGTTGGAAACAGAATGAGGCTAAGCGCATGCTCACAAAGCACGCTCAGCTGGGCCCGTCGTCTGCCAGGCTGTTCCTTATGGTGTCTTCGACTGGTCGTTTCAGATCGCTCTAGAGCGCTCTGAGATGCAGCCGCACGTTCGGCTGGTCGAAATCAAGCGTTCTGACTACATTCGGCTGGTTCTTTCAGAGCATCCGCCTACAGCTCAGAGCGCTCTGAGGCGCTCCGAGAAAAACGTCGGAGCGGCCCCGAGATGTGTTCACGTGACAGAGCCACTTCCGCCGTTTCGCGGAGACGGATGCGAAGCCAGGGTAGCCAGGACACACCACGACCGGTCTGGCGAGGCCTAACGCGTCGGTTTTTACGCATCCGTTCAAGCAAGTTTAGGCGCTTAGGTATTAGACGCATTTAAAACGTCCCTGCTGTGTGGCTCTGTGAGGCGAAATGTCGAAAAAAACACGAATCATTACGTTGGGTACGCCATTACGAAAGTTACGTCCTTTTTCTGCTTCCTGCGCTTTCGCTCTGAAAGCTTGCTGACCATTCGGCTTGACCGGTCTCGCTATGCGCTCGGAGCTGGAGCGGCTCTCACTTTGCCAAATCCGAACCGGATCGTGGGAGCGACCAGTCGAAGACACCATTATTAAGGACGTCACCCCTTATTATCGCGTTTCGAGGAGCCGGCAGCGTGAGTAGGCGAATGGTTTTGCTCGCATTTTACGTTCCGAAGAACAGCGTTGTAGCAACGAAGCGAGGAAATAAAACTGAAAGACAGGCCGAACACTCCCAATTATGCGATAAGCCGGAGAACATGGATCGTTCATGTGTTACTGGCTGACGCGAACGCTTTTTTTCATCTGCATGAAGGGCGCTTATCAACACTCTGCGTGCTTTATGCTTTAGCGTGGCAACGAAACTAAAAGGCCGCTGTGAAACTGAAGTGAAGCTGCTCTGCAGCCGTGCTCGCAGCAGTTTGGAACAGTTATCATGATGCCACTCCGTGTATGTCAAGCGACAAGACTCCGAATTATAGGGATGTCATTGGGCGGCTCATCGCAGAAGGCCATGCTAAAGAATCCGGAGTGGCTGGGGCTTCAGTGGGCAGAATCATACGTGCCTACTGGGACGAAGGTCGAATCGAAGATGCTCCTCACTACCTCATCAGGAAAACAACAGAAGAAGAAGACTTGCAGATTGTTGCCTGAGCTAGTGATAACCCTTTCATAACGATAATGACCCATATATTCCATTCATAATGAACGACCCATGTTCTCCGACTTATCGCATGACTGGGCGTTTTCGGCATACCTTTCAGTTTTATTTCCTCGCTTGGTTGCTACAACGCTGTTCTTCGGAACGTAAAATGCGAGCAAAATCATTGGCCTACTCACGCTGCCTGCTCGTCGAAACGCGATGAGGGGTGACGTCCTTAAGAAGGAACAGCCTAGCAGACGACGGGCCCAGCTGAGCGTGCTTTGTGGGCATGCGCTTAGCCTCATCCTATTTCCAACTTCGCTCCGTCATATGGCGCTGACGGACAGAAAAGTCGCCGCTCGCGCACGCCAGTTAAAGTTTTCGGCGCCTGTACGCAGACGGGCAGTCCGCACATGGGATCGAATAAATGACATCTGGGAACTTTTTCTTCTTCAGCTTGTCTTTGACGTGCACAAGCTGACTCCTCAGCTTTCGAGCGGGTACATGCGCGGTCTTTACATCGTATGACCGTAATATGCGCGCCAAAGTTTAGCTGATGAGAGGGACATAGGGAATCGCAGCTCGTTTCTGGGTTGCGGGATTTGCCTGCAGCCTGGGACGTTCCAATTGACGCTGTACAGAGTCCATGACGTGTACAGGATAGCCACAGGTGGACAAGTCTCGCCGTACACGTACATATTCAGCAATCCGGTCTTTCCTCTGTAACACACTTTTTTTCGTCGGAGGAGCGAAGACACCACAGAACGTTTCTGGCAATCAGGGTGAACGGACTTAAAATGGAGATAACGGCCGGTGTGCGTGGGTTTCCTGTAAACGGTGAAATTTAGACGTGAGGACTGTCTGGAAACGAGAATATCTAAAAAAGGGAGATGGCCGTCGATTTCCTCTTCAGCGGTGAACTGTATGGTAGGTTCCAAACTGCTAAGGAGAATAGCAAAGTCATGTAAGTCGAGGCTCCCGTGAGGGAGCCGAAACGTCATCTCACCTTTTCTTCTGGTCGGGTCCTTCTAATTTCGTCATGTACCATCCCGACCAGAAGGGTTTCCGTCAGACACTAGACTTCAAGCATATTCGCCAGGCGTATGGCCAACCAATCATCACTGAGACACGACGCTATGTTTCGTTCACAACCCGGATCGCAGCATTCAAGGGGCACCTCAAGTTCAACCTCGACTGCAAAGCCCAAGGTTTGATTCCCCGTTCCTTACTTCTGCATCGGCCGGTTTGCAAAAGATTTGGGTTGAGCGTAGTTTCAAAGGCGGAACGACAGCTTCTACAGGCCAGGATCCTGGAATGCAAGGACAAAATCAGAAAACTGGAAAATGATGTATTTTTCGCAAGACGACGGCTAGAATTCAACTGCCCGGAAGAATTAACTAGCATACAACTGCATGCAAACTTCTAAGCTGGCCTTCGTTCGCGACAAGCTGAGCATGCTCACGAGAACAAGTTGGAGAGGCTTAGGCTGTGCCGGGGGAATAGTTCGTCGGATGCCCCAAAGCGTTTGTGCGGAACTTTTCCTCCTACCAGCCGAACAAGGCGGAAATGTCTGTCTTGAGCCTGGGCCTCAATGTCAACACTGGTCCCACCCCCGACGCCAAGAAGGTTATATGTGCTGCAGAGAATGCTTTAAACCAGGTTGAACCGTCGCGTCGAGAAGAAGCCCGCACACGCGTGGTGAGCGTCCTTTCAAAGCTACACTTGCATTCATCGATCTCTCCCCTCACGCGCCAAGAAAAAGAAGCTATTACAAGCCCCTGTATTGAAACAGATATTGTGACACTTCCGGCTGACAAGGGGAATGCCACTGTGCTTCTAGATAAGGGCGACTACAAAAAGAAAATGCTGGCCCTCTTGGAGGACGGTAGCACTTACGCTCGTCTCGCTCGAGATCCGACGGCCAAGGTGCAGAGAGAACTACAGAAATTGCTGGCTGATGTCTTTCGAATGGTGCCCCCGCAGCACAGGTCGCTGTATTACTACCTCTTATGCCATAATGGCTCAGCCCCTGCGATCTACGGCCTACCAAAGATTCACAAGCCCGACGTCCCTTTGCGTGGATTTTACGCAATAGTGGATTTCACGCGTTCGCCGCTTCAGAATCTGTCCAAGTTTCTGCACAGAGTTATGTCCCCTCTCGTCAGCAAGAGCCTTCCACACTTACGCAACACCCATGACTTCATCGAAAAGGTTCAAAACCTTGAAATCAACGCCGAAGAAATCATGGTTTCATTCGACGTAAAGTCACTCTTCACGAGTGTGCCGATTGACCTTGCCGTGGAAGTATGCACAGCTGCCCTTGAATCAGACCCATCACTGTCAGAAAGAACACCGATAGATGTGCATGACTTGACCCGACTTCTCAGATTCTGCCTGTCAAACACGTACTTCACTTTCGAGGGTGTCCCGTTCAGGCAGATTCATAGAGCCGCCAAGGGTGCATCGATTTCCGTGACGATCGCCAACTTGACCATGGGAGAAATCGAATGCCGCGCCCTTGCGTCTTTCACGCCTGCCCCGAAGGTGTTCCTGAGGTACGTGGATGACTGCTTTTGCATCCTGAAGAAAGAAGCATTACATCACTTTGCTATTCACCTTAACAGTTTGGAACCTAGTATACAGTTCACCGTTGAAAAGGAAATCGACGGCCATCTCCCATTTTTAGATATTCTCGTTTCCAGACAGTCGTCACATCTAAATTTCACCGTTTACAGGAAACCAACGCACACCAGCCGTTATCTCCATTTTAAGTCCGTTCACTCTGATTGCCAGAAACGTTCTGTCGTGTCTTCGCTCCTCCGACGAAACGGAGTGTGTTCCAGAGGAAAGACCGGATTGTTGAAGATGTACGTGTACGGCGAGACTTGTCCACCTGTGGCTATCCTCTACACGTCATGGACTCTGCACAGCGTCAATTGGAACGTCCCAGGCTGCAGGCAAATCCCGCAACCCAGAAACTAGCCGCGATTCCCTATGTACCTGGCATCAGCGAACCTTTGGCGCGCACATTACGGTCATACGATGTAAAGACCGCGCATGTACCCGCTCGAAAGCTGAGGAGTCTGCTTGTGCACGTCAAAGACAAGCTGAAGAAGGAAAAGTTCCCAGGTAATATTTATTCGATCCCATGTGCGGACTGCCCGTCTGTGTACATTGGCGAGTCGGGTGACTTTGAGCGGAGACAGCGTGATCACAAGTGTGACGTCAAAAACCGGCGCGCAGATCAAAATGCGCTTGCCGAGCACTCAGTATCCGCCAAACACAACATAGACTGGGCAGAGGCACGTGTGATCGAAAAAGAAAAGGACAAGATATTACGCCTCCATCTGGAATTGCTGATGATTCGAACGACAGCGCATACGCTTAATCGGAATGACGGAAACTTGCCCCCAATCTACGCCAGGTGCCTGGGTTCGCGCTTACGCCGTGTATAAAATGAACAACGCAGCTACGTCCTGCCTCATTGTGAACAAGGCTCCCGTGGAGGAGCCGAAACGTCATCTCATCTTTTCTTTCGGTCGGCGCCTTCTAATTTCCTCACCCTAAGCTGCAACAACGGTAATCTCCCGCCTACGTATGGAATATACCTAGGACGATTACTGCGACGCACTTCAGCTTTTTAATTTTTGGCTCAGTCAACAAGGCTTCCGTACGGAACCTGAAACGTCATATTACATCTTTTTGACCGCTGCCTTTTGGTCGGCGCTATTTCTTTCTTTTCACATTGAATCTAATACCGGAGATTTCGTCAAACCTTAGATTTCATCAGCGGCCTCCTACCGAAATGCTTCGTCTGACGCCTGAGCCGATGCCCGCGGCCGCGTCGTATTCGATGGTGGCTCCGATAAGCTGCTAAGACACAGCGGAAATAACGGTCCTACTTTCGCACGTACTGTAAATGCGGCTTTGCGTGAAAGCCACATTGACTGGTAATACCAACACTCTCCATGTTGCCTTGTTTTCGCAGCCCTGTGGAGCCTGTTGGACAAAACTTCATACATACACATTTGTGGACTGAACTCCACAAAGTGTCACTCCGCAATTTCGTTTTCAGGTACTTTCAAGTCGGGTTTATCTGCCTCCTGATGATCGAAGAGCCAGAAGGAACATTCTTTCTCCGGCGTCTGCTGAGGCCGTTTGACCAAGGAAGACAGATCCTGAGGACTAGGTTGACGCGCTTCAAGAGTGTTACTACTGCTAAACAACCTTCTCCGTCCGTGCAAGGTATGATGAATTATTTCTTGCGCAGAACAGAATTTTTGAATGTTTGTATTCAGGAGCGACATGTCTTCGGAGACAGTGTATTAGCACTTAGGAAAAAGTTTTCTAAAATATGAAGCAAATATTTTATAAGCGTTACAGTTCATCGATTTCAGCAACTCTGTTCACTGCTTGGATCACAAAATTGTAACAAATTACATTCATGAGGGATAGGCTGAAAGGTGTTACTATTACTTGAAATGTTTCGCGAAAGCAAGCCTCCATGTGCAAACGTCCGCAGAGAAATCGCTGAGTTTCTACAAATGCGCTTTTGGGGTACCACCTGGAAGTATACTAGATCCTTTCATGTTTGGGGTCTTCATTAACGATATTATTAGCAAAGACAACAGATTTCACTGTATCGCTGACGACACCACATTGGCATAACACCGCTCTAGATAAATTGCCAGTCTCGTGTTTGCTAAATCAGCTTCATTTAAAAACAGTGAAAAGCAGACACATATACTTCCGACAAAGAATAAGTTGTGCACGAAGATTACGCGCTAAATTCTGAAAGGCAAGTCTTGAATACACTTGAAGAGCATAAAACACTCCGAGCATATTTTATGTTTCACTCGATTAAGGAACGTAAAATTGATTAGTTTCATGAAAACTTTCTCTCTAGGTAGCTGCACTGTAATGATCTTGCAGCACTCTGCCTATAAAATGCGAACTTAAAATTACAGAGCGATCTGCTTACTGTCCGTTGCCTATCGGGTATTTAATAAGGTAATCGCTAAGAGAGTCACAACAACCTTAGAAGTTAATCAACCAAATGATCAGGAAGGCTTTCGTAAAGGATGCTCAACAATAGGCCATATTACCACTATCAGCCAGGTGACAAAGAAATGCGCCGAATATAAGCAACCCCTGTATAAAGCCTTCATTGATTACGAGAACGCGTTTGACTTAGTAGAAATCTCAGCAGTCATGTAGGCATTGCGGAATGAGGGTGTAGAAGAGTCTTATATAAAAATACCGGAATATATCTGTAACGGCTGCACAGCCACTGTAGTCCTCCACAAAGTCAGCAATAAAATCCCAATAAGGAAGTGTCTCAGGCAGGAAACACTATCTCGCCAGTGCTATTCACCGCCTGTTTACAGGAGGTGTTCCGAAACGTGGATTGGGAACAGTTGGGGATAGAGTTAATGGAAAACACTTTAGAAATATGCAATTCCCTGATCACATTGCCCTGCTGAAAGTCAGGAGAGGAACTGCAAAGCATGATCAATGAGTTCAGTACCAAAACAGAACTATGGGCCTAAAATTAATATGCAGGAAACAAATGCTAATGTTCAATGTCTCGTAATGGAAGACCTGTTTACAATTGGTAGGGAGGTGCTGGAAGTGGTAAGGAAATACGTGTACTGAGATCCAGTTCAGGAGGGTGAAATAAATCGAGGAATAAGAATGGGCGGTGCGCATTTAGCAGGCTGTCTCCGGTCACAAATGGTGGTTAAAAAATATGGCTAAAGTGAAAAGTATGCAAAAGCTACATCTTATGTAGTGTGCCTACTGTGGCCAGTTCCGCTGCTAACATGCGCCGACACTACGCTGCGCCTGAAGACGAAGTTGGCACGCTCTCTTGGTGCTGACTACGCCTGAATACGCTGCAAGATCTTACGTAGCAGCCCAGTTTCTCTGAGGAGACATAATAAACGCACCCCTACACTTGTCAGTACTCACTTATGTGGAAAAACCGCGGAAACACACGAAAAGGGTTCAACTTAAGGTAAGGACAACGCAGCGAACCATGAAAATTAAAATGATAAGTGAAACGTTAAGAGATCGGAAGAGGGCCGGGCGGGAAATAGCGCGGGTCAATGACATCCTTGAGCGGGGCATGGAATGCGAAAGCAAAAAACCGAGGGTCTCTTAAAGTTAACGGAGTGGATTCCAAGAGAAGACATGCGTAAGCAGAGAGAGGCCGAAAGCTAGGTTGGTGGTTGAAAGTAGGAGTTTTGCGGGGATACAGTCGCCGCAGCTGGCAAAGGACAGGGTTAATTGAAGAGACATGGGAGAGGCCTTTGCCCTTCAGTGGGCGTAGTCAGGCTGGTGATGATGATGATGAGAAAGACTAACATGAGCAAGGAGCATCATAAGAAAACCAATAGTCTTCCACATTGCGACTCTTGCTATCATGTCCAAAAACAGTCATTACGTGTAGACAATCTTTCTGAATTTCGCCTTTTTTAAACCGTGAATTTTTCATCTACCCATGTCACAAACTATTGATAAGGTTGTGCATTTTGAGTGGTATGGCACAGTTTTATGAAAACTAATGAGGATGTACGGACAATTAAATTCATTTTCTGAGCAACCGCAAATTAAATTCTTTAGCTTATAGCTTTCGCGTATTTGAATAGCCTCTGGAGCTATTTTGTTATAGAGTGAACAGCAGTGTACTTTCTTCCGTTTACCGGTGAGTCCGTTTTCTTGTATTTTGTAGTGTCAGCGCAAACGGATGTGCTGTTCTATTCTTAACAGTAGAACATCTCGTAGGAAAGTTAATCCTCTTTCCAGTCGTAGCCTCCATGCTTCTTGTTTTTTTTCCTTTAATGCCGTACAGTCATCACGATGCAGTCATCATGTCAGCCCAAAGACTGGCCGGCCTATGCAACAAGGTGCAGGGAAAGGCACAAGGAAGATAGCGGTTTTAAACATTTAGACAGATTTGCCCCGTGCATGAGCGGAGTCGTTTACCGAATACCCCTGTCCCGTGGAAAAAGCTGCACTTGACAAATTGGACGATGTATAAACGTCAGGCTACAGCAGCACCATGCAGGAGTAGGCGCATTAGAGGGGGGTGGGTATGTGGCCTATCATTATCGTCAGTGCCATGGTTGCACGTTTCAGTTCCGCGAAACGGTGATCTCAAATTGTTCGCGCCTAAACTAAGTAAAGAAGTGTACGAAGCCTACTGTCCATGTCCTCGTGCACACTTGCCTTCACACATAAAGTTAATTTCAATTATAACCGTGCTGACTACCATGCAATTAATCTTCGCTTGCAAAGCTTTTGTGCTACATACTTACCGACATTTCGTCACCTTTCGCTCAATGACAGCTTGCTTCTGTTTAAACATCGCTTTCTGGAATTAGTACAGTCCCACATACCATTACACTCATTTCGCTTGAACGCAACTAAATCATGGTTTAACCGGATGTTGCAAGCACTAAAAAACAAGAAAATACGAATTTTCAATGCTGCCAAATGCCTTGGCACTCCGGCATCATGGCAAAAACACAAAACTGTCGATTAAGAGTACTGCGAAATTTCGTAAAGCGAAGTTTAAATATTACTCCCACGACCTTCAATCGCTTCTGACGCACAGCCCCAAAAAAGTTTGGAACACCATAACGCCCACTGACACTCCTGCTCCGAGTTCCTTGTTGAATGAATGGTGTTGACATCCATCAAGGTAAATTCCAGCTTATATTCATAATTATTTTACTTCCGTATTCACGCAGGAGCCGCCGCGGTGGCTCAGCGGTTATGGTGCTCGGCTGCTGACCCAAAAGACGCGGGTTCGATCCCGGCCGCGGCGGCCAGAATTTCTTTGGAGGAGAAATTCTAGAGGCCCGTGTACTGTGCGATGTCAGTGCACGTTAAAGAACCCCAGGTGGTCGAAATTTCCGGAGCCCTCCACTACGGCGTCTCTCGTAGGCTAAGTCGCTTTGAGACGTTAAACCCCATAAAACAAACCAAACCATTCACGCAGGAAGACCATTCCAGTATTCCACCATTAGCAGATATAGATTAACAATACATCAGCCGCATATAAATAAGTGCCACTTGTGTTGCAGCCTTAATTAACAGTCTCAAAATATCAACTTTCGCCGGTGTAAATAATATGAATACGCAAATTCTAAAAAAAACACTGTTATATTCAAGCAGTATTCTGTTCCGTATCTTTCGTCAGTCACTGTTATCGGGAGAAATTCCAGAGGACTGGAAAATTAGCGAAATTATCCCCATCATGAAATGAGGTGACAAAACAAGCTCACGTAATTACCGCCCCATATCACTGACATCTCTCCCATGCAAGATCCTCGAACACATCATCGTATGAGGCGCTGAGCAGCATCTCGATAGTAACAACTTCTTTTTTACTAACCAGCATGGGTTCAGGAAAGGCTTCTTATGTGACTCCGCTAGTGGAGTTTACTAACGAACTGCTACCTAATATGGACGAGGACTTTCAAACAGACTGCGCATTCTTACACTTCTCCAAAGCATTTGACCGCGTCGCGCATTCACGTTTAATAGCTAAAATCACCTGCCCTAGCCTAGACTCATTAACGACCTCATGGATAGAAACTTCTTGCCATCTCGCAAGCAGTTTACAGTTGTTAACGGTTACCAATCTTCATTTAGCGACGTCCTGCCTGGAGTACCTCAAGGTAGCGTCCTGGGTCCATGCTCTTCCTCATTTACATAAACGACCTGCCATCAAACATTAATTCCACACTTCGCTTGTTCGCAGATGACTACATCATTTACCGCCAAATGCGCTCATCTGCCGATCACCTAGAACTTCAAAGAAACCTCGATCGCTAACCGCTTGGTGCACATCATGGCAAATATCACTAAGCACCAAAAAGAGCAAGTTAATGATATTCAGCCGCAAAAAAACTAACTCTTCTTTCAATTACTTACTGAATAATAATTCAGTGTTCCTCATGTGTTCATAAAAATACCTCGGCGTGCATTTCTGGAGTAACCTCTGTTGGTCCACTCACGTACAGAAAGTGACAGCTAAAGCATCACACACATCAGGGTATCTAAAACGCAATCTTCATGGAACTACAGCCATTACCCGTAGGCTCGCCTACCAAACATTTGTTCGTCTACAACTCGAATACGCATCTCCCATCTGGTCGCCTCATTAGGCTTAGTTATTTAATTTTCTGGAATCGTTTCAGAATCGGGCTGCACGTTTTTTTTCCAGAAACTACAATCATCCCTCGAGCATAACGAACATCAAATCATCGATCTCTCTCTCTACACTGCAATTACGGAGATTGATGGTCGTCATCTGC